>NC_091125.1:88144120-88744120 GCF_040183065.1 Periplaneta americana | reverse complement strand
TAATAGCCGCCACTCAGTAAATTATAGAAATGAAGATCTAATTTAAGATATAATTATAAGATATGAGATATATATATATAATATTAGATAATATCTAATTTAAGATATTCTCTACATCTACGAGACGAGTAGATATTTTAGCGTACAATGCTGACACTAAACAGGACATCATTGTAGACCCCACAATACGTTTTGATGTAGGATGTCATCAGTCAGCCGAGGTCCACCTTGAGAAGAAGTCGATCTATGAGCCTACAGTCAACTATTTCAAGCTGAAATATGCCTTAATTCACGTTGAGGTATTCGGCTTGCTCATAGGTGCTCGAGGGACCATACCAGCTTTTTTTGAAGAATTTCGACGGCAGTTTGCTCTGCCAACATCTCTGAGGGATGACATTGTGATAACCTGATAACTGTGTTAAAAAATCCTGCCAAATCCTAATTAATCACATGGTGCCACATTAATAGCAATTGTAATTTTTCACGCCCTTTTCTTGGTTTCCCTTCTTTAAAATTTAATATCTATGTTTACATATGTATAATAATTTTTTAGGATATACTGTGTCCGTAAGGACTACCCTCAATGGGGGGCAGTTTAGTATTATTATTAACCCCAAAACGTTTCACTTTCATACCATCAATATAACATTTATAATTATGTATAATTAATGAAAAATAGTCACATCATGACATTAACTGTAATAATATTTCATTTCTAATGGTAATAATGTCATAAAACCACCTCAAGTTTCGTAGATTTTAATATGTAATACAGAGCTGTACTCAGAAAATTACACACCGCAGAATCAGACCTGTAAATTATTTTTAGTAAGTCTTGAAGTTTGTAATAACGAATTGAATTTGAACTCTAAATATGTCAGCAATCCTGCAGGTCATAGCCTTCGTGTAATAGCCTGTTGTTTATTGTAGTGTGTGTTTTGTTTTATTCTGAAATGCAAATGGTTCTCAAAACTGACGAAAGATAGATTTTGAAAAATAGGAAAATCATGTAGGAAAACTAACGCTTCACTGAAAGTTACTATTTTCCTGAAAATCCTTGGATGCTAATCTTCAAAATGACGGGTCATTCATTAAAATCCGTTCAGCCGTTTTCCGGTAATATCCATTACCAGTTCAAAGTATATATAAAGATTAATCATTTTGAAAAGAGATTGAGTTCACAGCAATGTTAAGTAATGTGTTATGTGTTACGAATATACAGTAATTTGATCGAAACGTATCTAATGAGACGTTTTTGTTTACATTCTTCTCTCGCAAGTCTTGCGGAGTGAATGATTGCAGTTACTTACCCCTAATGGAGCAATGGCCTCAAGGAGAGTTGCAACACGTTACATTTCGTATTCTCAAAGCTATTTGGACATCAAAACATATTTGACAAAACTTCTTCGCATTGACTTGATCTACTACCTCTGTGAATTTAATGTAACAGATTCGCTTCCACTCTATATATACACCTCTGGGCTCTGTGTACCGTGTGTCAATCACATTCTGTGAATGCAAGCGACCTCGAGTAATATTATAGTTTATTACAATATAGTACGTAATCCGTGGCGTTACAGCCCATGAAGGACCTGGGTCGATCAGCCGGCTGCTGGCTTCAACGGTCTCATATCCCTGCAGAGGTTAGCTATCATTGAACTATAGTCCCGTCGCTCTTATTTCCGGCAGCCAATCACGTTGCAGGTCGGCTACATTTAAACGTGTGCGTCTTGTCATTCGCTATTGATGATGTAATGAATTTCCTATGGCTCGATAAATACTTAATATAATCGCCCGCCATTTTGGCTCTTTCGTTGGCGTTCGCAGAAATCACACGAGGACGTTATTTGCCGCTCAATTATTTGCTCAATTACAGTGCGTTTGATTTATTATCATAGGAGCTACAATACGATAATGTTTTACGGTGAAGCAAATAGATTCCTCATCTGGTAGCTCGGCAACGAAAGAACAAAAATGGCGAACAACACTACCTACCTAGACTTTATAGAGCCTTCACTTCCTAAGACGTAAGAAAAGGGGAGGAGTCACATCGGAAATAACAGCGACACGACTATAGTATGGAGGTACGTGTGGTCTGCAATAAGTAGATCACGAATTATATAATAAAGTTGTAATAGCCTTCTGTTTTCATGGTACCACGAGTGTCGTCAGAGTTTACAGGGAAAAAAAAACTTTTCATATCGAAACGTTTAAATTTCTCTCTAATTGCCAGTAAAACAGAAATGATATGAACATGAACGAAAACCAGTGTAAAAAGTGAAGATGAATGGGTAAGGGAACTACAGAATTAGCAAATAAATTAATAAGCCCGAGGAGAGGAAAGGAATGCACATAAAATTAGATATGATTTCTTCCGACAGAAACATAAGAAAGGAAGTCGAGCTGGTCTTGGAATACAAGGATCTGATGACTGAATTACAAGGCATGTGAAGTAAAAGATTGGTTTCATGAAAATGTCACGTACTTTCTCATTGTGTATTTCACACAGGAAGAAATGAAACCATGTCCAATGAATTTCCACACCCAATGTCTAACATACTGTAAATTTCTCTTCTCATTATCATACCTCTCACCATTTTAACGCAGTTATGTCATAATGGTCACTTTAGTTCAAGGATATTATTTATTTGTGTATACCACCAGCTAGTTTTCTCCGACAGACTTTGCAGTCCAGCTAGACTAACAAGCAAACATTCTCATGGGAGCAGATTAAAAAGTTAATTTGTCTTCTTCCACCATGTTAATAGGCCTAATAACAAAACAAGTGCTTATACAAATTTTTGCTACTAGATCGGAATTACGAGAGCCCTTCAGAAAGCAAGATTCCCTGGGGCTTTTTATAGAAAGAAAACACAATTTTATGGAAATATTTATTGGAACAGATACAGCAATTGAAGACCTCCCTCAAAGAACGTTGTATATCATATGCAAAAGCCGTTGATATACAACCTTCTTTGAGGGAGGTCTTCAATTGTTGAGCTATTTTCTACATATTCCCCACAGGAACTAAGACCTTTGTCACACCGTGAGATCAACAGAGATGTGCAGACGGCTGTCACACACTTGGTTCCGATCCCTGACGGCAGTCTTTTACAAGTTGATCTCATAGTATGATGTCAATGTCCCAATTTCGGTAGGAAATATGTTTAAAAATAGCTAAAAAATTGCAGGACCTATTCCAATAATCTTTTCACGAAATTGTGTTTTCTTTCTGTAAACGGCCCAAGAGAAACTTGCTTCCTGGACGGCCCTCGTAATTGTGCTCGAATGACCTAAATTTATATAAGCACTTGTTTTGACATTATTAACATGAAGGAAGAAAAAAAACTTTTTAATCTGCCCCCCCCCCCCATGAGAATGTTTTCTTGTAAGTGAAAAAGTTCTGTGCTGTATGTGGGATACACCGGCACGTAGAATACGTCACCCATACAGTTGTGTTGGTTTGAATCTTTTATTTCTGTTTCTGTTTACAAATTGAATATAGGGCTATGGTAAGAGAATTAATGAGGGACATGCAATATATATTTTCTTTATTTGAAGCGAATTCCGCCATTCACAACAAAACTACTAACTTATGCTTCACTCAAAATGTATCGCATGAGACTTATCAATTTAACATTGCAGAACTTGCGGTTACAAATAAAACTAGTGATTGCGTAGTTCTGTACCTGCTCTCGTTGCAGAGATATTACTGAAAGGCCGCGGGGTATGTTTAATTTTATACACAACTTCGGCGTCACACAAATTACATTGGTTCATGGGCCTGTGCAGTTTTCATTTGTTGTCCAACAAACCTTTTCTTGGTCTCTCTAAAGATTTTTGGATTACAAACGATTATTTGTTTTGGTAAGGGTGATAGTAGGCATTCGTTGTACTCGCAAATGTTCCTGCCATTCCCCTCCTCTATCCTGCAGATTTAAAAGGACGATAGAGTACACTTAAATGAATAGAAAACCAACATTACGTTTTGTGATTAAATGCACGGTTAATTAGAAAATTAAGTTGGAAGGTTCAGCAGTCTGGCAACATCGCCGGTAACACACTGCTCTTTCTTCTAATAATACAGATGTAAGAGGTCAACGAACTCAGGTCGGTCTGTCTTAGTGAACTACCTCCAATCTCCCTTTCTGGCTGCAATGTTGCAAGCTGGTCGCAGTGGCTTCAAATTAAATTTACACGAAAACTGTCCACGCTATTGAAATACGCCAGAGGGATGAATGATTATTTATTAGCTTTCCTATCGGTACACATCTTAATGATTAGAAGTTGTACACTGCCATCTCTCCTAGTCCCGAGGTAGAACTTTTACATGAACATCTCTCAACCGGCGGGAATCGAACCCGGGCTGGCTAGACTGGAGGCAGACGCACTACCACAGAGCTAACTCGGCGAACTCGATATTGATATATTCACGTTATATTCTTCGCAGAGGAGATAAAATTTAAAAATTGATCTCTACAGATAATTTTCATTACTTTGGATGAGTAACAGAGTGTCAGCGGAAAGGAGTAAATTCACAAATGTAGGGCATATTGGGAGATAAGCAGTCCTGATATGTTACTACTTAAAATTCCCATTTTCTCACTAAGTCGTCATTATAGTCATACATATAATATATATTAAATTGTGGGTGAGAGCAGCCATGTATAACTCTCTGGTTCATGGCTATATCCCCTAATTACTTTAATAATAACAATAACAATAATAATAATAACAATAACAATAATAATAATAGGCCTAATAAATATCATCTCAAATTTCCTATCCCATTATCTCCTGGCTTAGTTGTCTCACGCGTGATGCCTTATTGGTGTCACTTATGAGGTTCAAATCTGTCTTCGGACAGTTAACTAAACAACAACAAGGGATAATTTTTCATTGGGCGTATTTCAAGATGGTAGATAAGGGAATGCTCATTACATAGGGTGGATGTAAAGAAACTACATCAAGATGGGTTCAGCATTAGCCGAAATTCATTATTAACACCACCAGGTCTTTCTCTAATAAAATAATATAGGGTAAATTTCTTATCACACTGACAACAGACATATCCGCCTATACATAGATGGGATTCGATGAGATGACGGTGGGCTCTATTCTTTGCATTCCCTTACCAATGGACGGATAATAATAATAGGCCTACTGCTTTTTGCGCGTTAATTAATTTACGAACTTGATAACCAAAAGCTTGTTTTTGACAATGTGCACATAATACAAGGTTTTCCATTCAAACTTCCCTGATTTCAATTAATCATTGCTAATAAGTTGTGCGAATTTATGAAATGAGACTGGTACTAACGAAAGAGAAACTCAAAGAATTTGTATTTCATTTGTTTGAAGTTGATTGTTTTGCCACTAAGTTGCGCAACAATCGCAACATTCACATGGCAACTCTATAGCAACGCGGGCAAACGGTGGTGTAGTATGCGGAGATGAAATCCGTGATTTCAGAGCAACGAAATTACAGAGTTGTCGGAGGCACATTGAATTGCCTTGATGTCTGGCGAATGGATTTACTCGGGTTTCTCTGAAATCCCGCTCGTATTTCTTCCACCTTTTCTTCTGTCACGGAATGCCGAGCTTCTCCAGATTGTTTTAGGACACTGCCGGTCGTAAGCAACTTATTGAACCAGAGCCTAATTGATTTTGCATCAGGTGCAACTCTCCGTACACTCGTCTGTAATTTCTTGTGTTGAAATCACGGATTTCGTCTCCGCATACCACACCACCGTTTGCCCGCGTAGCTGTGGAGTCGCCATTTTTGCTTTTGCGATTGTTGCGCAACGTAGTGACAAAACAGTCAACTTCAAACAAATGAAATACAAATTCTTTGCGTTTCTCTTTCTTTTAGTACCAGTCTCATTTCATAAATCCGCTTACTTTGTTAGCAATGATTAATTGAAATCAGGGAGGTTTGAATGGAACACCGTGTATATATAAATGGATACGTTGTATTGTGCTTTATACTAAACACTTCCAAAAGGTCGTACGGAATATTTAAGGAACATTACCTTCGGTAATATATTTTTTAATACTCATATTTATAACATTATTGCAATTTGAGTCATTGTGTTACATTGATATCTATTTCTAGTAATGTAATTCTGCAGAGTGATTATGCACACTACATATTAAAATACTATTGTAATCTATCAGTTATCAAAATGTAAATATAAACAGGCCTATATAAATTTTGATGTCTCCATAACACCAAGTGATTAAACGACGGTAAATAAACTCTTGTATATATTAACACTATGGAGTTTTAAAGATTTAAATTTGATCATATTTTAAATACAGTACAGTACTGAAAGTGCTATAGACTGAATCGAAGTGAAAGAAAAAGTCAGTCTAACATGTGTATGGTAATAAAATTTACTGTTCAATAGTGCGTGAACATATAATTAATAATAAAATTAATAATAACAGTAATGGCAACAACAGTAGTAATTAACATTAGCTATAACAGGAAATATTTTATACTGTTACGCTCTGTACGTCCCGCAAGTACCGCGTGGGTGTGAACCAGGCTCCTCTAAGTCATTTCACCGCTCGCTGGCTCACGGATGGTGAATGGCTTCTCTAATCACCTCCCCATGGATACGTGCATATTTGGCAGATGATAGCATAGCAGTGAGTGAAAAAGGGTTAAACATGTTTTTCTTAAAGATGTTTCCAGACTGATAAGTGAATTAAGTTATAATCTTGAAAGACCAAAATTACAGATCCGAATACAGTTTTTAAGGTAATAACAGGATTGGGATAGGAGGGGGTATGTGTACATTTAACAAAATAAAACACGACCAAAATGCGATAACTTCAGGGCTTCGTACGGCTTTTGTTTTCTATCTCTTCTTTTTTTCCGTAACAGCATGAAGCGATCATCACGCTTTCTGGCGGCCAGAGTGGGAACTCGCCCGTCACATTATAGTGACGGATTGTTGCACGTTTCTAAAATGGCGTCAAGGGAACATTTGGAAGAGGAAGGGGGAGAAGAGGGAGAGGAAGAGATGATAGCCGGCATTTGTTTGCGGTTTAGATGCATGATGGGAAACGGCATTCTGAAATTGATATCCAAGCCATAGCGATTTGTTGAGGTAAGCCAGAAAGGAATTAGCCTATGGTCAACAACAAATTTAATTAGGCGCACGAAAAATATCGGAATATTTTCCAGTTTTACTTCTGTGTGAAATTCTATAATTGGAAGTTGGAGTAAATTAATGAGAGGTAGTTTCATTGAGGAAAAAATACATTAAAATTAAATGAGAGGCCAATTGGCTACATCAAAATGATGGTGATGATGATGATGATGATGATGATGATGATGATGATGATTACCGTCTCAATTTGTAGGAAAGTGTGTCAACTTTCGTGTATGAGTGAACAAGTCATGCCAGAAATTATTATTATTTAAGCAGCTGAATTTTTTACTGGGTTTTATTAATAAGATTATCTTTAAAATAGTGTTTCCATTGCTAGTTACTTAAAATGTTTTCATTTGACTGTCGAAACTCAGCTTTATTAAAATTAATGATTTCTGTAAAAATACTTGAAATTTTATTCTTACATCAATATAATAATAATAATAATAATAATAATAATAATAATAATAATAATAATAATAATGACATGTTTGCAGTTAATATTGGAAGAAATAAATGCTGTAACTTCCCGTTGTTTTCCGCACACCACTTTCTGTTTCGCAACTTAAAATATCTCAGAAGGCCCCAGCGTGAAGGTGAACCTGATCAGGAAGAGAAAAATAAATTGGCTGGACCACTGGCTAACGAAGAAACTGCCTAATGAAGGATGGCACTGGAAGGAATGGTGAATGGGAGAACAGTTCGGAGCAGAAGAAGATATCAGATGATAAGACATTAAGATACACGAATCGTTTGCAGAGAATAAGAGAGAGGCAGAATATACGGAAGATTGAAGAATGCTGAGTTTGCAGTGAAAGACGTGCCCTTGATCAGGAAACTATGAACTAATGATGTCACTTGCTTAGTAATGGATCATTAAGATGAAATTAATGAGTCATTCCACTGTACTTGCAGAGATATATCGTACATATTCAATGAATAATAAAGTAAAAGTAATAAATAGGCCTAATAATGCAGGATATAATTCACTCATTCATATTGTTCTGCCCAAGGGCAGGTCTTTCACTGCAAACTCAGAATTCTCTAGTCTTTCCTATTTTCTGCCTTTCTCTTAGGCCTAATATCCATATATAATTCATATAATTATCTTAATGTCGTCTATTATTTGATATCTTCTTCTGCTCCGAACTCTACTCCCGTTCACTATTCCTTCCAGTGCATTCTTCAGTAGGCAGTTTCTTCTCATTCCGTGACACAGCCAATTCCTTTCTCTCTTTTGATCAGCTTCACTATTATTCTTTCTTCACCCATTCTTTCCAACATAGCTTCGTTTTTTAATCTGTCTCACCATTTCACACGCTCCATTTTTCTCCATATCCGCATTTCAAGTGCTTCTAGTCGCTTCTCTTCACTTCGTTGCAATATCCATGTTTATGCCCCATACAATGCTACATTCCACACAAAGCACTTCACTAATCTCTTCCTTAGTTCTTTTTCGAGAGGTCCGCAGAAGATGCTCCTTTTTCTATTAAAAGCTTCCTTGGCCATTGCCATTCTCCTTTTGACTTCCTGGCAGCAGCTCATGTTACTGCTAATAGTACACTGCAAGTATTTGAAGCTGTTCACTTGTTCTACTACTTCAATTCGAATTCGCACGTTTACCTTCTTTATTTTTCTTCCCATGACCATGATCTCCGTCTTTTTTGCATTTGTCTTCATCCCATACTGCTCACAGAGCTCCAGAAAACATATCCCTTCGTATCATCTCCTCTTCTGTTAACAACGCCATATATCATCAGCAAATCTAATGCACTTTATTCTTTTTCCTCCCACTATCACTCCTCTCGTGTTTTGAATACAATTCTATACTAAGCAGGATATAAATTGTATTAAATTTATTTCATTATCATCATATTCACAATGCTTATAAGAGCCAATTCCTTAAAAATATAAATACCACAGTATTATCCAACCGAGAGTTGAAGTATTAAACGCAATTACAAGGATGCTATAAATTCCCTGTCATTTTCTTTTTATTGCCTATATTGTTTGGACCAAAAAGTTATAATAAAATGGCTTCTCCTGTATATGAATTCATAAGAACTTGAAGTCTTTGAAAAAAGTGGACTGAAATTTTGAAAGTATTAATCACAGGCCAGCAGCGCGGAACTCGTTTCTCATTGCGCGCGACTGAAACCCTGCCAAAAATCTTCGACGACACTACGCGCCCGCACAGTTCGGAAACCATTCTACTGTAACCTGTAATACATGGAATCAAGTATAAAATAACACAGTAGAATACTGAAAAGTATACGAATAACTGGAAAAAGTTAGAGCATCTTTCAAAACTTAAGTCTCAATTAAGAATGAGCCCAAGTTTAAACAATAATGTATACTGTCTGTGTCCGTAATTAATTTTTACGGCCCTGTCCGAATTACAATCACTAACCGTTCCAATGCAGTGAATTTTCTACTGAACATAATATCAGCAACATTTTATAAACACTCGTTATGACGAAAATTTCCTGTATTTTTATCTCATAAAATCCTTTCGCATCATGGTACAAAATGATTGTTATTATTTCCAATGACTGTACATGACTCGCATTGCTTCCACCGCCCCCTGTTAAATTGATGTTGTCACCTAGCGGCTATTACCAGCACCATGTGTTTTATTCTGTGCAAAAATGTTTCCTTTTCTTTTTCGTACTACGCAACAATGCTCCGCAGATATTTCCTTATTATCCTAAAAAAAGAAAAAGCATCCATGATTAACGAGGTATAGTTAAAGGAAGAAAGGTAGTCATCAATTCTGGTCGATAATCATTGTTATCTGCTCCACAGCCTTCTAGATGCCCATGCTTGTTCATCTGTGTAGATATAATAACTGCCGCATCACAGCTCAAGCACAGCGGACCGCTTATAGGTTATGAAATACGAGGCAACTTCATATTTCGAGCGCTGTCTCGCTTCGAAAGTAGAACGAAAAGTTATGGAATAAATTTGACGCCCGATCTCTTCGTAAGTGCGTTCAAGTTAATAAAAATGACAGCGGAAACTTCTCGTATTTTATAATGCGATGTTGTGCCTTTGTGTCCGTGGTAGCATTCCAATGTGCACGCGCCATCGGATTTCTCTCGGGATGTTGAATCATTTTAACTTCTCATGAAATATTATTTATGTAACAATAAAATAATGTTCTATTTCCATTAATGTTCCTTTTTTTTACTGTATACAAATAATATTAAGTCGATTCCGAGATTATTTTATGGAAATAGAGGTGCATTACGTTTTTTGCACACACTAAATAAACTATGATTTTTTATATTCCTTTTATCTACGTACAGTGATTTCATTCGGTAGTTGTGCATATGATTTGTAATAATTTTATTAAAAGAAATCAATCTGTAATGGAAGAAATAATACGAAACAATGATTTACTTGAAACAGACAACGATTTTTGTTTCAAAATTTGTTCTGACTTAAAAGATAGTCAACATAACCGTAAAAAATATTTATTTCAGAAAAATGAATGATATATAGAAATACGCCTTATGTTTTTTAAGAATATCTTTATATTAAATTACTAGGAACAATATTAACTTAAACCTATCCATTAGGTTAGAGAGCTGGAGTAAGATGTGGCGTACAATATCACGTGTTACGCTGTTTTTTTTTTACCAAATAGGCCACAAGGTTCTAGAAGTTTCCGTTTGTCGCCGACATTAACAAGATTGTGATTTGAGAGACGAGTTGGAGTTTGAAATGGTGCTTGAAAGCATGCATTGTTACTGCTGCAAGTTCCTGGAAGGGGACGAAATAGGTGGCAATTAGCAGTAGGAATTTCGTTATTTGGGAAAATGAAAGGAATCGCCAAAATTTAGGTTATTGAAATGTACCATAATTTTATTAAAAAGTAAGTTCATAGAAGGTTCATAAAAAGTTTTGTCCTTAAAAAATAGCTTATTTTCACAAACAGTTATTTCTACTTCAAGCAATTCAAATTATTCTCAACTGAGTTGATGTTTTTTTTTTTTAGCAAATGGATACCAGAAAATAATAATTTTTGTTTATACAAAGGAGAATTGACCTTTTTCAGTGTTTCTATGAATGTAATAGAGATTGTTCCGGCGCACTGAGAAGATTCAGAATTCTAAACAAATTGTGGTATAGAACCTACAGTTTGAGTCATTGTGGTAGCTTGCAAAAGAAATTGAAGAAACCGGTTCCGTAGCAGATAAAAACGTTGTGGTAGACCAAAATCCGTACAAAACGATATGATTGCTGCGATGATTTGTAAGAAGTTCAGAAAATTAGACAAAATTCAGAAAATGGAACATAGTAGTGTGAATCAAGTTGCTAGGCGACAGCAGATGAACCACTTAACAGTGTGATATAGTCTATTCTAAGAAATTTCTTTACCGTATAGGTCTACCTGAACAAACCCCATTCTTTTATGAAAAAAACTGAAGTATTATTATTTTTATACACTTCTTAAGAAAGTTACAGTACTATTTTTTAAGTATTTTGTGATTTTTGAATAACCATATTATAGGTAATTTGGCAAGGCAATACTTATCCTATCGTATATTTCATTTTTGTTGCTTTTAAAGTTCTCTCATATTTTGCTTCGAGGTTAATTTTTCTTGCTGTAAGTTCAATATTTGGCCAACATATGACATCTGTGGCCTTGGTCAAATCAAGACAGACAATTGCAACTATTGTGTTGAACTAGTTTTCACGTATATTGTTCCCCCACTAGGGCATGAACCCACACAAAATTTCACCAAATGTGGTCAATAGACTTCTCAAGTGTAAAAATAAATGACATAACGTACTGCGAAATTACAGTCATGAATAAACATCAAATACAGTAAGTTAAGATTCAATGTCAGGCCCATCTTACTCAGATCTCAATATATGATACCAGATATCACCATAATGACGATTAAACTGTGAAGATCTGTGCTAGGATACACTTAGTTGTCAAGTGAAATCAGTTACATACAGTCAAATACTTTGATGTGAATTTCTTGGCACTGGCAACTAACCTATCATCAATGTAAAGGCTCTATCTTTTATATTATCGAATTTATCCTAAAAAGTGGTGAAATAAAACTACAGACTTTTAATATACACTTATAGTTTGTAGATATTTAAACATCTACATATCAACTGTCTACAACCATTCATTAGGAAAGAATTTCATTCACACAGTAAGCAGAGGACAATATATGCTCCTTGCATGAATGTAATCCATAAATCACTGCGCATGCGTCACGGAATTAAGCTAAGTATACTGGATGATTCAGCCAGTTCGACACAACCTATGAACAGTAGCTGAATAGTCACAGTGAAACGTATATGGTTAGGCCTATAATGTGAGGCGGTATTGATAAATTTTTAACCCAACATGGAAAAAATGTACTGCATCTCAAAACACATTTTTATTTATTCAACAATCATACTTAGACATTTAGCACAACGGTCATAAAGTAATTTCTAAGTCTTTAAAAAAATTTCGCAAATCTAGCTTTCAGGTAAAGCTCCCTGTGAAGCAGACTTGAATAGTTTCAAGGGAAAAATTGTTCTGGGGCCGGGTATCGATCCTGGGACCTTCGGCTGAACGCACCAACGCTCTTAAATAAACAGATCTCACAGGCAATATTTTGTGACGTACAACAACAAACTAACTTCAATTATTACTTCCATGGTAACAAGAACAGCTGAAACAGAAATGCAGCCATGATGTGAGTGATCAGCCCCGTCTTTTATACGAAGTTTCTCCGGACACTACTTTGTTAAGAAAAAATGTTTATTTTTATGTCCTCTACTACATAAGAAAATGAAGAGTAGTTATTCGGTTGCATCCTGCATATTAGGCCTATAATAATAATAATGTTTAATTGTTAATCCAATCAATATATTATCCAACCAGTCCGAAAGCAAAGGAATCGAGGAATCGACTCACCAACCACGCAACCATCAAGCATTTAATCAACCCACACCAACCAAGTAGCCAAGCAACAGAAGAAGGAAGCAACGAAGAAACGTTAACTAAACGCGAAGAAAATCTGGTAAAATGAAAATTTCGACTTGTCAAATGCGATTCCTGACGTTTTACTAGAGTCAGAATCTAGATTAATAAGAAACGAGGACAGTAGAGAGAAATAAAAAATATTCTGACTCTTATAATAATACAACGAATAAATGAGTTGGCTTATTAAATGGCCGTAACACACGTAACTGGAGAACGATACGTCTAAATTATTGTACTACACGGCTACTAAGAAAAAGGCCGTAGGAAAGCCAGGAATATTTAATTTAAGATGCTCCTTGTTAATATTATTACACTACTGTTATTATTATTATTTATTAGGCTAGTATTAATTATTATTAGTAGTATTATTATTAACTTATTAATTGTCATTATTGAGTGTAATTATTTACCACTGCCACCGGGTATTTACTCATTTGCAGTGTGAATACATACATACATACATACATACATACATACATACATACATACATACATACATACATACATACATAAAGCACCTGTGCAGTAACGGTCAGCGCGTCTGGCCGAGAAACCAGGTGGCCCGGGTTCGAATCCTGGTCGGGACAAGTTACTTGGTTGAGGTTTTTTCCGGGGTTTTCCCTCAACCCAATACGAGCAAATGCTGGGTAACTTTCAGTGCTGGACCCTGGACTCGTTTCACCGGCATTATCACCTTCATTTCATTCAGACGCTAAATAACCTGAGATGTTGATACAGCGTCGTAAAATAACCCAATAAAATAAAATACATACATACATACATACATTACATACAATGGACAAGAGAGAGAATCCGGAAAAGGATAACTGCCCTATAACAGGGGTCACGGTTTGATTACAGCCAAGTAATTAATTTCTTTGGATATAAAAAATAATATTTGTACATAGTTAAGTTTTCCTTTCCTTTTTAGCAGCCATTCCTAAAACCGAATAATTTATTTATTCATTTATAAAACTGTAGGCCTACAGATGGTGACTCACAATAATTGAAGAACTTATTTTAAAAACGGCCCTTGTCCATTTAATAATTTTGTGGGAAATCATGAAAGACTTTTTAGGTCTAAAATTTCTTACCAGCTAGGCAAGAGACATTGTGAAACCGAAGAGGTTGGGCGCATTTAGAATGACATGAGAGCATCAGAGTCTTTGATTCCAAAGCTGGAATTAATATTTTGTCGCAACTTTTGCTGTCAAATCATGACAGTTGTATGTAAAGTTATATTTGAAGAATTCATGGATAGCTACAGGGCAGAGGACGGAAGTGATTGGGCTATTGTTTTAAAGAAGGCTTTAGCTAACTGTAAGAGCTATATGCCAAAAGAAGAAGAAGATGGATAGATACAGAAAGCTCATTTTTGTTATCAGGTGGATAAGAGATGTTTTGAAAATAAGCTCCTGAATTAACAAAGAAGAAATTGAATTTGTGTAGATATATCCTGGAAATTTGATGTATGAATAGAAAACCTATGGAACAAATTTACACAAAATTTTAAAATAGTTCCATGCGCTCTAAGCAACAATCCAATCGCCTCCAAACGATTTCAGGTTTATGTTATTTTTCTTCCAGGTATTTGAAGCAACGTTCATAATGCATTTTTTTCACGATCTACTTCTTTGCTCTGCATATAACTTTTTTCCAAACGTAGCCTACTGTTGGGTCAATAACAAAGCAAAGGTGGTTGTTCTTATCGATTGCAATGATACCAGCACGTTTAGGCTGTTGGAATCTTCGGCTGAGATAGGCTACACAGCACTTATTCAGAGACAGATCTATAACAACTTTCAGAATTCCTAAGCCTTTGGCAATGTTACTTCAGATTGTGTGGTGTCTATGTAGGAGTCGGAAAGGTCATGCATCCTAAAATGTAGCAACATATAAAACATATTTTCAATAGACGGTTGTACCTATACAGTTTTACCGTGGTACGCACAAAGCCTAAGACATAGGCTAGTTTTAATACTACGAAAAGCATTTGATTTAATCCTGCCCACGCCACAGAATTTTGTCCGTTATGAACCTATTATCTTACTTGAATGCTACTAGTTGTGCACAGCCTATTTCTGCGTCACGAAGACCCGCACCGGACTTCAAAGCAAAATAAGCTACTGGGCTTTCAGTGATGCACAGACGGTTAAGGCGTAGCCTTAATACTATTAATCATGAATTCAAATCTCAGGCAGAATGTGTGATGTCCTATGTTTCCTAACCAGTGGACCGACGGACGTCGTGCTCACCCCAAGTAAAGGAAGATCAACTCTGTGTCCGCTATCATGAGGCTGAAAATTCCGGTAAGAGTTTGGATAGGCAGAATAAGGAATGAAGCTGTGTTGGAAAGAGTGATCATGGATAAATATATAATAGGATGCGAAACTGCGGTCAGCACCATCTGGCAGTGGGGGGCTGAAATAAGATGATCAGCGCCCAACGTCGTAGGTGGTGAACATCAGAACTACGTGTTGGGTACATTACCCAGAGTTCTCTATTTATCCGTTCGAGATATTGCTCGAGGACTCGACGAGGAGCCAAGATGGCAGACAGAAACTTGCTAATAAGTGAACATAAAGTGATATTACGTGTGTGTATAAGCAGTGCATGTTAAACAGTGATGTTTATGGACGTTGCATAAATAGTGTTGTTGAATGTATTGTAAAGTAATAGTAATATAATAAATTGAACTTTCTAAGTAGTTCTTGTAGATTTTTCAATTGTGCTGTACAATAAATACCCAAAGAACACAATCCCAATTATCTAACCTTTTGCTTTATTTTTTTTCTGTGTCTGGTTATATTTTAATTGGGTAGTGTAAAATAGATCGTATCTTTTATCTTGCTGTTGGCTTCGGTAAGAATTTTCAGTAGAAGCTGCTGTGAGGAATAAAAATGTAAATGTTTTATTTTAAATTGGGTTAGTTTTGAATATCGATGAGGGTGGGAGGGAATACTTTCTGCAAAGTTTAACATTTTCGTCACCAGGTGCGCTGCTAAATGCATGGAGTAATTACTCTTTTCGCTACTTGGTGCGCTGCTAGATGTAATAACGCCCCTCCAACAGGTGGCAGCAAGATCATTTTCTACAACAGCGCCTCTAGTATGTGTTACGGGAAACTCGGTAAGTTTCGCATCCTATTATATATTTATCCATGGAATGATGCTGAAACTGATGAGAAAGAGAAAAAGAAATTGATCGAGTCACTGACTCAGAAGAAACTACCTACTAGTAGGTTATTTTACGACTCTTTATCAACAGCTTAGAGTCCACACCTGTGGAGTAATCCTGTGGCCCGGGTTCAATTCCCGGTCGGGGCAAGTTACCTGGTTGAGGTTTTTTCTGGGGTTTTCCCTCAACCCAATATGAGCAAATGCTGGGTAACTTTCGGTGTTGGACCCCGGACTCATTTCACCGGCATTATCACCTTCATCTCATTCAGACGCTAAATAACCTAAGATGTTGATACAGCGTCGTAAAATAACCTACCTATATATATCAACAGCTTAGGTTATTTAACGTCTGAATGAGATGGTGATAATGCCGGTGAAATGAGTCCAGGGTCCAGCACCGAAAGTTACCCAGCATTTGTTCATATTGGGTTGAGGGAAAACCTCGGAAAAAACCTGAATCAGGTAACTTGCCTGACCTGGTTTCGCGGCCAGACGAGCTAACCGTTACTCCACAGGTGTGGACAACTACCTACTGAAGGATGCACTGGAAGGAATGGTTAACGAAAGAAGAGTTTGGGGCAGAAGAAGATATCAGATGGTAGACGACATTAATATATGGATCATATGCGGAGACTAAGAGGAAGGCAGAAAATAGGAAAGATTGAAAACTGCTAGGTTTGCAGTGAAAGACCTGTCCTTGGGTAGAACACTTATGAATGTATGTAACACAATTCGTGTGGGAGGGAAAGTAAAAATACTTCAAGAAAACCAGTCCCACAACGATTTTGTACACAATCATTATAGACGTAATTGAATACATCGGAAGTCGATTCCGGGTCATTCGGATTAGAGCTGTGAGATGAGCTACGCCGCGGAGGGTCCTTGTAACACAGCGTAGACGACGTTGTGAAAAGAAATTTAAGTCTGAACTTGGTCTATAAAGGCAGAATACTCGCTTAATAACTAAATAGCAATCAAATTTAAAACTCGCAGTTAATATTTCTTTCAGGTTAATTCATATCCAGTTTGGAATCCTATTTCCCGAATTTTATATTTATGACAAGGCTGGTTCGGGTCCCTCGGAAGCCGCTGTCAAGATATATGTACCGCAATACGTTAAATTAAAACAAATTAATAATTATCCAAGAGGCAGTGCTTGTTTCTTGTCCTAGACGTAGAGAGAAAGAGAGAGACTAACTGCTGCTGCCACCTATAATATCTCTATTAGAGGTTCTCTATCACGTCCGTGCCATCAGTCAAGCGGTAAACGCCGAGGGATCCAGCAGGCCGTGCTCAAAGCCAATTATTAAGTTATTGAAGAGGGCGGTGCCCAAAGCCGCCTGCAAGCGTGGGACGAGGCCTGGTCTAACTCATAACCTAACTTTTTTAGCAGCGGAGAACATAAAAAAACAAGCGAGGGGAGCGAAGCGAGGGAGGAGGATTCCAACTAAACAAGAAAATAATTAAAACAGATGCTATACGATGCAGCGAGAACTATCGCGCCGGATGATTCAGATGCTCTTTATTTTATTTTCTTTAGCCTCGTTTACGAGAAGAAAACAAACGTGGAAACAGGAGTCACGTGACAAAATGGACGTTATAGCTTGAAACTTCCGGCATTCACTCTCTAGCGGTCGGTTAATGACTTAATTAGCCAAGATGCCGGCCATTATTCTAATGACTGTAATAAGCAGAGATTGCAAACCGCTGACATTCCTCATGAGATGTCAGAGATGAACATTGTGTTTACAGGTGACGTTGTTTATAATAGAGCTACCTCAAGAGATTCATAACGGAGAGGAAATTAGAGAATAAACACGAAGAAAGGTAAGGAAAAGGAAGTAGAAAAAGAAAGGAAAAATAAATGAAGGTAAAGGTAATAAAACTATGAAAGAAGGTAACGATTCAAAGAAGCAAAAAGGAGCGATGTCGTTGCAAAGGTGATGTGAGAATATTATAGAGCGGGATTGTTACTTTTTTTGTGGCATATCCTACGAGAATGAAGAAGTGGAAACGAAAGTCACATCACAAAATGGACACCATACCTTGAGACTTTCGATATTAACTCTCTAGCGGCAGGCAAATGACTTAATTAGCGAAGATGCCTGCAATTATTGTAATGACTGCAATAAGCGAAGATTGCATACTGCTGACAATGCCTCGTGAGATGTCAGAGTTTAACGCCCCAAAAGTAAATCCATAATCTCTTTTTACGTAGGTCAGTGACGACTGAGAACGAATTTGAAAAGAACTTACCGAACTGAAGAAACACTTTTAAACACCATAGGCTACTTCTAGCAAATTATCAGTACTTTTTAGATAAAGAGAATAATCTTCAAAAAGCCTGTTATGCTTATTGATGAGATTTTAAAGTGCCTACATGAAAGACAAGAAACATATTTTGGTTTAGAAGACGAAATAATGTGAGGACTAAACTCCCTTTAATAAGAAATAGGCCTATTAGATAGTGGAAGCTCTTAAGTTCGACAGAAATCAAGTTTGACATTCCTATATTTCGACTGCTTAAGTAGGAGAATTAGACACGCCCCTATACGGGCACTAAGAAATGAATTTGACATATGAATGGGAATTGATTCTGTGTCTTGTAGTGATACTTTTGTTAAAGGAAAACAGAATATTTTATTGATTAGAACATACATATTTAATCACTGATTTTAAATTAATGAACTCATTAATGAACTCTTCTTTTTCTATTTGAGAATTGTGCCGTTTGTGAGACGGAACTGTCGAAACCCACTGTGGTACTAGAAGAGCATACACAAGTCTCGGGGCGGGCAGGATATCCAAGTATAGTACTGTATTCGTTGCTAGATAACCAATAAGAATTTGTATTCATTTCACCTGCCACACTCACTACCCTTATTGGACTGAACTTTCAATTCTGTTTTGTCGAACTTAGGAGAGTCCACTGTACCAAATGTTTTACTTATAGGCCTAATTGAAATGATCTGTAAATTAATAACCAGAAAATTATCCAATAATCGGCGTAATTGAAACTACACTTTTAACAAATTACGAGGATTTTTTTAAAGACCATCAAAATGTGGGTTTTTACTTCTTTATTGTGCAAAGAGACAGTTTTAACACCATACAGTATTTCAGAAGTTAATTTGGAGCGAATTAATTCATTATTAAAATTAAGATGACGTTTACGGGGAAGCAATTCCATGGAAACCCTGTATGTAGGCAACAGGCATCGAAGCCCAGTCGAGCAATGGCATACATACAGGCACCGCTTCCCTTCACGTCACGCTACCGCACGTCACTTAATTAACATATAAAACAAGATACATTTTAGGACAGAAAATATGATCGGGAAGGAATTTCACTGTAAATGTAGAAGTCGTAAAAATAATAGAACCCTGTCCCTGAACGAGAAACTTCAGACAATATTAATCATTTCATATTCTCGAATTTTTAACAGATATTTAATACTTCAGCTATTACAAGCCTCTGCATTCTGAAAAGACAAGCTCTTCTATTGACGAAATCCGCGAAAAAGTAAACTTCGCTGACGAGAAACAGTCAATCAAGTTTTGCCTCAAGCCCTCTCATTTACGGATAGGATTTTTAAATGCACTAAATCTACGAATCTACGCCACATGCAAGTCTTTTACGAAAGGACTGTTTGTTTTGTTTGTAATGGACCATTCATTCATAGTGTTTTGCCCAAGGGCAAGTCTTTCACTGTCAACCCAGCATTCTCAAATATTTCACATTTTCCGCCTTTCTCTTAGTCTGCGCATATGATTCATGCAGGCCTATCTTAATGTCGTCTATCATCTGATATCTTCTTCTGCCCCGAATTCTTCTGCGGTTCATCATTCCTTACAGTGCATTCTTTAGTAGACAGTTTCTTCTTAACAACTGACTCAATCAATGCCTTTTTCTCTTCCTGATCAGTTTCATCATTATTCATTCTTCACTCACTCTTTCTAGCATAGCTTCATTTCTTATTCCGTCTGTCCATTTCATATACTCCATTTTTCTCCATATCCACCAATACAAAAAAATCAATATGTCAGGTATAGTCGCCATGCACCTAAATGATTTGATCTAGGTGTATGTGTTGCTTATTGCGTATTTGTCGTGTTTGGGTGGTTTTCGTACACTTTATCTTTCGCAAAAACAGTCTTACGGATTGAAGTCCGGGGAATACGATGGCTAACACTACCCTATTTTAAGGTGAGTTAAAAATAAAACGTGTGTAGTGTAACGTAATTAAATCCAGACGTTTGAGATGGGCAGGGCATGTAGCACGTATGGGCGAATCCAAAAATGCATATAGAGTGTTAGTTGGGAGACCGGAGGGAAGAAGACCTTTGAGGAGGCCGAGACGTTAATCGGAGGATAATATTAAAATGGATTTGAGGGAGGTGGGATATGAGTGGAGAGAGTGGATTAATCTTGCACAGGATAGTAACCGATGGCGGGCTTATGTGAGGGCGGCAATGAACCTGCGGGTTTCTTAAAAGCCATTTGTAAGTAAGTAAGTAGTGTAATGTAGTGGATTGTGGTAAGAGAATGGAGGGATTTTATATACATTAGTGAATTTAAAATATGACGCAACATTTCAAGTACTTATGTCTTGAACTAAAGAAAAACTATAGAGGGCTACACAAATTGATAATAAAGTCTTAAGATTTTATACGTCTTCGTTTTTCAGCAGTGGAATCTAATGCTCTTTCCTCTCGATAGAGGGAAGAACGCTCGGCCAGAAGCAATAGTTCTCGGACAGGTAGCCGGCCTATCATGGAAGGTGAGAAGCTGTCATATGAAATAATGTTATAAAAGATTGTATGATTGGAAATGAATCGGGTCGCGACCCTTGTAATTGGAACTACCCAGCATCCACCTGGAGAGACTTAGGAAACCACGAAAAACCGAACTCAATATAGCCGACTCCTGGAGTTGAACCCCGAACGTCTCGAATAGTCTACAAGGTAGATGAGTTAACCATTACAACACCGTGCTCTGTAATTAGATTATATGAATATATTACTTTGCTTTGTTAATTTCTGTTAATTTCTATATAAATTAGAAAACTACAGTGACAAATACAGAAAATCTAAAAACATTAAAACTCATTTATGTGTTCTTTCTCTTTCTTTTCGTTCATAAAATAATTCACTAAAACTAATGACGTCTATATCAGCTTCAATTAGTATTTATGTACAATACACAAGGGTAGGGAAAATGATCAACATTAAATTTGGCATTAAAAGGGTTACAAAACTAAGAATCTCCAGGTTAGACACAACGAATCGACGACACTCTGTTATAGCGTGACATGCGTTGTTTTCAAAGCAGCATTTGTGAAACAAGTTTTTGGGGTAGTCACCAGATGTAACACCGGTGAATTTTTTCCTATGGAATGCAGTTGAGGATGAAGAAATCTTAATATATCTTAGGAGGAAGATAATCTAGACGACTCTTAATGTATTTCAGGCAACGCGTCATTCCTTTTGCACCGTTGTTTTGCTTGCCATAATGTCAATGAGGCTAATTTTGAACATTTATTAAGATATATAAACTGAATTAAGTACATATATTTTTGCTAAAATAAGTGAATTTTATTTACATTTCACCAGTTACGAACACGTTTCACTACTGCAGCTTTTAAGATGACGTTTGCCGACGATTGTAGCAGCAATGAAACGTCTGCGACATCTAGTTCCTATTCACAAAATACCTAGTTCGATACTCCCTTCCATCTCAAATTTTCTGTAATCGTTTCTTCCTTATTTGTTTACAAATAGGTTATGTAAACTTAGGCTATTATATGAAAGCCGTTATAATTTACTGGAGATCGTTCAAGCAAATACGGCGGGTGTAAGCGAAGTTTATCAACCATTTCTTTTCCGCAATGATTCAATACTTTGCGAACATACGTTTCTTTAGTCAACAAGTAAGATAAATTCTATGATAGTCAATGTATGTGAGAAAATTGCTCGTAAAACCTTAAGAACTTGCATAATATGCAATGAATCCGGGAATATTGGTGCGATACTCTTGTATTCGCTATTATCAGCTGTACTTTAAGTGTCGTGCATACTGGTGTGCCTGTACGGCCTGCAGTCAAAGTTTTCACTAACCTCCAATGCAATCTGTCTTATGTCTTCATTACGGGCGCCTCTGTTATTAGAAAATAACTTCTCCCCCTCCCCGCCGTTTCTGAACGCTTGACTGAAAACAATAGCCTATCATAGAGCGCGTCCTATCTATATCATCATAATAAGGACCGTGGGCAGCCGAAACGCTTCAGCCTCGTTTCCGTACGTGTGTTACCGTGAACTATCGTCCATGATGTGGCTTCCTGGCGTTGATATCACTTGGCGGACTTTCTTCAAAAGATGACGATAGAATCAATCGTCTTCACGACAATCGAGTTATTTCCACTTCTTTGCACTCCTGTTCACTTCCTGAAACCATATTCTCCAGCCTACATACTCACATTCGGTCTTCATATTCTTTAAGATATTTCAAGACGTCAATATTTCGTTCAAGAGTTGCTATTTCGACTCGTTACGTTCATACTTTTGTGAGGAATTTTTAATCAACATTGTACAGTAGGCCTATCATTTCGTTCGTTGCTTATAATGATAACAATAATAATAATAATAATAATAATAATAATAATAATAATAATAATAATATGAAGAGGCTAAATCAAGGAGATGTACTATCACCTTTACTTTTTAACTTCGCTCTAGAATATGTCATTAGAAATGTCAGGATAACAGACAGGGGTTTGGAATTGAACGGGTTACATCAGCTTCTTGTCTATGCGGATGACGTGAATATGTTAGGGGGAAAATTCACAAACGATTAGGGAAAAAATGGAAATTTTACTTGAAGCAAGTAAAGCGATAGGTTTGGAAGTAAACCCCTAAAAGACAAAGTATATGAATATGTCTTGTGACCAGGATATTGTATGAAATGGAAATATAAAAATTGGAGATTTATCTTTCGAAGAGGTGGAAAAATTCAAATATCTTGGAGCAACAGTAACAAATATAAATAACACTCAGGAGGAAATTAAACGCAGACTAAATATGGGAAATGCCTGTCATTATTCGGTTGAGAAGCTTTGTCATGTAGTCTGCTGTCAAAAAATCTGGAAGTTTGAATTTATAAAAGGCCTATTACCGGTCGTTCTGCATGGTTGTGAAACTTGGATTCTCACTTTGAGAGAGGAACAGAGATTAAGGGTGTCTGAGAATAACATGCTTAGGAAAATATTTGGGACTAAGAGGAATGAAGTTACAGGAGATTGGAAAAAAGTTACATAACGCAGAACTGCACGCATTGTATTCTTCACCTGACATAATTAGGAACATTAAATCCAGACGTTTGAGATGGGCAGGGAATGTAGCACGTATGGGCGAATCTCGAAATGCATATAGAGTGTTAGTTGGGAGACCGGAGGGAAAAAACTTTTGGGGAGGACGAGACGTAGATGGGAGGTTAATATTAAAATGGATTTGAGGGAGATGGGATATGATGGTAGAGACAGGATTAATCTTGCACAGGATAGAGACCGATGGCGGGCTTATGTGAGGGCGGTAATAAACCTGCGGGTTCCTTAAAAGCCATTTGTAAGTAAGTAATAAAATGCAGATATATGTATTTCATTTGATTTTTACGGAACTCTCTTAAATCTAGGTTATGAAATATAACAGAAACACATTCAAAATTTCGTTTCGTTTGAATTTAATTTCTTACACGATAACTACAGGTCTACCTACATCTTACAATAAGGAAAATGTAATTGTAGGTTACACATAGAAACGCTCTTCATTTGTCCTAAATGCTGTCAGAAACAGTTTAGTCTAACGTGTGCGTTCTTTTTTAATATCCATTACACAACATACAAAACTTTATGGGGCTCTAGTTTCGTTACATGTATAACGTTTCATAATATCCGAGAACATTTCGCAAAGGGGCATAAACAGTGTGTAGTCTGTTTACATTTAATTCCACAGAGTGTAGGAGCGCTTTACAGAATTAGCTGTGTAACATCAGAGTAGGCCATGACACAAGCCGTTGCTTGGAAACACCTGCGACATTAGCCGATGTGACGTGTTTTGTTTTATTTAATACATAGTTCATGAGCGTGGCACAAATGGCGCGCACAATCAAGCCAACAACATAGCCAGAAAATTCCCTTCCTCCCCTCTTCAATCCAACTTACAGTTTAAATAAAAGTAACAGCGGATACTCGCCAACTCGTTTTTAAGAAATGGGAAAATTGACCTCAAAATGTAATATACCATGCAAAGAAGAGTTGGGGAAGAGTTTTAATGTAATTATGCATGCTCTTTAAATTATAAAGCAGATTAAGGTACAAAAAATATATGTTTGCTAGATTATTCCGCTAATTTACATTTGTGATTACTCCGACAAATAGCATTTGTAATGAATGCAAAAAAAGACTCTACGTATACACAAAGGTAGGCTAACAATATGTGATTTTTATTATAATTTGAGGAATAATGCAATGGAATTGTTTTTGCTAGGGAAGGCAGCAACATCTTTGTGCTAAACCGAGCTAAAGTTCAGTTAATGTTGTAATCAAGCAATTTATGCAGTTATGTACTCATAACAGCACATCCATGTGCATTAACGTACCCCGCATGTGATTTATGACTACACATGTCGGAGGCATCTAACTACTTTCCCTTAATTCTGGCCACATTTTTTATTCAACAAGGGTTTAAAAAATCGTATTTTTCTTAATTTACGACCTTACTAGTTCAAGCCATAACGCAATGTGCTATTAGTACACAACGCTAGATATTGTGTACTTTCCATTTCTGTGTGTTCTTTATTATGCTTTAACATAGAGTTTCTCCAACTTCATAAAGTCAGAACCAGTCTGGAGAATTTTGAAAATTCTGCTGGCAACAATAAACAATTAAGCTGCTACAACGCTCTTTTATAGGCCTATGTGTTTATAAATAGGCCTATAATGGTTTTATAATTCCCGCCATGTATTAGCGAGATTAGGGGTTCTATCCCAAAGGCCGGCTATCCTGAATTGAGTTTTTCGTGATTTTTCCAAGTCCCTCCAGGCGAATACTAGGATATTACAAATTTAAGGGGATACGACCCGACCGCTTCCCAATCATGATTAATCCTTCTCTATGCCATCTCAGCAAAGGAAGCTTTTAATAGAAGAAGAAGAACTTCTAAGGACCTCTGGTCTATGGCGAGTCTATGGCGAGTCCTTGGCATCAACCCTTTTGATTTGATTACCTAGTTGGGTTTTTCCGATGTTTTCCCCAACCAAAAGGCAAATGCCGGGTAATATTTTGGCGAATTCTCGGACCTCACCTCATCTCACTACATCTCGCCAAAATATTGTAAAAAATTGCACAAAACTGTAAAAATTGTAGAAAATTACTAAATTGTAAAACTATAAAAATTTGTAAAAATTGTAATTGTAATATTGTAAAATTTTGACTTGTTCCACATCTTAAAGCTTCATTGCTCATGTAAGATCTATGGACTAAAATGAATGAATGAATGAACGAATGAATGAATGGAAAAATAACCAAGGAAGAGACCAGTGAAGTGCTTTGTGTGGAGGGTGGCAGTGTATGTTGCAGAAACATAGTCATTACGAAGAAGTGAAGAGAACCGATTAGAGAACTTTGAAATGTGGATATGGAGAAGAATGGAGCGTATCAAATAGACAGACAATAAAAAACGAAGCTGCGCTAGAAAGAGTGAGCGAAGAAAGAATAATGCTGAAACTGATCACGAAGAGAAAAAAGGAATTGTCTGGGTCACTGGCTAAGAAGAAACTGCCTACTGAACGATTCACTGGAAGGAATGATGAAGGGAAAAATGTTTGGGGTAGAAGAACATATCAGATGATAGACGACATTAAGATACATGTATCATAGATTATGCGGAGACTAAGAGGAAGGAGGAAAGGTTGGAGAATGCTGGGTTTGTAGTGAAAGACCTGCCCTTGGGCTAAAAACTATGAATGAATGAAAAGGACATCCCATTATCATCCTAGCGATAGATTTGCCATCTGTCGGTGAAAGTATCACACCCAACAAAATGTATCATCTGTGGATACGATGATGAACCGGCCTTTAGAGAGAGGTGGAAATAAAAAAAAATATGTTTTTTAGTTCAATAGTTCACTAAAACAGTTATCTTGGTACTGAAATTTTCGTTGCAATGTATTCTATCTCTTAAATTTATTATCTATAATATCGTCATAACAGCATACACACAAAAATTTTAAATTCAACTTTGCATAAAAATAATCTATTCATTAAACAAATCTGTTGGTATAGGTAGGCCTATATTAATGAAGATAAAGAGTAATGAGACGTTTTGGTTTGGAGTTGTCGGTTAATTTCCAATACCTATTTTAATGTAAAACTCTTTTATGCTTGCGTACCAAATTAAGAAATGTTACAGAAATATCAACATCTGACGTCAGCTGCATAGCAACGGCAATGAGTTACGTAACACTATTTTAACGTCACTTGTTAAGCTACAGTCAACGTGAAAAGTTTATGCTCGAGTGTCAAATTAATAAATTATTGCGAAAATGTCAACATCTGACGTCAGTTGCCTAGCAACAGCAATGAGTTAAGTCACATTAATTCTAACGTAATTTACTTATCAACGGACCAGAAACTTTCATTAATATTATGGTGTTGGTAGAAGGTAGACTTACTTTCTTGGATGAATTTTTATTATTTTTTTACTTGGTTATTTAACGACGCTGTATCAACTACGAGGTTATTTAGCGTCAATGGGATTGGTGGTAGTGAGATGATATTTGGCGAGATGAGGCCGAGGATTCGCCATAGATTACCTGACATTTGCCTTATGGTTGGGGAAAACCTTGGAAAAAAAAAAAACCCAACCAGGTAATCAGCCCAAGCAGGAAACGAACCCACGCCCGAACGCATCTTGGATGAATTATATTTGTTTTTCTTATCATAGATCCATACTAACGGCTCTCCAGCAAACCAAAATTAGAGTAAATACAGCAATTCCATTGTAAACAGTCTACTTAGCCTACTTGTACAGACTACAGTATACGCCCAAGATATGTTATATTTTCAATAAATGCATAAAGGAAAAATAAAATACATATAAAATGCATTAAATTTATTCCCCTATCAATGATATTCGAAATCATTTTAAATAAGAACCTATTATTTAAAAATCGAATTATCACAGAATATCCAACGGAGAAAACAAACGTTTCACGAAAACAGGCCTACAGGAATCCTATGAATCCTCCCCTGCAATTTTTTATTTATTAACTAAAGAAGCATTTTAACAATGAGAAAGATACAGGCGGGTTCCCGCTGTGGAGTAACGATTAGCATGCCTAACCGTGAAACAAGCGGGCTCAGGTTCAAATCATGTTTGGGACAAGTTACCTGGTTGAGGTATTTTCCCGAGTTTTCCTTCAACCCAATAAGAGCAAATGCTGGGTAACTTCTGGCGTTGGACTCCGGACTCATTTCGCTGGCATTATCACCTTCATCTCATTCAGACGCTATATAACCATAGCAGTTGAAAGAGCGTCGTAAAATAACCAACAAAAAAATATAAAGAGAAATGGAAGTTAACTGAAAGATATACAATATAAGTGTGTCTAGGATCTTGGGACGTGCGTAAGAAACAATGTGAGCTTCAAGCCTTTGGCCACCTCACTTCGAGGTGCAATGTTTCACTGAAGGAACATATACAGAATTTGAAAGGAAAAAGGTTGAAAAGCAGAGCTCTAGGCACTGCCAAGCAAAGGATATAGCATGGACGCCCCAAATTCTGTGTTGCTTGAGCAATACGGCCTCACTGGTATTGGGACTGGAACCTAATAAGCATGTGAGTGACAATCTTGGTAGTGAGTTGAAATTCGAATCACCACTCATAAAAGTTCAAATTAAGGCCAGGTGCTATATGCAAGAAGAAATCAACGCCTTAAATTTTAGGAAATTCGGAAATGTACATGCTACAACAGTTACGTGGCCCATTTATTACAAAACTCATCTTTACATCAGTCTGTTGCAGGAAAGCCACAAGAAAAATTTCCTTCTACACGTAGGCCTACTTACATCGGACTGAATTGTTTACTGATGCTAGGAAACTTTATTTTCACACTTTCTTTCAGGTAAACTATAGTAATGTCACAAGACTTCCGCTCGTGGATTTATAGGCAAATCTCAGACCTCGAGTGACATTTATTAGGACCATTTGGTGAATAAAATAAAAATGTAAATAATATATCCCTAAAATTCGCTCACAAAATGATAATAATTGTATATTTATGAATACTTAACCTATTTAGACATTGTGAAGTCGAAATAGATGAATAACGATTACTGCGATAAAGAAATTAAATGTTATTCAGTAGTGCCAATTGAGAAAAGCGAAATACAGGTTTAAAAATGTTAATTAAATATACTGCGCTTTTCTTTTGTTATTATAACAGAAATACGTTTTCATTAGCCTATCTGCTGAAATCATAATTTAATTTAAACATTTTGTAGTATAATTACAAATAACCTGGTTAATACATTAATTAAATCAGCAATTGTTACGAAGGAGTGTCAATTCCTTTAGACACAATGGGCATGGAATTAGGAGATGAAGATGTAGATGTGGAAGTAGAATTTCGCAATTTATTTAGAACTGTACAATGGTTCATGCTCATCGATTTACGACGAAACTGTTGGCGACACTGACTAAACAAAAGAACGACTATGCGATAAATTGATAGTGGTACATCGTGCTGCAGAAATTATCGTGATGTATGACTGTGATTGGTTGGAATTCGAAATTTCATTACACTTCATTGGCCGAGAATGGGGGGGGGGGAAACAAATAGTAATAGTAAACTAAATTGTTTTCTTTTGCGTACGGTTTAGATAGTTGAATACTGATCGAACACAACCTATTCACTTTGATGTAAGGCCCAAATGGAAGGGTGTTCCTTCCCTTGTCTATCGTACTCGCATCACGCTGCCCTCCGATCTATGTGTGAACCCCCGCACGGTCTGGCAGCCCGTGATCCGTTCCCACAACTTTCTCAACTCCGCGTTCCAGTCAGATTTATGTTCTCACATGATTTATTGTATTGGAGAAATAATCTTTTCTCACAATTTATGATTCCGCTTCAACATCTGTTAGCTTATCGAGAAGCAAACTCAGTGAAATACGTCTAAAGCCCCGAGTACTACCAGATCGGACATAGAGTTCGTCAACCCTGCCTTAGATACTGCTGCCTGCATATGCAAACATAACTTACCACTAAATAAATTATTATTATAGTCACATAACAGCCTACATACTCATACCTCCTGACTTCTTAATCTATCATCTCCAGCCTACCTACGTTTTGCTTTTAATTCTCACCTTCCTCCACTTCTGTTCCTCCTCTTTTTCCTTCCGCTATTTTTTCCTTTACTTTTCCTTCACATCCCATTATTTTCTTCTGTCACTTCTCCATATTCTTAAATATTCTTCTATTCCTTCTGCTCCACATCCTACTCGTTTTGCTCCTTCTCCCATTCCCTCTGCTCATCCTGTCCCTCCTCATCATTCCTTCTGCTTCTCTTACTTCTCTTCCCCATTCTTACTCCCCCCTATTCCTTCTGATCGTCCTCTTCCCATTTCCTTCTGCTCTTCCTCCCCATTCCTTCTGATCACTCTCCCCTTCCTCCTCCTCCACCCCCCATTTCTTCTGATCCTCCTCTTCCCCATACCTTCAGAACCTCCTCCTCATCCTCCCCTTTCCTTCTGCTCTTCGTCGTCTTCCTCCTCCCCTTTCCTTCTGCTCTTCGTCCTCCTCCTCCTCCCCTTTCCTTCTGCTCTTCGTCCTCCTCCTCCTCCCCTTTCCTTCTGCTATTCGTCCTCCTCCTCCTCCCCCTTTCCTTCCGCTCTTCGTCCTCCTCCTCCTCCCCTTTCCTTCTGCTCTTCGTCCTCCTCCTCCTTCCCTTTCCTTCTGCTCTTCGTCGTCCTCCTCCCCCTTTCCTTCTGCTCTTCGTCCTCCTCCTCCTTCCCTTTCCTTCTGCTCTTCGTCCTTCTCCTCCTCTCCTTTCCTTCTGCTCTTCGTCCTCCTCCTCCTTCCCTTTCCTTCTGCTCTTCGTCCTCCTCCTCCCCCTTTCCTTCTGCTCTTCGTCCTCCTCCTCCTTCCCTTTCCTTCTGCTCTTCGTCCTCCTCCTCCTCCCCTTTCCTTCTGCTCTTCGTCCTCCTCCCCTTTCCTTCTGCTCTTCGTCCTCCTCCTCCTTCCCTTTCCTTCTGCTCTTCGTCCTCCTCCTGCCCCTTTCCTTCTGCTCTTCGTCCTCCTCCTCCCCCTTTCCTTCTGCTCTTCGTCCTCCTCCTCCCCCTTTCCTTCTGCTCTTCGTCGTCCTCCTCCTCCTCCCCTTTCCTTCTGCTCTTCGTCCTCCTCCTCATCCTCCCCCTCCCCTTTTCTTCTGATCCTCCTCCTCCCTATTTCTTCTGATTCTCTTCCTCTCCATTTCTTTTCCTCCTCCCCATAGCTTCAGAACCTTCTACCCCTTCTCCCCATTCCTTCTGATCGTTCTCCTCCCCTTCAATCCTTCTGATCTTCCTTCTCCTCAAATCCTTCTGATCTTCCTTCTCTTCCATTCCTTCTGATCTTCCTTCTCCATCTCCATTCCTTCTGATTTTCCTTCTCCATTTCTCCTGATCTTCTTTCTCCATTTCTTCCGATATTCCTTCTCCATTTCTTCCGATATTCCTTCTCCTCCATTTCTTCTAATCTTCCTTTTCCTCCTCCCTTCCTCTCTCCTCCTCCTCCAATCCTCTGATCTTTCTACTCCTCCTAAGTTTCTTCAGATGTTTCTTCTCCTCTTTCAACAATCCTTCTGATTTTCCTTCTCCACTCTTTCTGATCTTCCTCCTCCTCCAATCCTTCTCATCTTTCTTCTCCTCCTCCAATCCTTATGATATTCCTTCTCCTTCTCAAATCCTTCTGATCTTCCTTCTCATCCTCAAATCCTTCTGATATTCCTTTTTCTCCATTCCTTCTGATCTTTCTTCTCCATTCCTTCTGATCTTCCTTCTCATTCTCCTCCTTCTCCAATCTTTCTGGCTGGCCTTCTATGCCCAAGGTTGCGGGTTCGATCCCGGGCCAGGTCGATGGCATTTAAGTGTGCTTAAATGCGATCGGCTCATGTCAGTAGATTTACTGGCATGTAAAAGAACTCCTGCGGGACAAAATTCCGGCACATCCGGCGACGCTGATATAACCTCTGCAGTTGCGAGCGTCGTTAAATAAAACATAACATAACATAACCAATCTTTCTGATCTTCCTTCCCCTCAATTCCTTCTGATCTTCTTCCTCTTCAGTTCCTTCTGATCTTCCTTATCCTCCTCCATTCCTTCTGAACTTTGTTCTGCTCTTCGCCATTTCTTCTTATCCTCTTCCTCCTCCCCTATTCCTTCTGATCTTCTTCCTCCCGTCCATTCATTCTGCTCCCGTTCCTTCGCAGTTCATTTCGTTCCTCATTCCCAATTCCTTCTGCTTCTTCTCTTTTCCTCATTCCTTTTGCTACTGGTCTTCCCTACCATTTCTTCTCCTCCACGTCCCATTCTTTGTTCTTATTCTCACTCGTTCTGCTCTTCTTTCCTTTAATTTCGCTGCTTCTTTTCTCCTTTTTGTACTCCTACTTAACCATCTTCCTCTCCTTTACTTTCTTATTCTACTTTTTTATCTCGTCCTTTTCTTTCGTTCCTCCCTTTTCTTTCTGATTTGCTTTCTTTTCTCTCTCTCTCATCTTATTCTCCTTCTCTTGCGTCACTTTGATCTACTTAGTTCTTCCCTTTGTACAGTTTTTCTCCTTTAATTCTCATCGTTCTTTCTATCCTTGTATCTTCTCAAATTTTATCCCCCTCTTCCTATTTGCTCTCGATTCTGTTTTCTTTTCTTCCTCTCATTCTCTGTCTTTCTGGACTGTTTCTTCTTTATTCTTCTTCCACTCCGCACTTTCTCTACTTCCTTCTACTTCTTTTTCCTTCATTTTTCTTTCCTCATTCTCCTTCTTTACCGAATAAAACGTTTCATAAATAATAAAGCAATTAATATATCCCCACGTTATGTTGATATGGGCTATAAAAATAGTATTCCACAACAACCAGGCACATATTTTCTTGTAACAGTGGATAAAGACATAATCTGTGAGCCTCACAAATCACTCCTAGTTATTAAGGGTAACAATTAACTCAGCATCTCAATAATTTGAAGGCTTTGCCGCCCTTCGGTTATGGGTACGGTCTCCATGGATTCCCAGAAGGTTGACTTGTTCTCAGAATTCCCAAAAAAAAGCCCCGACACCGAGGCCTAGAGGTAACAGGGATATCACCACCAAATTACTAAAAAGCTCACAACTAAATTGTGAGTTTTCTCTTTCAAGAGAGGGGGTCAGAATGTGGGGTAAAGATTCTCTAGTCCTCTTTTTATCTTTAATGTGAGCATCCATGCTTCACAGGTGTTACACTAGCGCACCTGGTGTCAAGAAGAGGTAACTATATAATTATTTGAGGAGGCCTTGTCCGTGTTTCGTCTGTTGCTATGGGTAACCAATTATTTAACAAAGAGTATTAAAGTTGACACATAACCCTTGATGCATGGCATCAAAAGATTTCAAACCAAACATTAATTTACGATTAAAAGCAAATACATACGAGTGTGTAATAAAGGAGCTTGAAGTAGTACAGGAAAAAGCAGATAACATATGAGCATCAACCAGGCAATTGCGTGTGCAGGACCTTGTTTCCTCTGTAATTTTATTACGTTCAATTATACGTTACTGAATTTCTTGCGTTCCACCTAACAGTCACATTTGTATCTTTGTGGCAGTTACTGAGTGTTTTCATAGAAAATGACTCGACGCTGATATTGAAAACAACAATGGACATTAAACTTTTTGTGAATTTTCTTCTTAACGATAATAATGGAATATTTTTACTCCCCTAGTTAGATTAAAATATGGAGAAGAAAAATCGTTCACGAGTAATTTATTACAGATAACCATCTCTGTCCAATAGACCAGGGTTGGCCAACTTAATAACCTCTCGGGGGTCAAATTTAATTTAGGCAACTTCATCAAGGGCCAGATCATGTCTTATGTTTAGTTCTATAGAGGTGGAAAGAAAAATACAAATTATAATGCATATACTTTAATAAACAAAGGTCAGATGACTGGAAATTTGTCATTACTGATCACAAAACAGTGAAAGTAAAAATTCTCCCTCCTTGAGCAGAAATGAGCATACAAATCTTATGGAATGTAGTTTTAATGGTGCTTCCTTACATAATTAAAATCCTTGTACAAAAACCGTTTAATGATAACAATGTGGTTTCTGAATATATGGGAAACCAATTATTTAAAATCCACTTATAATTGTTGTGATAACTCGAAGAATATGTGATAACACGGCGAATATCAGATGGCGAATCCTCGGCCTCATCTCGCCAATTCCATCGACGCTAAATAAACAGTATTAGATACAACGTCGTTAAATAGTCAATTAAAAATACACAGCACTTGAAGATAGGCCTATACAGTCCGTGTCACCGTTTTTGACGTGTGCTCTAGATATATTGTGCCCAGTTTGTGAGCATCTTGCTAGTGCAGCTGAGAATGGTACCACTTCCTATACACGTCACATCAGCCATTTGCCAAACAGTTGTCAGACTGACTGCGGCAAATGTAAAACACTCGCACTTAACGTTCCCATTACTTATTTTATACGCCAAAAACGGTGACGCGGACTATACTAAGCACTGTAATTTTTAATTTTTATTCAATGTAAAAATATCCTTTACAAAAACCAATATGTTAAGAAACAGTAAATACCCCATCCCCCGCGAGCCAGCTTTCAGGGAGCGATCACTATTATTTTAATGGTGTTATAAATCCTTCCTTCTTAAACATTTCGGTCTTTCGTTTAAGTTTCATCAGTTCATAGTCCTTAGAGTAGAGTTGTAAGGGGCTTATTTTGCACTTTCTGGAACTACAACGCAAGTCCAATGTTATTAAAGGGAAAGTTGAAGCTTTAACACAGTGAGAACATACACAGTCTACTGAAAAACACTGTAATCTTGTGAAGCGTCCTGATAAAAACTGAATACTTTGTCAGTATAATACCACAGTCTACTATATACAGTCACGAAGCTTGAGTTTTGAGGGTGCTAGAAACAATAGACTGTGACGGTACTATTTTGCATTGCCTGTAATGAGGCGATATTAGTGATCCTAGTGGTGAGCAACTATCTAATGTTTGCATATTTACTACGTACTGAGCTTCGCGACTGTATATACTACACTGTGATAATAATTACTAAAAGTTACGATTTTGAAAACGAACCTCAGACTCGCCGGGACCGGAATAAATCACGTCGCGGACCGCCAGTTGGCCTACTCTGTTGGGCTCGTTACACCAGGCCAAGTCGCCCTAAAAGCAGACAAAAAATTTCATTAAATAAATCACCAGTTTCGCATTGCTCTTTAATTACAGGTACTTAATTTAGTTTAGTTGTTACATTAGTGAGCCATATTTATATTAAATCAATACTACGTCTTTCAGAAAAAAGATTACTCATTAGGGCGGAGTGAAAATATGAAGTTTATGGAATCGAAATGTAATACTAGGGAAAAGTTGTGAAGTGATATTATAAAGAACAATGCAAAATATATTTTCTCTAGATTAATATTTAGAGGTGCCCCAAGAGCATTATATTTTGAAATTTTCACAAAATTTTGAGGTTCAAATTTTTTAGCGTGAGAACATTCTCCAGTGATTTAATCTGAACATGATACCTGGAACATGTTAAAAAATATATTTTAAAAGACTCGGCATATTTTTGGTCCCCTGGTGTTTCATCTTGAAGTGTCATAGAAACCTCAATTTTTTAAGAAAATTGGGAATAATCACAAAACTCTTAGGCATGATATAATTAATATAATAAAATTAAGGGGACACTCAACTTAAAAATTGGAGAAAAAGTGTCATAGAAATGATAAATTAAATTTCTACACTAATTTACGTGACAGAACTAAATCAATACGCAGAATTCTTCCCCTATTCATTGAGAAGCCACAGTCAAATGCACAAAGCCAAAAAATAAAAAATGATAATTAAAAGTGATATTTCAATTAATAATTGATTAAAAATTTAAATATTTTTTTATTTTGAAAAGTATTGGATCTAATGAGCTGAGATTTTGCATGTTACTTTCCATATGTATATTAAACTTTTTCTCCAAATTTGAAAAAGATTGGTCAAATAGGAAAAAAGTTCCAAAATATAGTTGAGTGTCCCCTTAATGGAAATTCATTCTTCTTATGTTGCAAGGTATTTAAATCAGAATATCTCTAATAGACTATGAATACAATAAATCTGACCTTCTACCCTGTATTCGCAATGCCAGAGGGGCTGAACACATCACAATTACCTGTCTACCATGACGTAATGAAATATTATCTATGGGTAAAAAATGAATTAAAATCTGACTTCAAATCAAAAGAATCTACTGTTGGAGAGATTTCAGAAAGAGTTGCTATCAAAACTAAGGAAATCCAAGTAAATGCATAAATTCCGAAAGTCAGTCATACAAGAATATTAAATTGATTCGTGCTTACCATGATCAATATATGCATTTGCAAATACAAAAAAAAAAAAAAAGTAATACTGTAGGCCTAATTGTGATAAAGACCGCCGTGTTCCAGAACAAGAAAGAATGTTTTACTAGAGCAAAGAATAGAAAGAAGGATAATAACTGGACTTGTTGATTTAGTTACCACTCAGAAAGAAATGAAAAGGAAAACAAGAACAAATTCTAACTAAAAATAAATAAATAGGTTGAAATGGGATTTCTGTCATATTTTATGTAAAATACACTATACTTTATTCCTTTGGATCCCTTCAAAAATACTGTATACTGCAACCCTAATTTAGAGTCTTCCAAATAAAGTTTAAATATGTGATTTTAGAGCAATTTATTAGCTATGTAATGAAAAACAAAATAATAGAACAAATATACAAAGAGGTAAAAAAATTATAATTTTAAGAAACTTCAAAGTCCTTGGGGGCACCTCAAAAATTAAATATAGAAACTCCATATTTTTCACATTCCTAAGTTAAGTCAAAATACAGATTTTTGCAACTATTACATTTAGAAAACAGATAAAAAAACAATTTCATGTATAGATTCACTCCACCCTATTACTCATTATAGTCATGAAAACTGAAAACAACGAATAACTGAAGGTTCGAGATTTATTATTTGCTGTTTAGATCTGAAAGTTAGTAAGTATATTTGTTATCTTAGGCCTTTTTATGTTAAAATCTATTCAAGTCAGGAAATGACAATATAAAGCTCATGTATGGACGTGCTAATTGCAATACGAATAAAGCAAGGCTTTTGTATGCTGAACAGTTTCCTTACGGACGTTTATCCAACAACAAGATCTTCCAGAGAATATCAAGGTCTTGTGAAACCAGGCTCTTTTGAAGAAAAAGAGTTTCAGATTGTGAAGGACCAATAAACATCAGGGTACCTAACTGATGTAGAAGAACGAGTGCTTTTAATCACATTGAGGACAATAGAAATGTTAAATTTTATGTTTTATTTAACGACGCTCGCAACTGCAGAGGTTATATCAGCGTCGCCGGATGTGCCGGAATTTTGTCCCACAGGAGTTCTTTTACATGCTAGTAAATCTACTGACATGAGCCTGTCGCATTTAAGCACACTTAAATGCCATGGACCTGGCCGGGATCGAACCCGCACCCTTGGGCATAGAAGGCCAGCGCTATACCAACTCGCCAACCAGGTCGACAGGACAATAGAAGTAACAGCACCGGACGTATAGTAGAAACTGAGAATGTTAATCATATCTAGAGTCCTGTGTTTGGTCACCTAGAGTCTCCAAGCAACCCACAACAGTGTAGGTATGTATGGAATATAGCGCTGCGTAGTCTACACGCTTCAGATCTGCTGTTCAGCGAACATGCCGAAACAAAACAAAGCTAGGCGCTGGAGTATGTGTTCTGATAGAAGGATTTGGTAGTGAGCACTTCATTAGCAAAGAAGGAAATGCATTTTATCAGAAAGGAGAAATTTTAATTTGAAACACTTGAAATGCTAACAGTCACTCGTAACGTGCAGAGACTCGTGAAGCAAGTAGCCAGTGTAAATAATTTTGATTTTGCTGTGACTTATTGTATTATTGTAATTTCCAGCTAAGGAAAAAATAAAGAAAGAAATGAAGGACGCAGAAAAGTAATGAAAATAGGAAAGAAAGAAAGACAAATATGTCCGAAAAAAAAGGATAAAGGAGAGAAAAGGTAAATCGGAGAAATAATGAAGAAACAACTCGACTTGTATTGTCTTTACCGTCCACCATTTGTTAGCATCTGGGAAACAAGTAAAAGCTTAATTTGTGTCCAGACTATTATTAGACTACTCGTACCTATATCAGAAATACTTACATAGAAACATTTTATCAATAATTAGTGTGAAAGTATAAATACAGTTTTATCGAAACATGTTTTGTATAAATCTTGAACATTTGTGCGTAAATTAATGTTCCACTGCCTAGGGTTACTAAAGTAATTGATTACTGCATACATACTTCACACATAAATTACTGACAAGGTGCTCATTTTAACCCAGCATTATCGACTAACTTTGAATCCATTAAGCTTTATACAAATCTCTATCCGCTGTCATTTGTTTCCAACATAAATAACTCACAACTCCTTCATTTTTCTTTTATATCTGTAGCAACTTGTCACTTGTTTCAGTAAAAAGCCACAAGCGAAAGGTAAGGCAGTACAGCTGACACGTTCTTACAACAATTAACATTAGACGTTTGAGATGGGCAGGGCATATAGCATGTATGGAAGAATCTAGAAATGCATTTAGAGTGCTAGTTGGGAGGCCGGAGGGATAAATACCTTTGGGGAGGCCGAGAAATAGATGGGAGGATAATATTAAAATGGATTTGAGGGAGGTGGGATATGATGATAGAGACTGGATTAATCTTGCAGAGGATAGGGATCGATGGCGGGCTTATGTGAGGGCGGTAATGAACCTCCGGGCTCCTTAAAAACCAGTAACTTAGTTTTGTATGTGTACGGGCAAATGAAGTCAAGAATATTGCATTAAGAGTTACATGTACTGTAGCTGCACCCTGAAATTTCGACGTATGTGTGTACATAGGCTACATATAATGAAGCCCATGCTTATGCTTATGCTTATAATAATAATAATAATAATAATAATAATAATAATAATAATAATACCCTTTATCGCTAAAGAAGTATACCAATACATAAAATACAAATATTGTGATATTCAAAGGAAATCGATTTTGTGATTTTTTTGGAAATAGAACAGAAGGTTTTACATCATATTCTGCAAGTATGTCTGCAAGTTTATGATCTTTTTTGATCGGAGTTTGTCCATCATCAGTCCTATACAAGTCAATTCGGTCACATGTTGGAAGTTTGTATACATCGATAGCCTATAATTATAGGGCGCGAAAGAAACTTTGTACAGAAAATTTAAGGGCGAAAAGTATGTTCAAAATGAAATACGGTATTTTTAGGATAAGAATAGGGGTTCGCAGAAGCTTTGTTGCGGCGCTACATGCGTCAACTTTCAAATTGCATGTAGCGTCGTAACAAAGCTTCTGTAACCCCCAGTTCCTATCCCCAAAATACTTTAATTTGAACATAATAATTTTCATCCTTAAATTTTTGGACAGAATTTTTTCGCACCTCGTATTATACAGAGTGGAAGTAATACTGGGTGTTCATTTGAAAGTGTGTCATGACGTCACTGTTGTGAGTCAGCGATTTGAAGCGAGTTTCAGCTTTTATGTTAGAGAAGTTGCCTTTTATTCAAGGCGTTCATTCTGAACTTGAGAACGTGTACGGTATAACTTGAACGTCGTAGCAACAGATGGGGGTCTGTACGGTCTGTGTGCCACCATAACCTCTTTCGAACTGTGTTTTGCGCGGCCAAGTCATATGCAGGGTATTTGTTATCATCGGTTGCGTACGGCAACATTCCACAGTACAAATCAAATGCTCCGTGTCCATGTTGACCGTCGAAGTTAATGTCAACAAACACGTAAGTAATCGTCTTAACCCTCTCCCCATATCCCGATAGTAAGAAAAAAACTTACCTCAGTACGTGTTTCCAAACAGTTCACATTCCTGCCACTACCGGCGTTACCGTACGTATCGGTACGTACTCTTCAGAATGAACGCCGTACTTGCTAGGCAACTTCTCTGGCACATAGGTAATACGCCTCTGCGGAAGTGTAGGAAGATTGAATTCTCTAGGCTCATCGGCTAGCCACATGACGGCATACAGCAAGCCATGACATTCTTTGAACTGAACACCCAGTATAAATGTGCAGCTTATTTCTTGTATACAGCACAACAAAGTTCTAATGCCACATTAGTCCCTAATTGATACATTTCTGAATACAAATACATTTCCCCTGAATGTTAACATTGTTTTACTCGTTAAGTATTAACCGTACAATTCTGGTTTTTACTCTTATCACAGAAACTGATAAGGAATGATACTTTACAAAGTTCTACGTACTTCACTAAATGCATAGCCAGTTCCTTTTCGATCGACGGAACAACGGTAAAAAATGACGATGAAACTGATGTCGCAGGGGGGACGGGAAAGTGACAGCTGTTCTGAAACTGTGGACTTCATTTTTTTTTCTGTTGTGCCATTTACTAAAGACCATGACAAAGAGGAGGGTTTCCATTGGCAACTGATGATATGCACACCTTACTAACAAGAGAAGGCTGTTTTATAATGGAGGAGCCCGCACTTAAAACAACAGAGCATTCTAAACTATTACCAGTCTTTCATGACACCATGTAATATGCCGACAAAAAGTGTCATATCAGTAGTATTAATACAGAAGTCCAGAATGTTAAAAATCAGCAGAAAAAATAAAAATTGAATCTATATAGCTTATCCTACATATCATGTAGGTATGTATGAATTTATACATATGTTCGTGCATTTACTAACACAGGCCTACTCAATTTATCTTTTTTATGAGGAAACAAATCTTGATTTTATGTTTGGTTTGGAATATTCCGATATACTCCTATTTGTTTTTGAAGCTGGTCGTCAGAAGAAAAGTTCATTAAGGATTTTTATTATCTACTTAAATTCTTTCATCTTTTCTTCTTTCCGCTCCTATCTATAATGAATACTGAACCTTCGAACACCAGCGTTGCCCTTACGGGGTTGAATTGATTTAACTTAATTTTATGTTTTAATGTTTAATGTGTTTAATATTATTTAATGTAAAATATTTAAATTTGTTTTTACGACAATACATAAAGTTGCATTTTACCCACTGTCATCATTGTGTATGTTTGAGGATAAGGTTCTTAGGAAAATATTTGGGGTTCAGAAGGATGAAATTTAGGAGAATGGAGAAAGTTACACAACGCAAAACTGCACGCATTGTAGGCTATTCTTCACCTGACATAATTAGGAACATTAAATCCAGACGTTTGAGATGGACATGGCACGCACCACGTATGGACGATTCCAGAAATGCTTATAGAGTGTTAGTTGGGAGACCGGAAGGAAAAATACCTTTGTGGAGGCCGAGACGTAGATGGGAAGATAATATTAAAATGGATTTGAGGGAGGTGGGATATGATTGTAGAGCCTGGATTAATCTTGCACAGGATAGGGACCGATGGCGGGCTTATGTGAGGGCGGCAGTGAACCTCCAGGTTCCTTAAAAGCCACAAGTAAGTTATCAGTGCGTAAAATGAGCCTTTAAAACACTAGTGCGTAAAAAGTAAGTAGGCCTATAGTAGAGGCGGCGAGATCTGTCCTGTGACTTTATCATGTGTCGTGGCTATATCACCAATGGGTATGAAGGGTGAAGATAGGTGAAGGAGTAATCTATTGTTGTAAAACGTCATTAAACTGGTTTAAGCAATTCAATGTTGGAAATCTAAACCTTGAAGTTGAACCACTCTCAGGAAGATCATCTATTTTAGAGAATGAGGTTATATCCACCAATCTAGAATAAAATCAATCATTGGCTAATAGCAGTGAATTTTCAGTAGTCCTTGTGTTTCTAAGGCCGCAGTCTGTCGCTACTTCCACCAATTTTGGATTACATTAGATCCCTACGAATTGACCAAGCATAGTTGCAGTAAAATCTTCTGAGAAGATGTAATAGATAATATTTCTAAGATCTAAGCTAATACTTCTGCCTGAAAATGCATTGGTTTCGATATATTCTACAGGTATGTAATAGGCTAATTTCTCTCAAACGTTCTTTGAGACATAACTTACAACTTATAACTGATTTGTTACTTCTATTTGTGTAAAGAAATCCACAAAGAAATATTCTGAACCGATTCTGAGTAATTCCCCTTTTCATGTTATTCATTTGTAATTTAATTTTATCACTGCTCTGCTAAAACAAAAGGTCGCATCTGCAAAATTGTGTCTTTAAATTAAAATGTGTATGTGTTTGTTTAGGATACAGTCAGTTTGTGTAGACTATTACACTTTTACTATGTCATATTACATTTGGCCAATAAAACGGTACGGAACGACGTGTTTCAATCGATCATGGCTGCTTATCCTACAATTTTTATCACCTCCCTAGCATTTGTTTCTTTGTTTACCAACATTATATTTTCAATAATTGTACCTTTTAAAATGATTCATATTTATTTTATCATCCTTAATTAAAACTTTTATAGAATTTTTCTTGTTTATATTATTTACGTTATGTTATAGCTTCTGCTGTATGAGATTATGGATAGTCACGTATCAGAGATTGTTTAGTATATATTGATAACTGAAGTGGAATGCAACTGTTTTAATAAAAACGAAACTGAATCAACAAATAATAACAGATGAGTGGAACGGAGAAAAATTCTCTCCGGCACCGGGATTTGAACCCGGGTTTTCAGCTATACGTGCTGACGCTCTATCCACTAAGCCACACCGGATTCCCATCCCGGTGTCGGATTGAATCCTTTCAGTTTAAGTTCCACCTCTTGGGTTCCCTCTAGTGGCCTACCCTCATGCACTGCGTCATAGATGTATGACAGTGGCATAATGTCTATACATGTGCAGAGGTGCACTCGTTATGAGTGACTAAGTGGCCAGGATCCGACGAAATAAGCGCCGTCTTAATAACTAAGTGATTATTTTTCCATATCATATAAGTTATTATTACGATGTACCGAAGTCATATGATATTTCCGTGCAGAAATTCTGCGTCATCATATGAGACTGAGAGGATTCAATCCGACACCGGGATGGGAATCATGTGTGGCTCAGTGGATAGAACGTCAGCACGTAGAGCTGAAAACCTGAGTTCAAATCCTGGTGCCGGAGAGAATTTTTCTCCGTTCTACTCATCTTTCATCATATGATGACGCAGAATTTCTGCACGGAAATATCATATGTACTTCGGTACATCATAATAATATATGAATCAACAAAGCCTTCTTGACTAGTAATCGTACATAGAGTTCAATAAAGATTGTATAGTTGGCACAATTGGTAACCAGAGAACAGCTTCATAACACTGTCATCTAGCGGAATATTTGTAATGATGAGATGGTACAATAATACATTTTCAAGACAGTTTTTTAAGTCAATTAATATTTTATTCTATTAAAGTACTTTATTTGTTCTAATCTTTAGCCTATATACTTTCTTCTAATCGTGTAATAGTCAATTTGATCCAACTCGTGTTTTGATTTTCTCTAGATAAATCAAAATCTCTAGTGAGATTACTGTAGATAAATTAAATTCAAGTTAAATTTCAGTTACAACTTTCTGGCTGAGCAATGTGAATCAAAACGTTTCCTTTAAGCACATAGGCCTACATCTTTTTAACTCAAAAACACAATTTTTTTTCTGATATACGACATTTTGCTTTAGTAGGACAGTATAATTCATGTGTATCTTTCCTGGATGAATTTAGTCCAGAATAGCTACAAAAATCAACAGTACTTATATTCGGCAGTTTGCTAGAAACCGCTGTGTATAAACTGATGACAAACTAGTAGCCTATATCTAAAAATCAATTTTCCCATTTCAGAATAGTAAAAACTTGTATCTCAGTGTAAATCTCGCTATAGATATTTTTTACCCTGTCTTTATACTTCATACAATGTGAGACTAAAAAGTGACAGCTGTGAAGGCAGAGGCCAATCTTTTATTACTGAAACATTTGAAACGCGCTGTGCCTGTGTTTGTTGTAAAGTTTTTATATTATGTACATTTTTTAGCATATAAAAACCGTTTTCTTGAATTTTGATAAGTGGACGAGTGCCGTGTGCTAATGAATATTTAATAACGGGGGGACCATCCGCCCCTCTAGTCGTGGAGGAGTTCCACCCTGTCATTACGACTGCAGTGCCCCCAGGCGGACGGAGAGGGAACTTATTATAACCTCAAAACGTAATGGTGCACCATTCAGAAGCTGCACTTGTATAAATCAAGAATCCCATTATAGCACTGCCTTCCAACGCGATACCAGAGTATAAAGAGAGGAATTAATTTCTGGGCGCGATTTGTTGCCATGACAACCAGTGGCGGCCCGTGACACCCTCTCGGAGACAAAAGACGCTCGATATCACAAGAAGGCGAGGTCTGATGCAAGATTTTTCTGTGAACCGAACTCCAGCTGAAAGTGTACCTCTCAACAAAGCGATTCATTATTCTATGTCTCTTAAAATATATGTCTAAGTGATATTCGGAGGCAATGCGATAACTTATTTACTTAATGTCTTCTTTAAACAGGAGGCTTTACTCAAAGGCAATGAGTTGATAATTGTAAATGTAATTCTATAAATAACTTAGCTTTTCAATTACAGTATCCTAGTCAAAGATATTAATAGGACATTCGTAATCCTTTATTTAACGTGAATATGAAGCTACAGACTTTCTTTTTACAAAAGGTGAAATAGTATTTAGTATTTATTTATTTAACCTGGTAGATATAAGGCCGTCAGACCTTCTCTGCCCCTCTACCAGGGGATTACAACTATAATATATGAAGAATAAAATTACCACTAATATTAAATTTACAATTACAATTACAATAAAAATCAAAGTTCGAAAAGATTACCTGACTAATGAAAGCTAGACACTTTATCATAGAAGTTAAGAACAAAGAATATTTTGCATTTATTGAATTACAAATTAAACCTAGAATAACAAAATTGTATAGTGATGAAATTACCGGATATTGAAATATTTTGGGATAGATTAACAGAACTATTTAGAAGAAACCATGTCTGAACGAGTCTCAATTACTGACCAAGTGCCTAGTAAGTTTGCGTTTGAATTCAATTTTATTTCGACAGTCCCTGATGCCAGCAGGTATACTTGTTTTTCTGAAAGATGGGACATGACAGTTAAGCGGCCGAGCTTGGAACTACAGTGCCATGTTGCCAATATGGACTACCATTCTGCCAGCTGATGGAGCTAGCAATTGTCGTTAAGATGGCTGACATTAAAACATTCATTGACAATTGACGCGAAGGTAAGAAAATAATACAAATATCGACAGAGAATCAAAGACGAAACGTGCCAATGCTAACATTGTGTGCACAATAAATGTCGCCAAGAGAGCTATTAAGCACTGGCCACGTGGGAACTGTAAGTTTGGCAACACAACCGTTGTTACCATAGCAACAGGCCTACCACGCTATGTGACATTCAGTTGTTTTTTCCGATCGCGACGCTCCTGTCATGTCCCACCTTAAAAAAAAAAACAGTATAGCGAATTCCAGAGTTTTGGCAGGGCTATTGTGAAAGAGGATGAATATGAGGAGGTGCGATGGGATGGTATTGTTAGTACTGTTTCATGGTGAGAGCGTGTGTTCAGATTATGGTGGGAAGAAAAGTGAGTGAAGCGATACGATAGGTACAAAGGAATAGAAGAGTTCAAGATTTTGAAGAGAAAGAGAAGTGAATGTAAATTTCTTTTCTTATCTAGTTTAAGCAAACCTGTTGCTTCCAGGGATGGGGTAATATGATCACATTTACGAACATTGCTTACAAAACGTACACACAAATTATGAGCAAGTTGAAGTTTCGTTTTGTTATCGCTGGAGAGGTCAGTCAGTAAAATGTCAGCATAGTTAAAAAAGGGAAATACAAGCGTCTGCACAAGGGACTAAATACTCGTAGTAGTAACTATAATTCAGAATTGTGATCCCAAAACCCGTTCAGTTCATTTTTATGAAACAACTGGGTTAGTTTTTGTATCCACCATTATATAGACTGAGCGAGTGTTCAAGTGACATGCACAATGACAGCACCTTTCAGACAAGGTTTGCCGTTGTTATGTGAGAAAACGTGCTTGAAATACAACGACAGAGGGCTGACACATCTCTCTCTCTCTCTCTCTCTATATATATATATATATATATATATATATATATATATATACATAATTTGAATTGGCAATGGAAATTACAGAATAAAAGCTGAATGGATTTTAATGAATGACTCCGCATTTTGAAGCTTGGCACTAAAGATGTGCGGAAAAATAATAGTTTTCAGTCAAATGTCAATTTTCCTACATAATGTTCCTATTTTCCAAAATCCATCTTCAGTTAGTTTTAAGAACTAATGGTTTTTCAGAATAAAAAAAAAACACACTACAATACGCAATATTACACGAAGGCCATGATCTGCAGCATTGCTGACATATTTAGAGCTCAGATTCCCTGACATAGTGTCAATATGTCGATCTTCATTTGTGTAATTTTTTAGAACATTTCAAGACTTACTAGAATTGCATAATTTACAGGTCTGAGTCTCTGGTGTATAATTTTCTGACTGCAGCTGTGTATCGGATTTTAAAAACTACAAACTTGAGAAGGTTTGATGACATTATAAAAGGTAAAGGTATCCCCGTAACATGCCATGAAGGCATTTGGGGGGCATGGAGATAGAGCCCCATGCTTTCCGTGACCTCGGCACTAGAATGAGGTGGTGTGGTCGGCACCACGCTCTGACCGCCTTTTACCCCCGGGAAAGACGCGGTACTCAATTTTATAGGAGGCTGAGTGAACCTCGGGGCCGTTCTGGAAGTTTGGCAACGAGAAAAAATCCTATCGCCACCTGGGATCGAGCCCCGGACCTTCCAGTCCGTAGCCAGCTGCTCTACCAACTGAGCTACCCGGCCATCTTGATAACATTATTACCATAAAAAAATTAAATATTATTACAGTTCATCCCATGATATATTTGTCACTAACGAAACACATTTATTCTATATTAAGCCTGCTCTTTAAACTGCTGAGGTTATTAAAAACGAAATTATGGCGATGTATGTAATTTCTTAATCTGCTGTCGCTTTGAAACTATGCACAATACTGAGAGATGATTATATGATAATTCTAGTTGTAATCTACATAATGTAATTATACTTTTTAACTTGGTTATTTAACGACCCTGTATCAACTACTAGGTTATTTACCGTCGATGGAAGTGGTGATAGCGAGATGTTATTTGGCGAGATAAGGCCGAGGATTTACCATAGATTACCTGACATTCGCTTGAGGAAAACCTCGGAAAAACCCAACCAAATAATCACTCCAAGCGGGGATCGGACCCACGCAACTCCGGATCGACAGGCAAGTGCCATAGCCGAAAACACTGTCACGTGCCTAGAGCAAGAAACGAAAAAACAATCCGAGTCTTACGAGAAGTCGCTTTCTTATAGTTGGCCGCCAGGGGGAAGAATGCTTCATGTCCACGTAATACCAGGAATTACCTCAACACCACAGACATGTGATATGAAGCATTCTTCCCGCTTTCTCTTCATATGGTTTTCAAGCATTTCTGTTTTTGTATTCATTTCAACCTGATTACACAGAAGCTCTGAGGTCCTTCAGCGATGCAGGTCTATGTTCATACAGGCTACATAATATTTTCCTCCCCTAAGTATCATTTGATATTATAATAATCCGTGGCGTCACAGCCCTTGAAGGGCTCAGACAGACCAGTCGGCTGCTGGCCTCACGTTCACATCCCGAAGCAGAGTGGACGATCATCCAACCAGAATGGAGGTATTGTGTGGTTAGCACTATGATTCCCCAGACGTTATAGCTGGCTTTCGCAACCGGATTTCACTACCTATCTTAGCTCCCCAAGTGCACCACGGTGCTGGGTGGGCACCGGTCCCATACACCGGCCGAAATTTCACAGAATATTTTTTGCCCCATGAGAAATCGAACCAGCGCGCATTCCGTAACGCGAGTCCTGGGCAGGATGCCTTAGACCGCGACGCCAGGCGTGGGACATCATTTGACAGGTCTATTACGAGTAATGAATATATTACATACTCAAATAATTACAGATGGTATTAGCTTTTATATTATTTTATTGTAACTTGAGCTTCCTAATTAACGACGCTTCATCAACTGCACTGTTATTTAGCGTGGGCAGAATTGGTTTCGGAGAGATGACATTTTAGTGAGACTAGTCCGAAATTTTACCAGAGTATCTGAACTTCACTCTGCAGTTGGGGAAAACTATGGTAAAATGCAACCAGGTAGGTTGCGGGATTCAAACCACAGTTGAGGGCAGCTTCGCAGTACGATTTCTACTTGCTGTCCCCAGGATACGACTGCGGCCTATTTCATTGTTTAATACTCCCTGCGCTCCAAAATATGATGTAGAAAAACTAATACGACGCGTTGGAATATCGCGCATGCGTGGGTGATTTTTAGTGGGTTATTTTACGACGCCTTATCAACTTCTGTGGTTATCTAGCTTCTGAATGATATGAAGATGATAATGCCGGCGAAATGGGTCCAGGGTCCAGCGCTGAAAGTTACCCAGGATTTTCTTTTAATGAGTTGAGGGAAAACTCCGGAAAACTTCAACTAGGTAACTTGTCTCAACCAGGATTTGAACCCGCGCCCGCTTGAGTAGGTAATGAGTGATGAAATTTCGTAATGTGTATAGGGTTTGACAGAACATCCACTTTGCGGACGTGACTGATTAGTAGATCCAGGCTTCTACGGGCAGATCTTTCACTCCAAACCCAACATCCTCCAATCTTTCCTATTTTTTGACTTCCTCTTAGTCTCCGCATATGATCCATATATCTTAATGTCGTCTATCATCTGATATTTTCTTCTGTCCCGAACTGTACTCCCGTTCACCATTCCTTCCAGTGCATCCTTCAGTAGGCAGTTTCTTCTCAGCCAGCGACCCAACCAATTCCTTTTCCTCTTTCTGATCAGTTTCAGCATCATCCTTTCTTCACCCACTTTTTCAACAAAACTTCATTTCTTATTTTGTCTGTCCACTTCATACGCTCCATTCTTCTCCATATCCACATTTCAAATGCTTCTATTCGTTTCTCTTCATTTCGCCGTAATGTCCATTTTTCTGTCCCATAAAATGCCACACTCTACACAAAGCACTTCACTAGTCTCTTCCTTACTTCTTTTTCCAGATGTCAGCAGAAGATGCTCCTTTTTATATTAAAAGTTTCCTTTGTCATTGCTATCCTCCTTTTGACTTCCTGGCTGCAGCTCATGTTACTGCTTATAGTAGTAGGCCTACATCCCAAGTATTTGAAGCTGTTCACTTGCTCTACTGCCTAATTTAGAATTCGCAAGTTTACCTTCTTTATTTTTCTTGCGACAATCATGGTCTTCATTATGTATATTAAAGTAAGAAATATGCACACTTTTAGACAAAAAAAGACTGACTGCCATGCACTGGATTCCCTTGGGAAGACTTCGGTTGATTCCGTGAAAGCTTAGGTTTACAAGTGAAAGAATTTCTTATGCACGACTCCGCTCTGTTTTTCCTTGTTTTGTTTGTTTGTTGTTTTTCCTGTCTGTTTATAGGTCAAGTGTTATGCATAATCTAGTACAACGAAGATGTATTCAAGAAGTAAATTCTATGTAAAATAAACATCCTTTCCCTAGTCGTTTGAACCAGGCGCTGCTCGAAGTGGACTTGAACAAATTCAAGCTACAGAAGTATTCAAGAAGTAAATTCTATGTAAAATAAACATCCTTTCCCTAGTCGTTTGAACCAGGCGCTGCTCGAAGTGGACTTGAACAAATTCAAGCTACAGAAGTATTCAAGAAGTAAATTCTATGTAAAATAAACATCCTTTCCCTAGTCGTTTGAACCAGGCGCTGCTCGAAGTGGACTTGAACAAATTCAAGCTACAGAAGTATTCAAGAAGTAAATTCTATGTAAAATAAACATCCTTTCCCTAGTCGTTTGAACCAGGCGCTGCTCGAAGTGGACTTGAACAAATTCAAGCTACAGAAGAGCGGTCATTTTTGTGTTCGAAGCTGTACATAAATATGTAGTCAAAATTATCAGAATAGTAGATAAATATGTAATACATTTAAGAAATTCCCAAAAGGCATTCTAATAAAGAAAATTAATAATAATACAAATATTTCAAGTTATTGTAAACTGTTGTCATAAATTATAAAGCAAAGCTATGAAGTGCATTCCTAAGCATGAGCTTAGGTCTTTCTGGTTGTCATGGAACAGTGAATTCAAAGTTGAAGGGACCATTAAATATCGAATTATCGAGATTTCAAATTAAGCAAGTTTCAATTGTTTCCTGACTTTCAACGTTTTTCGAGAGAAACGGTCCAAACTAACCAACTGAATTTCTGTGGTGTTCGGATAAAGAAGGTTAAGTCATTTTTTGTGCAAATGGAGTTTTGATCCCCAAAGGAATACACAACTTAAATTCTACAAATGTGGGTGTGCAAAAAACAAAAGAATACTAGTATTGATGCTTTTTATTTGTCTACAAAATTATTTGCAATATGGGTTCGATGTTTAATTTTCATTTAACTAAAAACTCATTTTTATGACTTATCTCTCTTTGGGTTGTAGATATGAATCTGACGAATTAAAAATTTGACTGAATATGCTTAAATATTTAAAATTTAAGGACTATCACAAAAATACCCTTATACTATCACGAAATTATACCAATCCTTCCACAGTCCTAAATTTTTTTATTTATTTGTATTGCTTGTTTGTAGCTATTGTATAAATGTATTTGAAGTAAAAATGCTGACATGTAACGTCCTGAAACCTAATAATGTATACTTTTTTTACGTTTCAACCTCATTTTTGAACCAAAATCTTAGTATCACGAAATTAGCCATGCCCATCAGTAGGCCCCCACAAAGACTATTTCTGAACCATCATTATTTGCTCCAAACAGAAGTGGGTGAAACAAAGGAGAATGATGTGAATGAGATAGCGAGCAAACATTTTGGGAATGAATTGAGGAGCATAATAAATTTAGGTTTTTTGATAATATCGATTCAAAAACTGCTGTTACAGTTAAGGAGAATGATGATGGTTGTATAGTTTGTAACTAGCTAGAGGAAAAGGGGAAATGCGAGCAAAATGTGAAGAAGGTTTAGTTTTCATTAATCTAGACTGCCGATTGCAGTATAAGTTAACAAGATTTTAAAACTTTACATTGTCATTTGGTATTAATATGTCATATTATTCTTTAATAACAAACATAAAAGATTACTTTATGTAGGTCTATTTGTGTTATTATAGATTTCTGTATAAAGCACTTTTCTATAATGTAGCCTATGAATCAAAACGTGTTATGTCCAACGCACTTTTGCTTTAATTTCACGAAACATAAGTAGACCCCTACATAGAAAATGACTTCATTTTTTTCAAGTTCTTATACATAGGTCTGGATCATTATAACATTAAAGTTTTCGTTTTTTTTTTTTTAACTTATCCAGTTTACGAATAATTCAATTTTTAGTTATTACTGTACAAATTTATCTCCTGGACATAATATGATTTGAAACAATGCTTCTCGTTCACTATGAATATTCTTTCATTGAAGAAGAAAGCTTTAAGCTTTATTAGTCTAGTCTTCTTATAAAGCATCGTGTAGACCTCACTTCATTCAAGAAAACATTACGACAGTGTAGAGTTTATATATTTATGAGGTTCTAATGTAGCATAATAAGCATAATGAGGAACGTTATTCACTTAAAAATCATGTAAGTTATACACAGTAGCTATTATGAAACAAGAAAGCCTTTATTTGTTATGTGCCTATACCGCTGCATTTTTTAGTTGGTTATTTAACGACGCTGTATCAACTACTAGGTTATTTAGAGTCGATGAGATTGGTGATAGCGAGATAGTATTTGGCAAGATGAGGCCAAGGATTCGCCATAGATTACCTGGAGAAAACCTCGGGGAAAACCCAACCAGGTAATCAGCCCAAGCGCAACTTCAGACCGGCAAACAAGCGCCTTAACCGACTGAGCCGCGAGGGTGGCTATACCGCTCCATATACTATGACTAAAAACAAGTACATAGTTATGCATAGTAATAATAATAGGCAATAATAATAATAATAATAATAATAATAATAATAATAATAATAATAATAATAATAATTTATTTTAGCTGGCAGAGTTAAGGTCGTAAGGCCTTCTCTTCCACTCAACCAGCAAAAAGTATACATACATAGCTATGTATGAACTTACAAGCTACAAAGAATTCAACAATTTGATTTAGGTAAGAGTTACAAGAGGTATTTATGAATTAAACAGCAAAATACTATGAACTCTTAATTAAACGATGAAATACAAACTGTGTAGCAGAATTAAACTAAAATACATAGAATTTTAATACATTTCAAATAATGCTAGATAATAGAAATAGCTATTATAACACAATTTTGAAAATACAGCGCTATCAGGATGATGTCTAAAGGAAGAAGTAACAATTTAGTCAGTGATAGTTTAAGTCAGTACGATTGCAGTGAATTACTAAGAAAGTTATCCTTTAAGCTGTTTTTAAAAATGTTTATTGTCTATACTGGTTTAAAGAGTTTTAATATGCCGTCTATAAATATCAGAACTTTGACTATACCAGCATTCAAGGAGAAAATTAAACAATGGTTACTTGCTAGACCATTGTATTCTCTAAATGAATGTTTTAATCGTAAACATGATTATCTACTGTTGATTTAATTGATAGAACATATTGTATTATTCGGCAAGGGTGAATAAACATTAAGTGTTACTATTATTATTATTACTATTATTATTATTATTATTATTATTATTATTATTATTATTATTATTATTATTATTATTACTGTCTATCCTTTCCTCAAATGTGTTACATAATTATCATCACCGACTGCCTTCATCTTCCTTGAGAATGTGTTTACTGTGACATTTTGTCTTCAGAATATGATCGTCTGTTTAAATAATTGGTTTATTCGCTTTACCCTTCAATTTTCGGTCTGGGTAATTGTTCAATTATTATTATTATTATTATTATTATTATTATTATTATTATTATTATTATTATTATTATTATTACACAGTCCATCTATGATTAGATAGTGCAATCCCAGTGTCCCCCCACAAGCACCAGGTTTCTTTGGACCCTGCACTACTGAGTCCAGGCCCCGGGGAGTGAATTACCTGATCATTTTTTCACCACTCGACGGAGAGGCGATGAAGGGTGCTGTTGTAAATGTTATTGATGGATTAGTTATTTAATAACACTGTGTCAATTATGGAGGCACTTTGTCGTACATTACATTAGAATATGGCCTGAAGCTTGCATCAGGAAAGTAGGGAAAAATAAGCCCGAGGCATCGGCGGTCTGGGCTATGAAACAGTGGTCCGCAGGCCGAAATAAAAATGTTTAGAATAGGGTCATAGACTTTTGTTCAGAATTAAAAACGGATACATAATAGGCGATGAAAAAGATAAGAACAGCCATATTTTGCATTGAATTAAAGGTAGTTTTGGAAAATAAGAATGTACAAAGAATAGTCAAGTGATATTTCTTGACACTCTTCCTATTTAGCCGTTTGTGACGACAGGTGTGCGATAGGCTAACCTTCTTACTTTATGTTTTCGTCTGAACATGAAAGATCCTCTCCGATATATTTTGAGGAAGGGCGTAAATGAAAGAGTGTATTAAATTAATGATCGCGAAAAGAATCCGAACTCTGATTGGTGTAGCTCCCAAGGAATCCCCGAGTTTTATGCGTGTCTTTTTTTTTAGCTATGACGTCATACTTGCCGATTGTCGAGTGTTACTCTCTTTTCTGATTCTGCTCACGACACAAGTGAGAATTATTTCTCTTTTTTAGCCTAGAGGAGTCCATGAATTCATCCAATAAACAAATTGTCTGTAGACTATGCTTTAAAACAAACATTTCTAATTGTTTGTGTTTTTTAATTACGATAATCGTTTTTTTTCGAAACCAGATATTGCATACCTAGCCTACATACCTACATGACATGGCATCCGAATCATTCGTTACGAATGATTGGTCTCACGGACGATTCGTCACACATTACATTTTCGTCACCGGAAGGTTTGTCACAGATTACACTTTTTTCATCGGATGATTTGTCACATGTTGATTTTTCTGTTAGTTTCCACTCCAATTGACTTTGTTACTTAAGTAGGACAAAAATAACTAAGGTTTTCATGGTTACTTGCTAAAAATTTTTAGTAATATTTGGTAATGAAGAGTGAAATTACATCCACTGTATAAAATTTAGTATTATTTAGCAATAGAGAGTAAAATTAGATTCACTTCAACGAAACGTGTGGGTATGAAGTTCATTATAGCCTACAGAAATATCACGTATATGAAAAATAGGATGCAAAAAAAGGTGCATCGTATGGAGTTGTGATCAACATGGGGAATCTAAGGAAGAGTTCAAGTAGCAATGTGCATGAATATGATGAAGGCAGTTGCAAATACATCGGCAGAGACTCCATCTCAAATCATACAGTGACATCTTGGGAGGGTATCCAGTGAGGAGGCAATGCAACTTCCGAAAAAAGAACCAATTCAGAGAAACATACGACAAAGTAGGAAAAAAAATCTGCACGCAAGAAAAAGAAGAAATACCTTGATTTGGATAAAAGAATACTAAGAATCATGGAAAAAATATAACGATTACAAAAATGAAGATAACGTATTGGGATATTTGTGGGCCATTGGGCACAATGTTGCAGACAATTTCTAAATTTGTGTATATATTCAAGTTACAAGAGCCATTTACTGATACTGTGTCTCATTTTTTATGAAATATTCCCAACCTTTATTTTAACGGACATTTGATGTGGGGACGAACAGTGCAGACGACGAATTATCGGGGACGAAACTTCACTGTTACGAAACATTTGTGACGAAACGTCCTAGACCAACATAACATACGTACATACATACATACATATATACATATATACATTACTATACATAAATACATACATACATTCATTCCAAGTAGCCTACCTAGGCTATGCAGTGCAGTGTGTCGCAATGAAGTAACACTAAGAATAGTAATTCAAGTAGGCTAGATAACTTTTAGACTTCAAACTGCGTAAAGCGTAAAGTTTTAAGATATTTCTGTACAGGCTGTATTGAATGTTTTAAAAATGTAACATCTGTTTTCTAGTAAGACTGGAATTCGCGTCTCCTTGGAAACATGAATAAAGGTTTCTTTCACAGCAAAACAAATTGATCTCAAATCACAACAGGAAGTGCGGCTATTTGGAGAATCAAACCGAGCGAAAAATGTGAGTTTTATCGTAAATTGCAGCCTGAGGGGGAGGAAAGAGTAGAATGCGTGGAGAGTAGACACCACAGTATGAACCCAGTTGACCTTCTGGTATTGTATAATATGGTTTGTATGGAAACCAGGAATTTTTAATTACACGTAATTATAATTTCTGATGGTATGCAAAAATCGCTTGGCAATACAATGTGCAAGAAAAGTTGTAAATCAATGAATTTTTATTAAAAGTAGTTTTGCTAATATTATTATTGATTCACTATTCTGATACATACGGCCTAAGTGTAGGTTTAATTGATTTATAACTTCTTATTGAGAAATGTGTAAAGTACAGTTCCATTCTTGAAGCCCAATGGAAAATATTATTCGATTATCAGCTGTAAGTGGACTACGTTGCTTATACAGGGACATCATTTTATTTTTACTTCAATTTTTATTGTACCTGAGTTTTTGAATGTACTTCACTCCCACCCCTTCTTCTAAGGAAGTTCCAAATCCACACAAAACCAAGACCGCAGATAGTAAGCAGTACTGAGTTACTGAGTATAGTACGTTCCAGAAATATGTTCGCCTTTTCCAGTGATGAAAGAGCTTTCAATATTGAATCATATTTTCGCACAGGTAGTCTACTGTCCGTTTGCCTATGTCGCATCCCGATTTCCCCCACCTGCTTCTGCTCGCCCCTCTGTAAAAGCTGGGCTGTCTTAGCTCTTTTCTGAAAACATTAATTTCTCTTAGGAATTGGACGTTTACGTAATATTATACAGCTGTTTAATTTAACTTAAATAAAAGGGCCTCGTTAAGTAATTAACTGTCACGTGATTTCCTCCCTTTCTACAATCCTGCGGCATAACCACTTGAACGGACAGTAGATAGCATGTCTGAGTAATTTTATATTTTCGGGTCGGGCAGAAGTGAAGATTGAATTCACAGTACGTAGAGTAGGCTAGGTACAGAATTATTTCAACATGAGTTACTAGTACGAAGGGCGAAACTGGTAATTGGAATTAGATGCAATAGTCTATAGTCCGATAATATGCACAAAAGAACTGAAGCCTGTATCGAAATGAACGGCCACCATTTTCAAAATTGTGTTTAAATATTCATATTATGATTATTTTTCAATTTAACTTCTTTCTCTATATTGTACGCTAATGTGCTGTAGATAGTATACACTGCATAATGAATACGTTCGCATGGATAACTCACTTCGTGAGTAAAAACACTTATTCTTAATACAGTACTGTACTTTGATTAAAGAAAAACCTAATGAAAATTATCAAACTTAAAATCGCGATATTTCCTAGTTTACGTAAATGGATGAACTACTTTTCTTCCATCCTATACCTAGTAGAGTGATTTGTGTTTTACGCCAGTATCATCGAACTCCAGCCTTGGAGGGGGAGCAAGCGGTGTTTCCGGTTCTCTAAAGGTATAGACAGGTTAATATTAAAAATGTTAGTAAAAATAAAATGATGTCCCTGTAGAATAAGTATTTCAACATAGTATTGCTAAATTGAGTTATAGCAGTAATAATAATAATAATAATAATAATAATAATAATAATAATAATAATAATAGCAATAATGACTATAAGAATAACAATATCTCACAATGCGTCAGATCACTCGTTGCAACCAGGGCTGAACAACATTTGACACAATTTTTAGTTTCCTAATAGTTAGGCCTACCATTCTGGCATTTTTTGGACCTAGGGTTCGCTGGCGATGAACTTTCACCGGGCGATAAAATGCTTAGCATGGTTTTCTTCGTGACGGAAGAGAACTGTGATTCCATATCGTAGATTTATGACACATAAAATAACTCTATCCGTAATGGAGCGCTTCAGACAAAGCACAGTTAAATATTCTATCGTTACTAAACCTACGTTTCCTGGGATTTTTCATCGAACAAAGTCACAGTTCAGGTTTTTCTCAAAGTCCTCCCGTTTTTCCATATTAGGCACCTACATCATTCTGTCAACATTTCTCTATTTCGTCATCATTCCATAGCATTCCCCTAACGCCGGCTGGCAAGGAGAGGGCTGGCCTTGGAACGAGTGGGATTGCCTGCTCCAAACCTAGGTAAGCAGCGAACCTCAGTGTAGTCAGCCGGTGTGGGTTGGGAATGTGCCTAGCTTGAAGGTTAATTGATCTTACACAATAGACCGTTAGACATCAGTAAACTAGGCCTACTTAATATTTGGTTGTAATGGATTGCCTATATTGAAAGGTCGCAGTGCTGGGTCGTAGTGTCCCCTCCCAAAAATCAATTCCATTATTGAATCTACTTTGTTTGGCGTAAAAGATTGTGGAAAAGGGCCGACACAACCGGGTATACTATCAAAATTTGGTAGCAGAAATGATGAAGACGATCCATTAACGAAACAAATTTTGACGTCTGATCAAGGAACGGATATTGCTGGGGAAATTCCATAGCTTAAGTTATTGAAATCCGCAAAAACTCATCGAAGTATTACGAATTACGCCCTCCTAATAGCCTAAAAGATGTAGCTAGGTCGTCCCATATTATTTGCAGATGATACAAGTAGCCTATAGCAGGCCTATGCAAGAGTTCATAATTTTCGCGAATTATTAAAAAAAACTAAGGGGTGAGAATGATAAGCTATGGGTAGTCCAAAGTCACATACCTAGACAAAATTTTACAGGAGAGTGTGTTAAAGGTTTAGAGTCCAATGCTATTAGGTGCGGTATCATAATTTCTTCAGGGTATAAGTTAGACTGCATACGTCATTTGTTCAGTAATTTTTATATTATTTTACTATTAGCTTCTCCAGATGTGTAAGAAATGAAGTCGCACAAATAATCATTTTTGTTAAAAGTGTGGCTCTGGACTATCTCATTCTCACCCCTTCAAATGTTAGACCTACCCTGCAGATCATCTTCATAAAGCTACAAGACGAATTGTACAGAACATGTGAGAACTATTAGGATGGAGCAACATGTGGTGTGGTATCGTAAATGAAATAGGCCTACATTTCGTGTTCAGAACTGCTCATTTTGTCCGCGAAGTGTTTTAAAATAAAATGATGTCCTCCGGATGTCGGTTTTTGCTATAGGCTACCACGACTAAAACTACAAAATCTATTAACAATTTTCAGGATGGAGTTAACTTGGTAAACGCAAAATATTGTGTCGTTCAATAATTTCGGAAAATTTTGAAATTTTCAATTCTTCAGATCCTTAAGCTTAGGCCTATAGGCCGAGGGCCTACAGCAAAATTAAATACACTAATAAACGTTGTAGCCTACAAAGGTAGGCCTAGGCCTATTAGGTAAAATTCGAAGTTCTTAATAAATTACTAACACTTCCAGTCAGAAAAAAAAAACTTAGGCCTATAAGCCTATCCGACTAAATTTAATTAAAAAGAGATCAACATTAGAGTTGAAGGAATAGCCCAGCTAGGCTTGCTTTCGCTTTGTTTGGTTTTTCGAGGGCTATAGGTCTACGTATATGCAAAGCTTGTACAATTCCGATAAGAAAGCGGCATTTGTTAATTCGATGTTGACTCATGGGTCATCCTACCTCAATCCTGATGGAGCTAGGTCACATCTTCAAACGAGCAATCTTAGGTCCCAGGTTTCTAATGACAAAGTTTGAGTGTGTTCGTGGAATGAAAGAGAAACGGGAGTACCCCGAGAAAACTCTGAGACGTCTGCTTTTCCCACCACAAATTACGTCACGACTTGGCCTTGGGTCGAAGCCAGGCCGCCTGGATGGAAGATAAGAGCTAGAGACGAGATGACCGACTCGGACTGAAACTGTCCACGAATTTTACTCAATTTTTCTAAAGACTGCACTGCAATGTTATTTAATTTTTTTTGTAGTCTATTACTCAAATGAGTATTATAACACTCATAATATAGGCATAATATAATATAATATAGCCTAATATAATATAATATAATATAATATAATATAATATAATATAATATAATATAATATAATGTAATATAATATAATATAATATAATGTAATATAATATAATATATTCAGCAGTCTGAAGACGGGTTGCAATCTTATAAGTGACATCAATAAGACATCACTCATGAGGCAACTAAGCCAATGATGAGATAATATATTTAATCTAATAGAATAAACTAGTTTCCAGTTCAATAGTCTATAAATGTTGTACAAAGCTAATAGGTCTTAAAGGAGATGTAGGAGCGAGTGATGTTTTATTACTTCATTTACTGTTACTGGGGGTGTGTGACATTTCCGGGACTTGATCCAAAGTCCGTTGAGACTGGAATCTCTATCAGAGAGACACGAACACGCGTCCATTCCCCGCGGTATCGCTTTCACGTTTTTCTTCGCTATTAAATTGAAAATAAAGCTGGGATGTAATTCCAGCCACCCCTTTTCCACCCCTTACCCTGCTCCAGCAATAAAGCTATCTTCCAAATTGCCTTGTTAGACCTCTCAAAATATCACATAGCAACCCTTCTGCCTTGCAACATTACAGAAATCATCGTCTGTATAACCACTAAGGGGGAAAGAGCACTACGCAAAAATAAAAAAAACAAGAAGATATAATATAAAAAGAGATAGCAAAACGTTTTTTAAATAAATAAAATGGAATGATGGACTAGGATTTGTAGGAACGGCCTCCTTGATACTTACTGCTCTCTGGGCGTGGTTATAAAGACAGCAATGATGAGTGGTTGCTAAGCGATAGCCAATAGAAAACATCAACTCCGCCCATCCACCAATACGATAGGCCGGAGTATGAACGCGGTAGAGGGGGATGATTGAAGGCGTTTTGGAGGGGAGAATCAAGAACAGATGGCTCAGAAATCAAACAAGAATCGTAGGCAGGCCGTGGCAAAGGTGTGGAGAACAGCGGGAGACTCTAGGAGGCCTTGCTACAAGTAAAAAAAGAGACAGTGCCGATACATGTGTAGCGTGTGACAAAAACAGAAGCGAAACGCACCTCGCGATTTTTATAACGAATCTCCGTGTCGCTAGTTGTTAGAGGAGGCGAAGATTTGAAGACTCTGTGAACAAGACAGTTATTTTGTTTCGACTGGTGATTACTATATAACTGTGTTGAAGAGTATCCGATATGTAAAGTTTAAACATGTACGATTTTGACTACACGAGCAAGAAATACTGGCAGTAAAATTGTTTTCATAGCGATGAAGAAATTGTATGAGTAAATATGTTCAGTGGCAATCCTCTAGAGAAAATTTGAACATCGATATAGACTACAAATTCTGACGAAAGGTTAGTTAAAAATTTTAGAGGTCACAGAACATGTAACTTTTTTTTTTTTTTTAAGGAATCCATTACAACCAAATATTAAGTAGTTTACTGATGTCCAACGGTCTATTGTGTAAGAGCAATTAACTTTTCATATAGGCTACCAAAATAATTTATTTTTAACTCTGTAAGAGTATTTTAATCTGAATTGTTACAACATCAGATTAAACTCAAAGATTAGAGTAGACAGTCGAGTGTGATTTAAAATAAATCTTGAGGGTATTGTTCCGATGGTTTGGATGGCTATACTCCCTAATTAGAAGACAGAAACATAAAGTAATAAGAAAACCTAACCTCAATTTTTAACTCTATAGTGATTCTCTTCATAACGACCTTTCCGAGAAGTGTTTGAGACAGTGATAAAAATTTTAACAAGAGAAGAGTGTGGGAAGAATATAATTATTTAACAAAACTATTAAGGAGTAGCTGAGTGAAAACAATTTTGTCTGTTTGTGACACCATTACAAGTTAATTATAGACAAGGTAAAGATAATTGAATATTACTTTCTCTCTCTTCGATAGAAATAAAGTAACAGTAGGTCTACTAAACTAAATAAACATTTCTTAACGTATTACGTGTAAATTATACTGTATATTGCATTAGAAATATTGTTCTAAAAATAAGATACATTGGAGACAATCTTCAAGATTATCAAGAAAAATAATTATCTAAATGTAATATAAGTATCACCAAAACATTTGAAAAATTTAAAACATTAAGCGTGCCACGCGATTGTCTATTATCCAGACAACAGTGTTTTATTAATCAAAAAAGAACTAGGAAGAAAAAGAAAAAAGAAAGAAACTAACCTCACTTTAAAATCTGTAGAATTTGAAACACAAATTACTATGATAAGTGAGTGCATGGAACCACCACGACGGTGTTTTGTTAAACAACAATTCTAAAACCAAGTATAGGAGGTACACAAATTATAAGAACCTAACCTCACTTTTTAAGATATCACAAGTGTTACAATAGTATGACCTTGGTTATGGACAGACATTTTAATCCACCGCCCCCAAATTTTGGAACCCAGCCCCCTAGCGGCAATCTCGGGCACCTGTTTTCTCGGATGTGTGCGGCGGGCGCGCTTGTACCAGGGGCAGCTCAGCCTTGCGGGCTGCCTTCTATCTCGGCGTTCCAATATGCCTTGCTCCTGCAACACCGCTACCAGAGCTACAGCAACGGCCTCCTGCAGCACCAGAAGGCGGCGGCCGTGCCTCCACAGCAGCCCTGCTTCAGTGGAGTGTTTCGACCCGCTGAAGACGTCGCGGATGTCGCGAGGGCCCGAAGAGACGAGGGCCGCGCTTTCAGAAGGGTCGACAGGGACAGGGACGGTGTGTTACCCAGCCCTGACGACAGGCAGGATTCAGGTGAGTGTTTGATAAGTTTTTATTTGAGTTCTATTAACGGTTTTGTTTTACGATCTCTGAACAAAAATTAATTTTTTCACGAAAGAAGTATTATTAAGTACCTACTTTTGTGAGTTTAAATGCGTTACTAATTTTTGTTATGGCTCAATAGTAACATGAAACAAAATTAAGCCAGAGGTGGTGATTTATCTTTCATCTGTAGGTAGACTAGTACTAAATACGTGTTTTTTTGTCTCAAGTGGCTGTTATTCGCCGTTTCTGTCGTATGACAGAAAACTCCGCTCTTGCGAATGACTGCCTATATAGATTTTCCAGTTTCCAACTGGGTTTTTTTAGATCAACTTTTGCTTTGCTTTGACAAAATAATCAGTTAGTAGCCTAAATTAGATATTTCTAAGAAAACTATTAACAAATACAGTAATATAGATCCCACTAAAATACTTAAACTGATTCCATTTTATATTCCTCCAGTTAAGTTAGACCTAGAAGAAATTTGCTATTTCAATTAATTCAACCCCAAGATAGGACAAACCGTCCCAGAGTGTGGCGAGAGGGTAAGAATCGGCAGTCTTAATGGTAATCTAGTAGGGAGAAATTTGCTATTTAATATATCGAGATTGGGAAGTGTATTTCATATAAACTCACCATTAATCAAAATGTTAAGTAACTTTCATTTCAGTGAATGAGAAAATTGGTTTATTTTCCGGGATAGAAAAGTTATTCCAAAGCTGCTAATGTACATAGGCGTTATATATGTTGTTCATGTCATAACACATTCAGTTTTATTTTTTTCCTGGCATGATAGTTCAGTGTTTCTCCTTGCTTTGATCCTACTATTTATTATCGATTTAACTAATTAGGCCTATATTTCTGATCTTTTGTCAATACTGATTCATTGTAAGCCACATCTCCCTATTACGTTTTGATTTTCTTTTATTTCTATTGTTAATGAGTAGCATATGCACACTTCTATTTTATAACTTACGTTCATGTAACTCATTATCAGGCCCAAGTTAAATTGTTCACTTTAAGAAGGCGCTTTGATGGGCATCTAGCCTGTGTCTTTCCTAAAAGTTAAGTCATAATAAATAAAGACTTCACAAGACAACGATAATAATGATGGATTTATTAATTTAGATAATAGGCCCATAGCCTATATAATTTCACAATAAAAGCCAAAATAAAAGCGAAAAATTGGCAGAATTTTGAAGAGACAAACCATCCACTTAGAGAAACAGACGGCATGGATCGAAACTTGTGAAGGTCCTAGGTAACTTATGCTGATTATCACGACACTTTTAGTCGGTTATTTATCGACGCTGTATCAACTACTACGTTATTTAGCATCGATAAAATTGGTGATAGCGAGATGTTATTTGGCGAGATGGGGCCGGGTATTCGCTATTTAACTAACTGACATTCACCTTACAGTTGGAGTGAAAACCTCGGCAATGAAGCCAACCAGATAGTGAACTCAAGCGGGAATCGAACCCATGCAAGAGCGCATCTCAGGATCAGCAGGCAAACGTCTGACCTACGTCAGTGGTAAATAATAGGGCCTATGATAGTATAATTTGATCTTCGTGAAATGGTCTAGATTCCAGGTGCAGGAGGAATAAATATAGGCCTACTCATACTTGAGACCATTCACAGGAACCTGTTGTTCAAAATCCAAAGTTTAATGTTATGTGAGCGAGAAACAGGAAGTACATTTTGACTGGAGCCGTCTAATTCATGGACACGGGTGTTTTACTTGCTGGAAATGTAGCCTACAACACCGGCCTCCCAGTTTAAGTTCTTTTTTAGGCAAGCCGTGCTGAGGATTTGATCGTCGTTAAAAATCCATACACCTGGGACTAGTCTCAACATACAAAGCTCATACCCAGTGACAACATGGTAACTTTTATAATATCACGGAGGACAATATCTTCGTGAAAAACATGTAAAAGGTAAAGGGTACATGCCACGAGACACATGGGGGTACGGAGGTAGAGCTCCAAGCATTCTTTGACCTCGGTACTAGAATGAGATGCTGTGGTCGGCAGCACTCTCGCCTGCCTTTTACAGTCCGCGTCACCGTTTTTGGCGTGTGAAATAAGTATTGGGAACGTTAAGTGCAAGTTTCTTACCTTTACCATAGTCAGTCTGACAACTGTGTTTGGCAAATGGCTGATGTGACTTGTATAATAAGTGGTACAATTCTCAGCTGCACTAGCAACATGCTCACAAACTGGGAACTATACTCTAGGACACACGCCAAAAACACTGGCATCAGCTGTACTTAATTTGATAGCAAGCTGAATGAACGTCGGGGCAATTCTGGAAGTTTTGAGAAAATCCCGTCACTACCCGGAATCGAACCCAGTCCGTAAACAGCTGCTTTACCAACTGAGCTACCGGCCGCCGAAAAACATGTAGGCTCTAACTCATACAACATTTTTTAATTAAATTAACTTTCATTTGGCTGGTAATTTTTTTTTAGGATGTGGTAACTTTAGCCTATTTGTAAGAACTCCACGGTCCCTGGTTTGATTCCCGCAGAAAAATTAAGATTTATCTCAATGGCAGAGAAGTTGGATGTGTTTTCTTTCTATTTTATTTGTCATATATATGTCGTATTAAGAGATGATCTTCATCTATGCTAGTCATATTATCAAGAAAGTTTCACTACTTTTGACTGTTTACTGTTTTTAATAGTTTCCTCACAAGTTGGGAGGAACGTAGTTGATCAGTTCTTGTAGCTAGGGGATGATGACAATGCTGCTGGTAATTATGATGATGATAGGCCTATGCTTGGCTCAGTTGCAATGGTAAACAGCTAGGCCTATAGATAACGTTGTATGGAGGAGCCACGATCACGGATTCAAGTCCAACCTAAAGCACAGGAGTTCATCGTTGTCAATGCTATGTTAGAGTATAGTCTCGGCATTTTGGTAGCGAAAAACATTGCATTCTTATAGCGCTATCAACTAGTCAATGTCGAGAAAACCTCAAATATGGCCTTATGGTAAACTGGTAGTATGAAAAAGCTTCCACCAATAATAGGCCTAATGAAACAATTCTGCACTATCGGCCTACTATCTTCTTCCTGGAAGCAATGAAGCCGTGTTTTAGCAAAGGAGGTACAAGAGGCTTAGGGTGGTTTTTAGAAGGCTACTTCTAATTCGATAACTAAGAAATTGCAGAGGAGGCTGGTTAATTCAAAGTTTCACAATTCGAATTAGGCTATTCAATCAGACTAGAAGTAGTCAATATTCTCCTTCAAATTGCTACTTAAACCAATGTTACAGTGTAAGATTTAATCCAATTCTTAAAAGAGAAATTTTGAATAATTTGATGTGAACACGTAATAAAAATTGGTAATCAAAGGTAAGCTTATTCCTTATACAATCTTGTCTATAGTCCGGAAAATAATTTAACTCTTAGAAACGTGTACGTAAAATGGGAATTGGTTATGTACCGTAGTACTTCCTTTTAATAGATTTATACAGCATATGGACCTACTTCGAATGTTTATTAGGCCTAGGTAATTTTGAGAATTTTATTTACTCCGCATTTTAGTGACTGACAGATGGATACCTAAGCTAAAGAACGAAATTCTTCAGCGCTATTGCTCACAAATAGACTATAGCTACCCTTCCAGGCCTTTAGGATATAGTGTAAAAACAAACAGGCCTATAGAGCTACAGCCTATTAGCCTACAAATTTATTCAATGTGTAGCCTCGTTTGAATTTGTATAGGCTCTACTGTACAATTCAGTATACTATTATATTCAGTTTGTTATTTAGGCCTACTGACGCTGTATGACGCTATTCAAAAACGCATTCTACGTTGTATTTTTAAAATACCACCTAGGAGTTCGTGAAGGACTATTTTAAATATTACAAAATTTTGACAGTATATGGTGTGTATATTTTTTAAGTTTGATCGAATGTGTATATAGCAACATCACTGATTATAATTCCAGTGGGGAATGTCATGATTATAATACAATAAAGTGTAACATATATGTAACACCGAAACATAATTTGTCTATATACAGTAAATCAGTCATGGTCCTAGGTTTAAAACTGTTCAACAATCTACCTGAAAATATTAAACAAGTCAGAGAGAAAAGATTCTTTATGAAATTGGTGAAAGAATATTTAGTCACACTATGTCCTTATGATAATAGGCTAATGGTGTTGGAAACGTTTAGCATAATGTATATTTAATATTGTCTTTTACTTGATTTTGTTAGTTACATTTTATATTGTTGTTTTTTTTAAATTGTGACTTTGATTTTTTAAGGACAAAGGGGGAAAAAAAGAAAGAAAAAAACATTAGCTTAATTTACTAGATTATTTATCGTCGATGGAACTGGTGATAGCGAGTGTTATTTGGGAAGATGAGACCGAGATTCGTCATAGATTACCTGACATTCGCCTTGCGGTTGTATTGAATTTCAGAAAAAAACCAACCAGGTAATCAGACCGAGCGAGAAGCGAACTCAGGCTTTGTACAGCGTATAATTTAACGATAGGCTATAATACAATTTTGTTTACTTTTTACCGACGACTTAATTTATGTGAACTTTTATTCATAATTTTTTCAATGAATGTTAAGATTAATTCCATTTTAATTATACAACTGGTTTTTCTGAAACTCAGTCTTTGGTTAATTCGAATACATATATATATTTTTTTTTTCACTTGGAGTTGAAATTAAGAGGATTGCACTGTACTATATAACAAGTCCATGAAAACATTCTATTTAAGTTACGTGACCTTTAAGATAATGTATATAAATAAGCTTAGGTCGTATCCACTAAAAAGTTACTTCTATCACTCTAGCCTATTACATTTTACAACTTTAAAAGATTGCAATTTGGTCATGTTTCCTACACGGCCATATTACAAGGTTCAAAATTATATCATTGCGCTCAGTTCCTACATGATCATTTTATAGGGTCTATGTCCATAATTAAGTTACATTCCCTTATAATTCCGATTACATAAAATAAAACGTTAGATATTGACATTAGCTGACAATTAGGTACGCCAATAGACCACTGTTGTGTGAAGAAGAACCTGAAGTAATAGAAAACTTATCACTGATAATTCAATGTGTAGATGCTGCGCCAATGTCTTTAATTGAATGGGTCACCTCAACGATGTTGGAACAGCCATACGTTACAAGGTTCAGAATATTGGGAAAAGTATTTTTTAACGAAATATCCACGCTCTAGAAGGTTTAGTTGTGCATTGCAGTTACTTAAATCCACGAACTACATAGATTTAATTATAATACTCAACTAAATATATTCTTAACAATCTAGTTCGATTAATTAAAATGTGTCTCAGTGAAACATATACCAGAGTCCGTATAGGCCTAGGCCAGTTTTTGTCTGACGCTTTTTCAATTCACTACGAACTGAAGCAAGGAGATGCACTGTCACTTTTACTTTTTAACTTTTCTCTAGAATACGCCATTTGAAAAGTCCAGGAAAACAGGGAGGGTTTGGAATTGAACGGGTTATATTAGCTGCTTGTTTTTGCGGATGATGTGAATATGTTAGGAGAAAATCCACATTCTATTAGGAAAAGCACGAGAATTTTACTTAAAGCAAGTAGTCCTAAGGAGATATATTTGGAAGTGAACCCCGAAAAAACAAAATATCGTATATAATTATGTCTCGTGACCGGAACATAGTACGAAATGGAAGTATAAAAAAATTGGAAATCTATCCTTTGAAAAGGTGGAAAAATTCAACCTTGGAGCAACGGTAACAAATATAAATGGCACTCGAGAACAAATTAAACGGAGAATAAATATGGGAAATGCGTGTTATTATTCGGTTGAGAAGTTTTTATCATCCAGTCTTCTATAAAAAAATCTGAAAGTTGTAATTTATAAAACAGTTATGTTAACGTTGTTCTGTATGGTTGTGAAACTTAAATTCTCAGTTTGAGAGAGGAACAGAGATTAAGGGTGTTTGAGAATAAGGTGCTTAGTAAAATATTTGGGGCTAAGAGAGATGAAGATACAGGAGAATGGAAAAAGTTATACAAGGCAGAACTGCATGTATTGTATTCTTCACTCGACATAATTAAAAACATTAAATCCAGGCATTGAGATGGGCAGGGCATGTAGCACGTAGGGGTGAATCTAGGAATGCATATAGAGTGTTAGTTGGATGACCTGAAGGGAAAAGACTTTTGGGGAGGCCAAAGCATAGATGAGAGGATAATATTAAAATCGATTTGAGGGAGATGGGATATGATGGTAGGGACTGAATTAATCTTGATCAGGATTGGGACCGATGGTAGGCTTATGTGAGGGCGGCAATGAACCTCCGGGTTCCTTAAAAGCCATTTGTAAGTAAGTACTCAACTAAACCTTCTAGAAAGTGGACATTCCGTTAAAAAATACTTTTTCCAACATGCTAAACCTTATAACTTTTGGCTGTTACAACGTTGGGATGACCCATTCAATTGATGGAATCTAGTAAAAATACCTCTCTATTCACTTTTGTTCTAAAGGATTTCCTTTCTTTCTTTATTATCAATTAGATCTAACTAGATCTATTTTGACCTCATTTAAAAGATATTTCAGCGGTCGTAGAAATCGTCTTCGCAATATTGTAGCTTATACTTCGTTAGGAGAATATAGGTCTAATCTTGTGCAGTATTAGCCATTCTTAAAAGTGGTGGAGCCAGTTGTTTTGTTCGTACTTTTGAACGTTTCGGGTAACGGATGGTGATGTGCATTACACAGCCTATTCAGTCCAACTGTCAACCTCGGCTTCTCGCGGAACGCTCTGTCCTTCCTAACGAGGCTCTGACGACCGAGCCAGGCGGTAGGCCTATAACCGTTTCATCAATATAGAGGGCCTGCTGTATTCAAAGTCGGTCCAGTAACTGAAGTGACAGAACCTCTACTTGACTACTGTGCTTGAAGATAGGCTAGTAAGAGTAGTTAGACTAAATCAAGTAGGCCTTATGAAAATTTGGCACCTGCATCTGGGTTGCATGTTTAATTAAAGCCTTGGGCCGAATAACGGTCTATGTTACAATCGGGTAACTGTGCAGAGGACCAAAAATGTTACATAGAAATTCCGCTCATAAATTTACTATCGGACGGGCAACATAGACCGTTCTTCCATCAATATGTTTTGTACACTGAGCGAAGTAGCTATACGATTGTATGTTATTGAAAGTCATATTACACATCTTGTAACTGAGGAATACAGACAATAAACAGTTTTATATAATCACAATATTAAGAAATATACAAAATCAATAAAAGAGTTAAATTATGAACAAAATGATTATGACATTTATTTTTAAATGCTATATATTAATATGAATTAACACCATGTAAATTATTAAAGTTACGCTCAATGTCATATTATGAATAGGCTAAATATACAAGATTGATCAAATGATAATACTATTATTACAAAATAACTGCAGTATTGAGATTTAGGAACACCATTAAACTAACGAATGTTGTAACAATAACAAATGAATAAAGAAAATACTGCAAAAATAAGACAAAAACTTATATTATTTTGGGGACCTTTCGCACTAACTTGCGACTTCGTCTTCCTTTCTTGTATACTCAAGACCACTATCTCTCAGCGACTTTCGTGACACATCTTTCAATTTTTTTTTATTTTAGTAGGTTATTTTACGACGCTTTATCAACATCTTAGGTTATTTAGCATCTGAATGAAATGAAGGTGATAATGCCGGTGAAATGAGTCCGGGGTCCAACACCGAAAGTTACCCAGCATTTGCTCGTATTGGGTTGAGGGAGAACCCCGGATAAAACCTCAACCAGGTTACTTGCCCCGACCGGGAATCGAACCCGGGCCACCTGTTTTCGCGGCTAGACGCGCTAACCGTTACTCCACAGGTGTGGACTCTTTCAACATAGGCTATTAATATTAATTTGTATGGATCCTTTTTTGTTTTTAGATTTATTTAGCCGGTCAATATCTACTGTAGAAATCGTCATTGCCTTGCAGTCGTCCATTTTACGTAATAGATCAACTGAAACCTGATACACAGAGTTCAAGTACCCAGTATTCGTAAAGAGAAACTCCAGTGCAGTAACTTCCCATACGATGTAAACAACTGAATACGCTGTAAGTGACTAGTGACATAGACCGTTGTTCCAACCTAGAAATTCATGGTTGTAACTCGTGTAGAAGCGTCTCTGATACAGATATTGAAAAACAAATTATTGTGATAGCTGTGTAAGACTATAGTCTACAGAGCATTATTCCATTAAAACTCAATTTTGAAAAATTGTAACATAGACCGTTATTCGGTCAAACGTTTCAATTGCTGTATGGAACACACAATGGACCAAAGTAATAGGCCTATATATTTCAAGATCATTTTACGACACCATGACGAAAAAAGAAGACACGTAAAACGCGATAAAATGTAAACTGATTTGTCTACACCAAGCGTATTCAGCGCGGGCATTTCTAGCCTTTAAACGAGGTGAAACAGTGACGTAAAATATCTTTTAAGTGTGTGCTGGATGCGATTCTGAGATTCTACGTCAACTGTTGCACCTCGTTCAAAAGCTAGAATTGCCCGCGTTGAACATTCCTGGTCTAGACTTTGCAATTTATGAGATGATTTTGATTTGAGTTGATTAGCTTGGAGATGCAAAGTCCAGACGTGAATATGTTCCGTCTAGTCAATACACACGGTAGTGAAAGGTTAAATTTTGGAAGGGAATTTAGATTTGTTTCATCACAAAAACATTTATTGCTAACTTATAGTATAAAGTTGCCTAATTCCGTGATAGGTTTTTTTCACTGACTGTCACGGGGTAGGGTATTTTGCTAGGAAGTTCACCGATGTCTCAAAAGTAGGCGAAAGATGCACTCTTTCGAGAAAGATATCAGGCGCTATGGTCGAACAGCAAAGCTTAGACTGACATTCAGTTTAAAGAAAGTATCACGGGATTAGGGGTATCACGGAAATAGGCAACTTTACCCTACTTTCTTTGGCAGTCATTCAAGCAAAGACGCTGGCGACAATCCTTCCTTCTACATTAGTCATGCTCCGGTAAGCGATCTGAATGAGCCTTAAGCCTACTTCTGCCTTTTAATTATTTTAAGAATAGGCCTATTATGTGTGCCTGTATATTGACACAGCCGCCATCATCACCATCATCCTCCTCCATTGTTGGCAACTGAAAGAATTATAGTCCCGTCGCTCTAATTTCCGGCAGCCAATCGCGTTGCAGGTCGGCTACATTTAAACGTGTGCGTCTTGTGATTCGCTGATTCATTTCTTAAGGCTCGATAAATACTTAACATAATCGCCCGCTATTTTAGCTCTTTCGTTGGCTTCGCAGAAAGCACACAAAGACGTTATTTGCCGCTCAATTATTTTCTGAATTACATTGCGTTTGATTTATTATCATAGGAGCTATGACATGATAATGTTTAACGGTGTGGCAAATAGATTCCTCGTATGGTAGCTCGGCAACGTAAGAACAAAAATGGCGAACGATACTACCTACCTAGACTTTATAGAGCCTTCACTTTCTAAGACGTAAGCAAAGAGGCGGAATCACTCCGGAAATAACAGCGTCGGGACTATAGTTTCGCTAGACCGCTCTGTCTGTAGGAAATATTTAACATTGTTCATTCTGACGTCTAACTGAACTTCCCCTTGATATTACGTCCGTAAGTCAATACCAGTGAAATAATATTTATATTGATTAGGGTCATTTTGGGAGGTCTCGACACTTTTAATAACAACCACTACGAGCATTGTTCCTAGTGAAAAATGTTCGAACTATAGGCCTATGATCTGTGTTGACTGTGTTTGTAATCTCTGTGGAAGTGAATCTCATCTCGTGGCTTGAACTTGTGTTTTACGTTCACAGAAGGCAATACACACAACAAATGTGAATTACACTTTCCTCTTTGGTCATGAAATATAATATACAATCTTTAGTTTATTATACTTTGACTGGACATGACTGATATTAGTAGATGCACAAATTATTGTATATGGTAATATATTTTAAAGGTTAGTAAAGGCCCCAAAGTGATTGATTACCTCCAAACAATTATCTTTATTTCGAGGGTGCTATGATCTTTTCAATGAAGATATATCTCGGGGATATTTCGACACTGTGATTTGGGAAGATCTCGACATGTGTCGATTTCACTTGTGGTCCTTCTTAGATGACCTGTGGGGTTGTCTCTATCAAAATTGTGTTTTTTTTTGTCTTAGGAGAGTTCGCAATCATTCACAGGACTTTTTAGTGTCATTTCCTCAGTCCATCTGTTTTTTCCCTGTGGAATTCTGCCCTGCATGTATGAAACTACTTATCTTCCACTGAACCAATTTTAATTAAACTTTATAATTTAACTTTCATTGATATCGGGCAAATGGAAAAGACACAACTCTCGATACAAACATGAAAGAACAATTAGTTCCGCGTATCATTCGTCTTGATTCTAAAACCTAACAATTAAAGACGTAAGAGAATTGATATTCTAACGTACTGTAGGATAACATGTTTGAGTATAATCTGGCTCTAGCAGAAAATTCTGTGTTGTTTGGGTAAAGGGAGATAAGTCATAAAAATGAGTTTGAAGATAAATGAAAATTAAACTTGGAACCCTTGTTGCAAATAATTTTTTACTCAAATAAAACACATCAACTGCTAGTATTCTTTTGATTTTTGCATACTCACTTGTGCAATTTAACTTGTGTGTTCATCTGGAGAACAAAAGTCCATCTGCACCCGAACACCACAGAATTGATGTGAAATTCGCCTGGAAGACATTACCATTCCTCCAAGAACACCACAGACACCATCTGCACAAGGACATTTAGGCTTGCCTAATTCCTCATCTAAAGTTTCTTTGAAGAATTGTCGCCAGTTCCGCTGCTAACACTTCATCTGGTGGCAAAAGAATGAGAAAACTGCAAGACTCAGATGTAATAACGCCTGAAAACTATAGGGAACAGCTGAAGGAGACTAAACAGCAAAAAGAAGTTAGACTTTCCCACACATGCAAGCCGTCTAATGCTCGACGTGCAGGGCGAGGAAGCTAGTTCATCAAACAATCTGGACAATCCAAAAAAAATTATTGTTCCGCGTATATTGGGTATTACTACAATGTCCAATGCTACAGAACTTTGGTTTCAGCGCGTTGGGTAATGTTATTTCAAGAGGAATGAGTGGAAAATGGCACCGATGAAAAATTCACATGTAACCAACGCGAGTAAGAGTAGCCTATTATGAAATATTTAGGTATATTTCAGGAGCAAAATTTGTGTTGTAAATGTTGGCTTTTAAAGTGTTTGCTAAGTTTGTCATACTATGTCGAAATCTTCCCCATTATGGTAGAAGTCGACACTTCGGCATCGATTTGTATTTTTTAAATACAGAGATATAAAATGATCACATTGGCTCCTGATATGTAAAATATACGGAAAACATATCCACACATATTAGGAGAAAAAAATTATAATAAAATCTGCATAAATTGGTTCCAAAATTAACATTTTCCTTAGTGTGTCGAGATGTCTCTAAACTACTCTAGGTAATTTTTACCTTTAAAATGTCGTTATCTTCATATTGGAGTGTAACTATTACTGATAGATTACTAATAATTTACTAATTAAACTGAATATTTTAAATTCGGCTCTGAGCGGTTCTCGATATCCACTTTACGTCCAAGGAATTGCTTTTATAAAATCAATCGTTGATCGACAGGAGTCAAACATTCTGGCTGTAACATCTGTGTTGGCACATTCATTTTTTCATACAAATTCAGAACTGTGTCACTTATTTTTTTTTCTTAATATTCCTTCCATCGGTCACATAACATTTGGAATTTATTTTTAGTCAGTTATTTAACGACTGTATCAACTACTAGGTAATTTAACGTCGAAAGAAATGGTGATAGTGCCTAGTGATAGTGAAATGGTAGATCTATTAGGAGAGATGAGGCCGAGGATTCGCCAAGGATGACCTAAATTTGTTTCTCAGTTAGGGAAAACCTTGGAAAAACCCAAGCAGCTAGTCAGCCCAAGCGGGAATCGAATCCATATCGAGCGCAACTTCGAATCAGCAGGTAAACATGCTACCGCCTGAGCTACGAGAGTAAGTTAATTTGGAAGTTAACTTTCTTGTTTAAATACAATTATTGAAATATCTGTATGACATTCTATAGCCCACGCTATGGCTACATCTAAAAGCAGAGAAACTTCATCAATTTAATTGAAATAAGTTTAGAGACTAGTAGGCCTATCCAAACCGACATTTTCTCTCTGTAATCCTCAGCACGAGTCTTCTTGTTAGGTATTTTCATGTTCTGATTCTCAGATAACTTTTAAGTTCAATATAATATTTGTAATAAATTATATCTTGAGCATCCTTATAGATTTGCTTGAAAATAGAAACTGTAGGATTTATCTTTGACAATATCGACAGACACAAAGAACTGTATTAAAATTACTTAAAATTTTTGGAACTTAGAAGTAGAGTTGGGATAATTGAAATGCAACTTTGCTCATCATGTTACAAATAGCTGACAAGCACGAATTCTCTTCTGGTAATGTCAACATACTTACTTACAAATGGCTTTTAAGGAACCCGAAGGTTCATTGCCGCCCTCACATAAGCCCGCAATCGGTCCCTATCCCGTGCAAGATTAATCCAGTCTCTATCATCATATCCCACCTCCCTCAAATCCATTTTAATATTATCCTCCCATCTACGTCTCGGCCTCCCTAAAGATCTTTTTCCCTCCGGCCTCCCAACTAACACTCTATATGAATTTCTGGATTCGCTCATACATGCTACATGCCCTGCCCATCTCAAGCGTCTGGATTTAATGTTCCTAATTTTGTCAGGTGAAGAATACAATGCATGCAGTTCCGCGTTATGTAACTTTCTCCATTCTCCTGTAACTTCATCCCTCTTAGCCTCAAATATTTTCTAAGAACCTTATTCTCAAACACACTTAATCTCTGTTCCTCTCTCAAAGTGAGAGTCCAAGTTTCACAATCATACAGAACAACTGGTAATATAACTGTTTTATAAATTCTAACTTTCAGATTTTTTGACAGCAGACTAGACGACAGAAGTTTCTTAACCGAATAATAACACGCATTTCCCATAAGTCCATTTATTCTGTGTTTAATTTCCTCCCGAGTGTCATTTATATTTGTTACTGTTGCTCCAAGATATTTGAATTTTTCCACCTCTTCGAAAGATAAATCTCCAATTTTTACATTTCCATTTCGTAGAATATTTTGGTCAGGAGACATAATCATATACTTCATCTATCGCTTTACTTGCTTCAAATAAAATTTCTGTGTTTTCTCTAATGGTTGTGGATTTTGTCCTACCATATTCACGACTTCCGCATAGGCAAGAAGCTGATGTAACCTGTTCAATTCCAAATCCTCTGTGTTATCCTGAACTTTCTTAATGGCATATTCTAGAGCGAAGTTAAAAAGTAAAGGTGATCTCCTTGCTTTAGCCCGCAGTGAATTGGAAAAGCATCAGATAGAAACTGGCCTATACGGACTCTGCTGTAAGTTTCATTGAGACACATTTTAATTAATCGAATTAATTAATCTTGGGAATACCAAATTCAATAAGAATGTTATATAAAACTTCTCTCTTAACCGAGTCATATGCCTTTTTGAAATCTATGAATAACTGATGTACTGTACCCTTATACTCTCATTTTTCTCCAATATCTGTCGAATACAAAAAATATTATCTAGAGTTGATGTATTACGCCTAAAACCACACTGATGTTCCCCAATAATTTAATTATGGAGTTAATCTTCTCAAAATAATATTGTATAAAATTTTTACGACGTCAACAAAAGTGATATTCCTCGAAAGTTACTACAGTTAGTCTTGTCCCCTTTCTTAAAGATAGGTACGATTATGGACTCCTTCCATTGCACTGGTACAATTTCTGCTTGAGTGTTAGAGAAGGCCATAGCGTATGGCCTTAACTCTGCCAGGTTAAATAAATAAATAAATAATAATAATAATAATAATAATAATAATAATTATTATTATTATTATTATTAATTTCCTTTTCCAAAATAGCAAGTACAAGTTTATAAATTTCGTAGATAATGTGCTTCTACCCTCTCGTATTAATTCTGCTGGAATTTGATCGATGCCTGGAGACTTGTAATTTTTCAATTTTTCTATCGCAATTTCTACTTCAGGAAGTGTGGGTTCGGGTATAAATGGCTCAGCAGTTTGTATTTGAATTTCGTCCCGATCATTTCTATTTGGCCTATGTACATTTAGTAGTTGCCCAAAACAGTTTTTCCATCTGTTCAAGATTGAATGAGAGTCTGCAAGCAAATCACCATTCTCATCCTTGATCACATTTACCCTTGCCAGATATCCGTTCTTAAATTCCTTTATACTTTTACATAAATCTCTAATGTTTTTATTCTTACTATTTGTTTCTACATCATTCAGTTTTTCCTTCAAGTAATCTGTCTTATTCCTAAGTGTACGATTTGGAAAAAAATGAAGCAAAAGAGAGTAGCCTAAGGATGTAAAGAAAAATAAAGAGAGGAAAAATGAAAAAATGGAAGAGAGAAAAGCAAAAGTGGACAAAAGCGAAGGTGAAGAATTAAGGCGCAATGAAACAGTAGAAATATAAAGAAAATAAGAAAAATAGTCGAAGAGAAAACTAATAATTACTTTCTAATAAATCTGTACTCTTTAAACAAAAGTTCAGCTCGCCTCCCGGTCGGGGACACACGCATCAGACATGCTTGCATGGCCGAAGTAAACTGCATTATTATCAATCCGCAATCTCTTTTATTTTTACTCAAGAATTAATAATATCATGTACACAATAATACTTACTTACTCACAAATGGCTTTTAAGGAACCCGCAAGTTTCATTGCCGCACTCACATAAGCCCGCCATCGGTTCCTATTCTGAGCAAGATTAATTCAGTCTCTACCATCTTATTCCACCTCCCTCAAATCCATTTTAATATTATCCTCCCATCCACATCTCGGCCTCCCCAAATTATATTTTTAATTCATAATGAGTACTAACCCATTAAAATACAGTATGCATGAATATCCTCCACATTATAGAAGAACATAGAAACAATACAAGAGAAACTGCAAACATTACGAAAATACAACTTCTGCGTGTGAATATCAATTTCATCAAAAGATATCAGCAATGTATGAATGCAGGCGAATACTACTTTGGACAACTATTTTGTACAAAACCATACGAAATATCAGTTTGTTGCGAAAGCCTTGAAACAATTTGGTAGGGGAATTTTCCAGTTAAAAGCCAATGTCATCGAAAGTCTCCTCCGTTATTAATTCTTCGCTCTTATTTAGATTACTACTTCCAGTTTCTCGCAATTTATTCACCAAGTTGTATGTAGTGGACGGTATGAAATTCTAACGCCAAGGAATTGAATTCTGAACTGTCTCTGAACTTCACTTGCCGATTCCGTTAGCTACACATGAATCACAGTCAAAGACTTTGTTGAATGGTGTACTTATACAGATTCATCTTGCTTTCATCAAAATTCACTTAAGCACAAGAAAACGGTACAAGCACTCACATCGTAGCCACACAAAAGCACAAGCTGCAGTGAATAACAGAAAGGGAGGGAAGATGTATAGAATTTTCATTTAAGCCATATATTCGACGGGCCAGCTCATAAGGGAAACAACACAAAATTTAAAGTTTTGAGGAAACTGCATTTTAAAGCTTCATGTTGCTGTGAAAAATCTAATTAACACACTCTGACTTGAACTTATAGTAGGCCCTATATGTACAACAGTAACAGAGTTTGGAGTAATTTCAATGATCCTTTGAATTTTGACAGCAACATGAAGCTTTAAGAACACCCAGGCGTGAATTTTCTACATTTTCATCATAGATATAGGCTACATTTTCTTTTTTCTCTCCCTGTAAATATCAAAGATATCTGCATGAAAATTTTCTTACATATTTATTCGTAGCATGGATGAGAGAATAGATATTAAATATTAGCCTACATTGAAATTGGGGCGAAAACGTAATACGGCGAACGCCAGCAGGGGAAGTTATCCCCACCCACATGAAATGTGCATTCGACACAACACTAGCCTATCACGTAGAGTGTGTGGTGAGCTTGTAGGGGAAAAGTGGAAAGGGATCGTGGGCGGAGCTTAGCGTTCGCCGTATTACGTTTTTCCGAAATTGGTTAAATATTTTCATCACAATGAAAGTCTTAATTCTGGATAAAACTTTAAAAAGAATTAAAACAACGCTGCAGGAAAGTACCAATAGGCCTATCTCTGTAGGCTATATATTATTCATATGGGAGAGTTTCTCATTTCTTTCTATCAAGAATTAGGAGAAAATTATACTCTGCCTAAAATTACTACTATCGAGGTCAGTTTACATGTAACATTAATTAATCAAATTTTATAATTATAAATTAATAAATTTAATCAACAAGTATTAATTCTGGAATGCAAGTTTTCACAGCTACATTAGGCCTACATGAAAATGGCAAAAATTAAGATTCTATCAATGACCATCAGGTCGGCTCTTCTGATGGTCAAGACTCGAGCCACCCCTGCCCAAGCAGGAGGCCTTGTGCCCACTGGGGACCTACGGCTTTTATTATTATTATTATTATTATTATTATTATTATTATTATTATTATTATTATTACTATTATCATTTTCAAATGTCATGCAAATTTTTATAGCTGTATCTACATGGGTATCTGATACAATGGTATTTTAATGTAACGTTGTTTTAATTTTTGCGTAAAATTTCATCCAGAATTAATATTTTTATTGTGAACAAACTATTTAACGAATTTCAATGTAGGCCTACTTTTCCATACTTCTTCACTCCCCTCTGATAAGTCTACAGGAAAAATTTCATGCAGATATATTTTAATATTTTCAGAGAAAAATAAATAAATAAATAAATAAATAAATAAATAAATAAATAAATAAATGAATAAATGAATAGATAAATAAATAAATAGATAAATAAATAAATATTATGTAAGTTATATGCTACTGATTTATCAAAACTTTAAATTTTGAGCCGTTTTCCTTTTGAAAAAAGTCAGAAACATTAACATTTAACAATAAATAACTATAAAAATCCTTCGAGTGGTTGAGTGGAAGAGAAGGCCGAATGGCCTTAATTCTGCCAGTTAAAATAAACCATTATTATTATTATTATTATTATTATTATTATTATTATTATTATTATTATTATTATTCACGCCATCATAACATCCGAAAACTAATAGCACAAGCCCTTAGAAACAAATCCTTCGAGGTCCATGAAGAGGTGCACTGCGTTGCGTCTGAAGGCGGCGGAATTAGAAGAGCGGACATCGTGGCTCTAGACAAGACTAATAGTAAAGGCTTTATACTGGACCCAACTGTTAGATTTGAGATGAGCCAGACCCAACCATCCGAGGTCAACAAAGAAAAACAACAAATTTATGAGCCTACTATTCCGTAGTTTCGAGAAAAATATCAGATGGAAGGCATCTGGGAAGTACATGGTTTAATGATCGGAGCGAGGGGCACCATCCCACGATCAACTGTAAACACTATCAAAACATTTGGAATCCATGACATCATTCCAAAAATAATTACTTCAACCATTAAAGGGTCTGTGGCAATTCTGAAAAATCATTTATACGGAATATCATAATACCCCCCCCCCTTTTCTATTCGTTAGTGTGTGATTGTTACAAATATATGTACAAATTTATTATTTCTTAAACTTAAGCTCCTAGTTCACATTTAAATTTGGCTCATCTATCTTACTGTAATCATTACTATTCTTATATGTGTGTTATTCTGTGTTTTTGGCAACCCAGGATGCCTGGGCAGACTATTTCTTGAAATAAATTATATATTATTATTATATGGATTAATGTGTTAATAGCCGGCTCATATAGGATCTATAATAAACCTCCTGGTTAGCAGCACTCTTCTGAACGATTAACAAAACATTTTTAGACTTCATTTACCATTCTTTTCTATCTGAATTCTTTACAAACCAAACTGTTTGTATGAACAATTTACAGTACGTGATAGGCCTGTAGTGTGGACGAATGATAGAGCACACACGAGAGTGTTGACTATAAAGCAGTGTTTGTGAGGCAATCAATACTGCATCATTAGTTACACAGTCGAGGAGGCTGGCCAATAATAACCTTTCTATAGGCCTATCATTTGTACTCCATAATAAAAGGGTGATGAAGATCTGGGGTTGCACCAATGCTCACGGCTACATTACAGACAGGAAAACAGACTCAAGGGACTTGAGCTGTCTAACAAAATGCAATGAACGAGTTTCATTATTAATATGATTTCCTATTCTAGCAATCACATATAGGTCTAATATAGATATATTGTGTTAATGCGACTTAAGAATACTGTATCTAAGGTCGAAGTGTAATTAATTATGCTTACGAAATGAACTCAATAGAGATTAAATGGACGGAGTTACGCAATAAGAGACCATGCGCCAAAATCCTGTTTAGAGATATTGGCCAATGAAATAAATCTATTTTTTTTTTTAACATTTTATTCAAGAAGTATTATAACATTCATACTATTACAAAAAATAACACAAATAATACCAGAAAAGGTTAACCGATTTTGATAAGAGACTAGCAGTTGAATTGATATTTCAAAGCAAAATAAATAAATGAATTTTATGCAATAAACGAATTTTTGCTTATAAATAGCAGTAAAAAATTCAGATATCGCATCCTTGACTTTTTCAGAGTTAAATTAGCCTGCCATCAACAGATTTGTGCATATATCTAATTTTTTTTTCAAATTGTCGGTTGGTATTTTATTGCGTAACTCCGTCCAAATATCATAAAGCACAAAGAACAGTTTTTTTACAAAGATTAACCGCAAAATGATCTAGGCTATAAGGAATATTACTGTAAATTTATTATTAAATTTGTCGTATACTTTCACTGTTATTGTATGAAAGACTTCTAGCAATCGCATAAAATTAAGTTTAAAAAAACTTACTTTAAGCCCGAAATATTATAGTTAATATTAATAATGGCATGTAAAACTAATTCAACAAATATTAAAAATTACACTGCACACAGAACAGGTTTTTTACCATCAATCTCCGCAATCTTAGGAATATTAGTGTATATTTCTTATTAGTAATTAATTTTGAATGTAGTCTATTTCCACTAGGCTTATATTCCCGGTATCAAGTTTCCAGTTACAAACAGATAGAAATCTCATGGTAAAATTTGAAATTTTGATATTCTGATGTTTTTAGGTTTTAACAAAGATCTTCAACGAACGTGATAATCCTTATGTAAATATCACAGAATATTTCGTAATTCATATGTTAAATGGTACCTACGTAAGAAATTAATAAGTCCGCCATTTTGAATCGAATAGAAATGCTTCATAGTGACTGCGTATGAAAAATTATGCTGTGCATGCTGTTATTACATCTGTATGGCTTATAGTAGCTTACATGACTTCTATTTTCTTAGAAGTAAATTATTAGCTTAAACATATTTCTTATGACCAAAGTCCGGATATATAAAAAATAGAAACTTAAAAAATAAAAAAAAATTCACTGCAAGCTATAGGCCACATTTAGTATGCCTAAATTACGAACACTTACTTTCGTCTCTGTTGTTCCAACAAAAGTTTTATACCGCGAAAATGTTCTTTCTACTGTACCTATATCACAAAATATTAAACACCCTCACGTAGGATTGCCAAGTGCATGTAAGCATCAAGATAACTAAAATTATTACAATCTTTCTTTGAGTGTAAATATTACCGTGAAGGAGAACTCCAATTTCTTCATAAATATCAATTTAAAAGGGCGTCTATAACCTATGATTTTAATTTCTTTCACTATAGAAAATATTAAAAGACATATTTCTAACGTTATAAAACTATGTATTTCGAAATTTTCACGGAAATAGATGATTTTTTAGTATCCCTGACAGATATCTGCTAGATTTTTGCAAAGAAATGTCTCTTAACTATTGGGCGGAATTTTTTCATATTCTATAGGAATAAAACAATTTAAACCAAAAATGATGCATATAAAATTTAATCCCTTATATAAAAAATTGCGAAGTGTTTATTAAAAATAACAAAACAGAAAATAGTTATTTACCCGAACACGAGCCTTTTCTTCATTATTTTTATAATAGGCCTGTAAGGCCAAAAATGAAAGTGGCTAGACCGAACAACATTTAGGCCCGGTTGCAGAAACGCAAATCAAATCAGTCCCTGATCGCCAATCAGTTGATGTCTGATTTATTTGATTGTTTATTGTGTTGCACAAACGTGAATCTTCAATCAACTTGTCTCAATTTACTAATTGCTGATTTGAGAAAGAAATACATTTGACAACAGCGCTATTTAGCAACCATAGCCAATTTGATGCTCTTTGAAAGTCGCGAAACGAATGCATCAAGTGGGCGGTGACTTGGAAAACAAGTGAATGTTCAAGTGAATGTTTCGCTGTTTTGTTGCTTTTTGTAGAAAGGAAACAGGCGGATTCTATTTGTATATAGACTACAATATAGCGAAACAAAAATAAACATGAGGGGGCTTCTGTTGTGGGATTTGCTAGGAGAGTCGACAAGAAATTGGAAATGCATAGCCTCCATAACCCAAAATAATTCCATTTCCCATATCTCTGTTTACAAATGTAGCTCGTAACCTACTCATTAAAAATATTGTGTTGTCATGTGTAGAACCCTGCCAACGGGCTACAACATTCCAGAATTTCAATGATGGTGTAGACTACATATTGCCTGTATATTCACAGAAAAGGAACCTTTTCTATTTCGATAAAGTTCGGCATCATTTCAACCAGGTGATTGGATGGGGATGTGAGCAGTCTATACAACCAATATTAGGCTACTCTTGGAAATCCTGACATGACTGAAAATTCTCTCTGGATTTCAAATCGTTCCCTGTTTGAAGTTTGGGGATTTATGAGACCCTGCCATAACAAAGCAATTTTGTATGTAACATTCCTAACTACTGGACAAATAGTTGATTTGTGAACCCTAACAAGATAACCCAAGACCGCCTGAAAAATTCCAACAGCATAAAATCTCAGCATTATAGAACTTGGTTCATAGGAGAAAGTGGAAGATTTCGATTTGTCTGTCTGCATATATTTGTTTCAATTTTTGAAAGTAACAAAACACACTAATCCTTACTTAACCTAAATCTTTGCTCAAATTCTCTGTCATTATACGTAAGAACAATTCATGTCTATCACGGAAATGCCTTCTTCTTAATATTTTTTTTTTCATTCTAAAATTTCTTCATCAGAAGAATCCATTATGTCGAAAACAATATTGTTACGCTATAACTATTTACTATATAATTACAGTAACTGCATTATAAACAGAACAACATAAATAGCCTACTTGATCGATGATCAGTGACTTAACCAGCAAAAATATGTTGGTCAAATCTGATGGAAGACTGATCCCCGATCAAACACTGATTGTTCTTTCTGCAACAGAAATAGAACCTGATGGCCAATCAAACCCTCCTTGATTGCCAATCATATTTTGATCGGTGTTTCTGCAACCGGGCCTTAGTATTACATAAAATTTGTTATTAGAATAATTGTATATTTGAAATTGTTGATAGTACATAATTTGGACATATTGTTTAGCGTAGGTCTATGTGTTAACTTTATGAATGATAAAATAGGCCTACAAGACAAAAAGTTTATGAAATGATACAGAGAGTATTTGTCTCCAAGATGATTTTTGTAAAAATAATTATTTATTGACATAATTAGCTTCATCTCCTATCAAGGGCATTTTCAGGCAACAAACGATATATATATATATATATATATATATATATATATATATAATTGTTTCAAGAAATTAGCATAATAATAATAATAATAATAATAATAATAATAATAATAATAATAATAATAATGTTTTATTTTCGCTGGCAGAGTTAAGGCCATAAGGCCTTCTCTTCCACTCAACCAGCCTTAATCAATACAATACATAAATTTAAATTACAAATATTTACACTACACTTAAAAGGTTCTCCAGCAATATTCTTCACTACACATTTATTTAAATTTAGATAAATCTATAAGGTAAATTAGTAACTTAATTTGTGAGCTAATTTAATTCAATGAATTATAATTAATTTAGCCTAAATCTGTGTAAGAATTTAATTTTTATCTAGAGAATTATAGCCCTACCAATTGAGAACTCTGTCAGACAATTAATTTAAGAGATAAAAATTATTTATTCGAATTGCCCATTAAATTAACACAATCAACTGTTAAGAATATTACTGAAAACGACTGTTATTAACCTTACTCTGCGCTGGGTAAATGTTCATAATACACTTTTGTTTGGAAAGGAGAAAAGCCCAAGACAATATTTCCTTTCATAAGTCGTACTTTTGGGTATTTTCAAAGTAACATGAGAATATTATAAATCATGCAGCTGTTTTATATTTTTATCAATAATTATATTCTTTGGATACTATGATTCTTCCGGATACACAATATTACCGTAGAGCCACTTCGTCATATTATTATAATTGGTATCTCACTTTTTGAATTTAATTTGGCATTTCTCTGAATTTATGAATTGCGTTAGGCCTATCTGAGTTTAAACATTACATTGAATTTATTCAGTTAGATGTTAGAAATGTTCACTTGACAATCTGGCAATGGCTAAGGCGTAGTAAACTTATTTTCAACATTTTCAATTGTTGCTGGTTGCATTTCTCTACATTCATTCTCATCTTAAACCCGTCAATATTTCTAGGTCTCGTAGCAAATACCCTACTTTTCAGATGTCCCCATAAAAAGTTATCAAGTGGAGAAAACTCAGGTGATTTTGCAGGCCACTCTACATGTCCTCTTCTTCCGATCCATCTATTTGAAAAAACTTCATTCAGATATTCCCTAACAGAATATTGTTTTTGATTAGTGTAGGTTTTATAATAACTATCAGTTTAAGTTTGTTAAAATTTTATTTTGTTAGTTTTTGATTTATTAATATTTAATTGTTTTATTGCAATTTTTTATTAAATTGTTATTTATTTGTAATTATGATGGAATTGCAAGCAGTATAGTAGAAAGAGGCTCAGGAACAGGTTCAACAGTACACCCGAGGAGCCCCGCCATCTTATTGATACCAAGTTCTATCATCATAATCATCATCATCAAGATCTCCATTCTCTCATTTTCTGTTAAGAATATCTTGTTTTATGTTAATTTCATCAATAAAACTATCAGAGTTTGACTAAAAAAATGTGTAACAACAATTAAATTGTTACCATAGTAACCATAACCATAATGGTTTTGTACAAAGCAAATGAAGTATTGCTGAGCGACACAAAAAATATGCTCTTCCAGACGATGATAAAATGCTATAGGTGTCATTTCTGACGACGTCGTAACTCGCACTTTTTAAAATACTTTATTGTACGATGCTTTATCAACATTTTAGGTTATTTAGCGTCTGATTGAGATGAAGGTAAAAATGCCGGTGAAATGAGTCCGGGGTCCAGCACCTAAAGTTACCCAGCATTTGCTCTTATTGGCTTGAGGGAAAATCCCGCTAAAAACCTCAACTAGGTAACTTGTCCCGACCTAGAATCGAACCCGGGCCACCTGGTTTCGCGGCCATACGCGCTAACCTTTACTCCATGTGTGGATATAACTCGCATAAAAATAATCACAAAAATATTTTGTTTTCATAAAAAATATTCCGTTCTAAATACAAAGATTGACGTGTCTGAGATTGTTGTCTTATTAAATTTTAATTGGAATTATGCGTTACTTTGAAAGATCCTGTAAAAAAACTACTTTAACACAAGCTGTTAAGAAATTCAAGAACTATGTTTTTCTTAAAAAAAATCTTCACTTTCTCTAGACAAAGTCGTTGATGTGCTCTATTAAATCTCTTCTCACTAATAATAATTTAAAAATTAACATGGGAACTGTTATAAGCTCGTGTCGAATCTCCTCCTCAATATGCTCAAAGTCTTTATACATCTACAACAGATGAAAAAATACAGAAAATTAGGTGCAAACAGTAACTTTAAATTTGCAAAAATAAAGCTTGAACTACAGATTGTCGAAACATTGTGTATTTCTTGGCCTTAAATAAACACTGCTTCACGAAAAGATTATAGTAGGCCTCCGCTATTTGGTTCTATCGATCGAAAAACTCTGGTTTGTAAGAACCATTAAAATTGGACAATTATTGTTAATTTGACGTTTTATAAGCAAAGTTACACTAACGTTTAATAAGCCGAGTGTACACCATTTACGTCATTTCTTCAAAATAACTTAAGTCGGAAGTGTGAACGACGTACCTTAGCATTAAAGTCCTTCCATAAACCTGAGTCACTTTAGCACGGAATTCTAGTGAGCGTATCTTACAGTAAAGTGACGTAAGGCAGTTTTTGTAAGCACATAAATACAGCATTGAATTTCACGAAGGCGGGGCTCAGATCTGTCACCCTGATAGGACGCGACACGGCGGCAGTATGGAATTATTTACCCCTAATCTTATGGATCAAATTCAGACCGATTATTTCCGTAAGCGAAGAATTTATATAAATGTGTCTACAGGGAATAACGGCTAAATTTAATTAATTGCACGAGCTTCACAAAGTGTGTAAATGTGTAACCGCAATGACTGTTTTGCTCAATAATTGTCACTGACACAAACAAATCATGAAATTCACCACGCTCATATTTTTCTTCAGGTATTACGCCTAACGTAGTAACTAGTAAATTTTTAATTAATGTGCTATTTATTTGTATAAAGAATACGTTTCGAGAAAAGCTCAGTAGGCCTACTACTTCAGTCTATTCAAAATTAAAACCGCCCTTCTTGTAAACACTGAACGAAGCAATCAAGGCGCAAGGGAAGAAAGAGTTGTACTTTACATTTTTTCTTGGATATACGCTGTGAATAAAACTATTATTTCTCATTTTATTATTTCTTAAAATAGTACACGACAACGCATTGTATTAAGTGAAATTGTTCCATACAAGTGAAATGTATTTATCAACAAATGAAATTTTTTATATTGTAAAAACATAATTTTAAATAGCTGAGATATTTTATTTAATATGTGTCCTGTGTCGTCATTTTTATTTGAATGTATAGGGTTTTTAAAAGCGAGAGGTAATTTTGATTGCTCATATTTCCGTAATTTTTTACACAATCTTAAAATTATTGCATTGGCTTTTTTTTCCCTTTATTATGCTAAAACAGCATGTTCCATTGCATACAAGATTTGCAATACTACATGCTATGTTTATGTTACATATTTTATAGTTCATAATTGATATTCATATAGCAGTACATTATTGCAATATACAGAGTCGGTTAAAATAGATATTACAATCCAAAAATTAAAATAAATAAAAATTATCTACTCTACACAATATGTGATCAACTAGCCAATTATAAATCTTATGCTTAAGTACATTACAAATCCACAATTAATTAATACATTACAAATACACATTACACATCCACAATTAAATTATCTATGTACTATATAGAATCAATCCGCTCGCCAGTTACAAAGCTTATGCCTAAATGCATTATCAGGAAAATTTTGTACAAGTGTTCCAATATTACATACTATGTTTATATTATTAATCGAATTTGATATATGTAAAATAGTTCAGAGTTATCTAGCAATACACTATTGTAATAGATAGAGTCAAATTTAAATTATACCTTACAAATCCAAAATTTAACATATGTATTACAAATCCACAATTTAAATTGTACCTTACAAATTCACAATTTAAAATATTATACATTACAAATCCACAAATTTAAAATAAGGATTACAAATCCACAATTTAATTTATACATTACAAATCCACAAATTTAAAATATGTATTATAAATCCACAATTTAAATTGTACCTTACAATTTGACAATTAAAAATATTATACATTACAAATCCACATTTAAATTGTACCCTGCAAATTCATAATTTAAAATATTATACATTACAAATCCAAAATTTAAAAATATGCATTACAAATCCACAATTTAAATTGTACCTTACAAATTCACAATTTCAAATATTATACATTACAAATCCACAATTTAAATTGCACCTTACAAATTCACAATTAAAATATTATACATTACAAATCCACAAATTTAAATAAAATTTTCTACTCTATACAATGGATGATAAGCTAGCTTATGCTTAAATACATTACAAGACAACGTTGTACAAGTGTTTTAATACATTTATATGTTATTTTTACGTTACATACATGTTCACAGTCATTTAAGACAGTTAAATTGAATTGGCTTATTACACGTGAAATGGGATTTTGTTTTCATCACCATGACAACGAGTTAGCTTGTTTCTGATTGTTATGATGATCGTGTTAACAGTAGGCTCTTTCCTGTAACTTGGCCTGCAAGATATCCGGATATTAACCCAGCATATTATTGGTTGTGGGGTTATGTGAAGGGAATAGTGTTCCCACGACAGACATTCCAGAACACGGACTCAGAGCTGAAGTATACAGCGTTGAAGAGAGGCTGTTACTTACAAGAACAAAATGGTAGACATATACATCTACGGTGAATTTATGGCAATAGGTGGTGATGCAAAAAATAGTTTCTTTTTGTAATACGCCGGTGACAGGATGTTTAAGATTATATAGAAAATGAAGAAAATATGAGCAATTAAAATTAGGTCCCTTATTGTCTTATGTTCACTTTAACACTTGATTGAAACTTTAAAACTTTCTATAGTTAAAAACGATAAAAGTGTTACAATTTTAAAAAAGGTAATGTACCTTTATGACAGACGGGCCCCGTTTCAACACCGGTATGGTGTCATAAAGGTACATTACCCTCTTAAATATTGCAACACTTTTAACGTTTTTAACTATAGAAAGATTTAAAGTTGCCTTAACTTATTCTTGAAAAACCCTATAAAATTCGACATCAAGAACAAAGGCAAAAAAAAAAACATTTCAAATCACTAAGCAGTAACATAGGCCTAAGAAGTTGGAATAGGGTTAATATAATACGTGCGCGTGGTAATGTGTTAAAAGCGGGTCTTACATCGGATGACTCACAGCTTATGTTTTAAGTTTTTATAAAGAAAATCTATAACATTAGGTCGTCTAAAATGATTTTTACTATAACTATGCTTTGGTCAATTCATACACATCAAAATGAGATAGGTCATGGTATTTCCATGGTTACAATGATTTTTTAAATCTCTATTTTAAAAATGTCTACAAGATTCAGTTCGGAGCAAAGACGAAAGATTGCGGCATGGATGGCGGTGTTCGAAAATATTTGAAGCCTACTTCAACAGTGATAAACCATCTTGATTAACTATTTACCGCATTTATGGCAAACCGGCTCAGTTGCTGACAATAATTACAAAGCGAAAAGCGGTCGACCACGCATAGGTCGATCCCTTAAAAAAATAGTTGCTGTACAAGAGGCTTTTTTACGTAGTCCAAGCAAAGCAAAAAGACATGCAGTGCAGAATCTGGTCGGTCCAAGTAAACTGTATGGAAAATCTTGGACGGCGCTCCACCGCACTTTGCTCGGGATGTTCGAACACGTATCTTAACGAAAAATTTCAACGAAGATGGATTGGTAGAAGAGGACCGGTGCAATGGCCAGGACGATCGCCGAATCTTACTGTCTGCGATTTTTGGCGGTGGGGTATGCTCAAAGACCGTGTGGTCTAAATACAACGAAGTCACATAATGTTGACGATCTACAAGAGAGAATAACAAGAGTAATTGCAATTCCACAAGATTTGTCCATATATACTCTGCAAACCACATGGATAAGTATCTCACATGTGTTGAACAAGATGGTGAACAAATGGAAAAATTCTGAAGTTAGTGTAGGCCTATAAGTGTGATTCACTTTTTATTCCACAGATATTGAAGAAAACATGGGAGTATAAAAGCACAGTACATCAGTTAGTCATAGATTTCAAAAAAGCATATGACTCGGTTGAAAGAGAAGTTTTATATGCTATTCTTATTGAATTTCGTATTCCCAAGAAACTAGTTCGATTAATTAAAATGTGTCTCAGTGAAACTTACATTAGAGCCCGTATAAGACAGTTTCTGTCTGATGCTTTTCCAATTCACTACGGGTTAAAGCATGGAGATGCACTATCACCTTAAATTTTTAACTCTGCTCTAAAAATATTAGAAAATACAGGATAATAGTGTGCTTGCAATTGAACGGGTTACATGAGCTGTTTGTTTATGCGGATGACGTGAATATGTTAGAAGAAAATCCACAAACGATTAGGGAGATATGAAAATTTTACTTGAAGAAAGTAAAGATATAGGTTTGGAAGTAAACTCCGAAAAGACAAAGTATATGATTACGTCTCGTGACCAGAACATAGTACGAAATGGAAATATAAAAATTGAAAATATATCAAGAGGTGAAAAATTATATCATCTTGGTACAACAGTAACAAATATAGGCTAAATGGCATTCGGAAGGATATTAAGCGCAGAATAAATATGGGAAATGTGTGTTATTATTCGGTTGAGAAGCTTTTGTCATCCAATCTGCTGTCAAAAAATCTGAAAATTAGAATTTATAAAACAGTTATATTACCGGTTGTTCTGTATGGTTGTGAAACTCACTTTGAGAGAGGAACAGAAACTAAGGGTGTTTGAGAATAAGGTGCTTAGAAAAATATTTGTAGCTAAGAGCGATGAAGTTACAGGAGAATGGAGAAAGTTACACAACGCAGAACTGTACGCTTTGTATTCTTGACCTGACATCATTAGGAACATTAAAGCCATACGTTTGAGATGGTTAGGGCATTTAGCACGTATGGGCGAATCCAGAAATGCATATAAAGTGTTAGTTGGGAGGCCGGAGGGAAAAAGAACTTTGGGGAGGCCGAGACGTAGATGGGAGGATATTATTAAAATGTATTTGAGGGAGTTGGGATATAATGATAGAGACTGGAATAATCTTGCTCAAGATAGGGACTGAAGGTGGGCTTATGTGAGGGCGGCAATGAACCTCCGGGTTCCTTAAAAGACATTTGTAAGTGAGTGTGACTCACAACCCATATAATGTGTTAACGATATTTAGATACACTCTGTATAACATGCACACATACTCAGCGCTCTCACAGCCATATCTACTCGTTTCTTCATTATTTATATAGGTCTATTAATAGTGACGTCTGTTTTGTTTATTTAAATTTCCATAGCAACTTATATTAGATTTTAATTTACTTTCTTACACTTTTACTCGTTGTGTTCCACCTTAGTTAAAACTGACATGCTGAAATTCTGAATTACATTATCGCTGCAATTTACATTATACTGTATTGTAATGAATTTGAGCCCACATCAGTCGAACATACATGCCATAAGGTGAAAACTCTTAGTAGATTGAAATTCCAACAAGTAACAGATTAAAGGTTATGTTTGTGTAGTTATGATGCTATCTCTCTGATCCGTGTATGGTTTTACACGTCCTCTTTGCTGCTCAGTCATTTGTCAGTGACAATTCATTTGTTTTTGGGGCGGTGTCAAGGAAACCAAAGGAAATGACTATCGCGCCGTTACATGGTGTATTATGTTATCATATACCAATCGACAGAGCCCTCTAGGCAAGTAACTGGAACAAGCGTTCCTCGATCAAAGATTACTAAGTGTGGTAATGATCTGGTATTTATAAAAATCAATTCTACTTCCGTTCTTGGAAACACCTCTGCAAACAATATCCTTTCTTAACAATAGGCCTATTATTCAAGTATTCAAGTGGTATTATGCTGAGAAACAAACTAAGAGACGTGTCATTCTTTTCTTTATTCAACGCCTACGTTCATTCTTTGCTAAGAAAATTTATTCAGAAGGAAGTTTAACTTGGATTAGTGGCTGGAAATTCATTCTATAGTAGCATTTCCGGCTGCCTATCAGCAAGCCCTACTTCGGTTTCAAAGAGAGAAGTAGAAAATTGTCTCCCTTCAGTGGCTTCTTTTCTTAAATTGTTCTGTACTATCTTAAGGGTGGCTATAATTATACTAGCCACACGATAATGGATCTATTTTACATGTTAATATCTGGTGACTATTGAGAATTTCAGTAAATATAGCGCGTGAGTAAAATAATACTCTTAATAATAATAATAATAATAATAATAATAATAATAATAATAATAATAATAATAATAATAATAGGCTAATAATAATAAATTGGGATTTTCTGGTCTCTGATCTGATCAAAAATCCTCATAGAACTTATACTGAACCCTTGCGGCGAATTTCGGTGAAGTCCGGAGGGCCTAATTAGTCATATACACTCTTCTCACCTCCAGACTGAAGATTTGCTTTTTTACTTGGTTATTTAACGACGCTGTATCAACTACGAGATTATTTAGCGTCGATGAGATTGGTGATAGTGATATGATATTTGGCGAGATGAGGCCGAGCATTCGCCATAGATTACCTGACATTTGTTGGGGAAAACCTCGGAAATATCCCAACCAGGCAATCAGCCCAAGCGGGAATCGAACCCGCGCCCGAGCGCAACTCCGGATCGGTAGATAAGCGCCTTAGCCGACAGAGCTACGCCGGTGGCTGACTGGAGCTTCCTGGGATCTTTTTAAGATGGGAAATACAGAGTGATGTGCGGAAAGCAACCGGAAACTATCGCATTTATCATTCCCAAGAAAAACTGTAAACATGGCATGATGAGTGTCAAAAGGAGGATAGCAATGGTAAAGAAAGCTTTTAACGAAATTCTGGGGGGGGGGGGAAACTAAGGAAAAGACCAGTGAAGTGTTTTGTGTGGAGTGTGTCAGTGTATGGGTCATAAACATTGACATTATGACGAAGTGACTAGAAGCATTTGAAATGTGGCTATAGAGAAGAATGGAACGTGTGAAATGGACAAACAGAATAAGAAATGAAGCATTGCTAAAATGAGAGGGTGAAGACAGAATAATGCTGAAACTGATCGGGAAGAGAAAGAGGAATTGGATGGAACACTGATTGAGAAGAAACTGCGTACTGAAGGATGCACTGGAAGGAATGGTGAACGGGAGAAGATTTTGGGGCAGCAGAAGATATCAGATGATAGACGACAGTAAGATATAAGGATCATATGCGGAGACTAAGAGGAAGGCAGAAATTAGGTAAGATTGGAGAATGCTGGGTTTGCAGTGAAAAATGTGCCCTTGAGCACAAAACAATGAATGAATAACAATTAAATGATAATAAAACAATAATTAAATAATAATAATGATAATAATAATAATAAAATAATATTTATTATTATTATTATTATTATTATTATTATTATTATTATTATATTATTATTACTAAAGTCAATCTCTTGACAGGCCAGATACACATACATAGCCTCTTTCAGCTTTATATATCTGTAGTTCCAAGTGCCCTCGACGGTCTGGAAGAGATTACAACATACTGTTTCTTCTTGGTCGATGACATTGATGAATCATTCAGAATATATCTTTGTTTCGAACTGTTTGCCAAATTTGCTAATTGTCTGGATATTTCCGACAATAACCAACATATACGAGTTCACTTTTACTTATGGAAGTAAGCTGATGAGAGCGATGCTCAAATTAATGCCTATTCTTCTAATTCTAGAGGGTTTATCCTGCAGCAATGATTGTCCGAAGGACAAAATTTCGATGAGGAATTTTACATTTCCATCCTCAGAGGAGGACTTTGAAAAGAAAGTTCAAATTTTTCGGGGAAAGTGGAACTTGTTTCTTTTTCACAATAGAGAGAAATATTTCAGACTGAAGTTTCAGTGACAGCATTCACCGAAATCCGCAGAATTCCTTCATAGAATTCAGAATCTCGCTCCCTTGGGATGTTTGAAAGGATACTCATACTTACAAGGCAATAAGTTTTAAAGTGATCAAGAAATAGAAACTATCACCTTCCTTATCCTCATAAAGTTTTAGAAAATAATAAAATATATAGAGTAGAAAAGGTTATTGAACCAAGTGACAGTATGCAACAAAACTGACTTAAAAATAGCCGTTTATTTTCAAAACAAATATACTATGGGTGCTGTCAAATTAAATTTCTAGCAAGGGAGTACACACACACAGACTCAACAGCCTGGCAAATGACCGCGACTAAAAGTTTAGTTAGCTAAGTATAACTTATTTTTTTATTTTGGCACTTAGCTCCATCACATTTTTCACTCCACTAGTTTGTTTCAGGAGTGGGTAGGACTTGTAAGACTTGTATCACTTCCAAAAGAATCTACCTCGAAAAGTAAGAAATTATGAAGTCGGTACTAACTTTTGATTATGAAGAACAAATTGGTGCTCAAGAACTATGGCCTTAACTCTGCCAGGTTAAATAAATCCATTATTATTATTATTATTATTATTATTATTATTATTATTAGTATTATTATTATTATTATTATTATTATTATTATTAAATCATATCGATCATCCCATCCACAGACATTGTCTTAGAGTCAATGCATCGAATACTGAATATAAATAAAGAAACATGAGTCAAGATACAAAATGTGTCATTACTCAAATACTTCATATTGCACCAAAATGCCTTAACACAATAGAATTAATGTTGAACATGAATAGGATAAAATTTGAAATAACTATCCTCTAATAAATCAATTAAAAACACTTCTGGACAATAGTTCAGGATAGTCATAAGATCTCCAAAGAAGAAATTGTTTTTAGGCCTAAATAAAATTATAAACTTCTGTACTTCTAAGTTATTAGCCTACATGATTTCCTGTTATCGTGAACATTCTATAATAGTATTGAATTATACTACGTGAATAATTATTTAAATAAAATATTATCCATATGTCACATAATTTTCAATGTGTAGCTTACGTCAAAAATATAAAAAGGTACTTCACTAAGCGATCTAAAATGTACAAAAAATTTTAGCGCTATGCACCAAATTAATTCAGATTCTGATGTTAAATTAAACTATTAACATCTTTTGAGAGTTTGTTGAGCTAAAATTTTAAAGGAATTTTGAGAGAATATATCAGGGCTTTCCAAACTTATTTACATGGTGACACCCTAGCAAACTCTAAAAATTTAGTGCGTCATCTCATCCCTCAAATGAAAGTATCCCTCACAATAATAGGCTACATTTACACCCTTCATAAAATGAATAAAATAAACACATATTTCCAGTATTGTTAAAATATTATATGAGGCGAAAGAAACATTTACATACAGTTCTAAGATGAGGAAAAGAATCACAGTTATTTTCATCCTTGGTTTTAGTTTTTCAATGCCTTACGTGTATTTGGCGAATCTTACAAATGTATTCTATGTTTGGACGAATATGGGATAAATTCACTCGCATTTTTAAACTGTCACGTTTGACTGTTTTGATATTGGTTATCACAAAATCCTACTTCGGAATAATATGTGGTTGAAAACTACAACAAAACCACAATAGCCCGTTGAGCAAGATGCGGAAAATCTTCAAATGAAATCCAGAATCTGTTGAAATCATCTCTTTGGTGTTTTAACTCCAAGTTCCTATCATTTTTAATCTCTGCCAATTCTTCTTCTTCTTCTGCTAATGAAATTCCACTAACTTCACATGACAAAAATGGATTTCTTATCCAGTCATAAGCTTTTGTGTTCAGATCTGGGAAGTAACTTTCGAGTTCATCTGCGAATAATGTCAGATAGTTGTAAATTCAATATTTTATTTCGTTCTTCGAATCACAGTGAGATGTATATGGGAACATTTCATAGTTGCCCTCTTTCACTTTCCGAGACCAAATTGATAACTTGTGTCGTAAGGCAGACATTTTGCCTCATCCTTATCTTGCAGACTAGAATATTATACTTGTATACTACAACTATACGCACAACTATGCGCCTGTCAAAGAAAAGTATCTACAAGGCAGCTAGGTAAGCAAGGGATGATCAGCGATTTTCTTACTTCATTTCAGTTATCATGATTTAATAGCTCAACAGTTTGCGACACCTAGTTTGGAAAGCTCTGGAATATATCAACATTGTAAATGGATTATATTTGTAGTTATTTTAATTCTGGCTCTTCCGAATTTCTGTTCTTGCTCTGATGTACATTTGAAACTAGTTAGACTAAAGTTGCACGAAAAACTAAACATCTGCTGGCTTTGATATTGAATCGCAATTATGTACTAAATCGATGATGCAAAGTGAAAACGGCCTGACAGGTTGTTAGTGCATATGTATTAACAATTGTGTTATCAGCCAAAGATCACGCAGTTTGCTGACAGGCGATCAGCACGTGTCAAACAGCGGCGAGCGTCAGTCAAAAAGCTAATCTATTATTTTACACGCATGCACACAACTTGCTGCGCTTCTGATCAAATATGTAGCACACGGTTCAAACATATCAATAATTACATGTAGAAAGACGTGTGGATATTCTAAGACAAATCGAAATTAATAGGCGTCTTCTTTAGTGGCTGATATACGCAAATATTATGATACACGAGTTTCCATTTAAAAATGTAGGCCTAAAATATTACACTCCAACTTCAAATAGAATGTCGTATCTCATGAAACGCTGGATTTCTATGGAAACGTAAAACAAGGGAAGGATGACTGTGTATTCAAATAGGCCTATTTCACACACAAATGGAGACAATTTATTTTGTGCGAGATCGTGCGTATTTGCTTGGTTTCCGCACAAAACCAATCCGCGGAAAGTCTAAAATTCCACATTCAGTATTCGCAACCTAACACACATACCCTAACAATTTCCCTCTTCTTACCGCTTAAGTGACATATTGATTTTACTGATTTAGGCTTTTAACATATTTTTAGAGACGTTCAATATAGTAATAGTTATAAATTGGAAACTTACCACTGCAATTTCACCTAAATTGCACTGTTAATTATTGTTTTTAAATATTTGCAAAAATTAAGTAAACTCTACAACTCCACTAAAGTTACTGCATTCGTGATGAATGTAACATTAAGGAAGCCATTTGTTTTAAGTTCGCATTTATAGACTGGGGGAAAAAAAAGACTTATATCACGGCCTGCTGGAGTATAGTAAGCACAGAAAACATTTTAAAGCAACAATGTTGAAGATAGATATTTTTGTTTTGCAAATTTTCCGTCATTGAACAGAAGCCAAGATGGAGATTTCATTGCAACTAATTAGAAATTCTTCTTTCAGGTATGTAATAAACTATCTTCGCACAAAATAATGTACGATACACGAGCGGTATGTTTTCTTTCAATTCTCGGAAATTAAAAAAGCTCAACTACGTTTCACTTTTTCAGACTTTTCCTCGAACATAAAAACTTCAACATACCGCTCGTGTAACGCATATTACTATAACACGAACGACTATAAAAGTTTGTATATAGGAATTTCATTTCAAAACTTCCCAGTCTAAATAACTAATTATTTAAATTGAATTTAATTTAAACAAAAAAAACCTCAATTTAGATATTGAGGGGTAAGTCTGAAACCAGGCTTAACTGCATTTTAAATTTCACCCTCCAACCATCAGCCACCCCCACATTGAAATTCCAAATGGCACCCCTATATTTTTATACTTAAATATGAAAGAGCATTCAATTGTTTATACACCTCATTAATTTATTTTCGCCTTTTTTGTTTTCTATCGTCGCCTGACAACCTGGATTTTTGTTATTATCAGTTGATTGTAGGATGAAAACATAGCTTATTTTGTGTAATTCTCTAAATTTAATCAATAAGGATGATTTGTGTTCTCTCTTGAAGGGTATACATCATTTTAAAATAATTTAATACACATACACAACTTACATGAAATGCTCAATAAGTTTTTGTAGCTTTATTCTCTTCAGCTCTAATCAACAATAACAACAATCCAGGTTGCCAGGCGACGATATAAAACAAATTATGGGAAAAAAATGAATGAGGTGTATAAACAATTGAATGCTCTTTCATATTTAAGTATAAAAATATAAAAGTGACATTTGAAATTTCAAAGTGGGAAAAACTGGGGATGGAGGATAAAATTTAAATAAAATGCAATTAAGCCTGATTTCAGACTTTCTCCTCAATATCTAAATTGTCGTCTTTTTGTTTACACTGAATTCAATTTAAATAATTAGTTATTCAGACTAGAAAGTTTTGAAATGAAAGCCCTTTCCACGTTAAGAAAAAAGCATTGGTTTTATGGGCCTTGCTCAGTACATTTTAGAAGCTATGTGATAGTTAGGCTTTCTATGGAAACTGGTCATTTGATGGAACAGCCCCATATGCTCAATGCTTTTTTTCTTAACGTGGAATCCTCTACAGAAATAATAAATAAAAGATGGCAGAATTTTGCTGAAGTATCGACTGATTGTAATGTGTACGGATAGCCTGTAAACATCAATTACAAATTAAGTTGCTATGGAAATATAAAACAAGGGAAAGCTAATTTGTTGCTACAAATTCTAATTGAAATAATTATGTAGGCCTAAGTCCCTATAAAAATGGAAAAAAAGGTAAATTTCTTAAATAACGATTTAAATGTTATCATTGTAACATAAATAAGTTGCTATAGAGGTATGGAAGGAGAGAAAATATTTGTTTATGACATTATTGGAGTTTTTCAATTCAAACTAACATCTAAATATTCTGATTAGTACATATAATCCATCATTAAACCTTTCCACATGATTGTATTACGAGTTGCTATGGTGATTTTGAACAAGCGACCACGTATTTTATGAAGTTTTAATATAGAGTTAGCTATGTCTTGGTGTTGAACAGTAACCTCGCATGTAAAAAGATTAACAAAATCAGATTTCACTTGATTCCCATGAAATAAATTTTCCTTAATCTTCTGCAAACACATCTTAAGTCAAGGCATGAATACAAACATCACAAGAAGATATTTAAATATGCCTATCCCCTTATGTCACACATTTGTTCGTTTTAAAAATATTAAAATGTTATTCGCCCTCCTGTAAAATTTAATTTTTTGACATATGAGGTTGCTGTTCAACACCGTCGTTATGTTTATAATAAACAGATCTGTAAGTTTATGTTGTGACATGAGTGAGTGAATGCGAAATAGGCTACAACATTTTCTGCATTTTATTTTTTCAAAATTTCTAATTATATTTAACATTCAGTTTTTCCGCTCGCTGATATTAAAAATTATATGAATATTTATGAAAACGACAGAGTAGATTATGGCAGTAATGTACTGTAATTTCTATACTAATATTATAAGAAAAGAAATACTTAAATTTTTCGATTCCAATATAATATGCTTATGGGAAGCATAAACGCCAATTTTTTAATTTGTAAAATTTGCTATGGAAATTTAATTTACAACACAAAGTCAATTTTAAATTGGCTGGAGGTACTATGTATGCAGCTCTACATACAAAAAGTCAATATTATAAACTAGTGAACGTTCCTAAGAAAATAAACTTAGAACGTGAACCCTATTACAATAACGTAATATGGACATGTACTATAACACGAGAAAATAAGGATGGAATTTCTACTACGAGTAAAATATAAAAAACTTTAGACTCAAAAATTTGCTATAGAAATGTAATTAAAATGTAAGAAAATGATAAATTGTAATGTTACAAGTTTCTACGAGAATTAACTTAAAATACCAAGCAGTTTTCCTAAATCCTTAGCCTAACATGAAAAAATCAGTGTAGGTCTAGGCTATTTCAAAACAAATTTTTACTGATTCAAACTAAATAAATTTTTTAGCACTTTACACTTATCATAATGGTCATGAAACAATTCTAAGTCTTTGAAAGAACTGTTGTGATGATCTGCAAACCAATCTTCCACAGTACTGTATATGTATTACTACTTCATTCGATGGAAATTTCTGCAACCCAATCGGAGTCTGGTGAAGAGTGCACTGTCTTAAAAAACAACACATTTTTCCACGACATTTCTTCACAATTTTTACCCGAAACATTGCTAATAATTTTATTAACTCTAATGTTACGCTCCAGTCACAGTTTATCTTGGTCTAAGTCTGTGTTCTTCCAAACAATCTGAATCATAATGATGGATCCATGTTTCGTCCATACTTACAATATGATTCAAATTATTACGCCGGCAGCATCCTGCATCGGACATTTTGTCTCTGACCGTTCTATGTGACTGTGATTACACACATTGTTATGAGGCTGCAGCATACTGAATCGGACATTCTGACTCTGACCGTTCCATGTGACTGTGATTACACACATTGTTATGAGGCTGCAGCATACTGTATCGGACATTCTGTCTCTGACCGTTCGATGTGACTGTGATTACACACATTGTTATGAGGCTACAGCATACTGCATCGGACATTCTGTCTCTGACCGTTCGATGTGACTGTGATTACACACATTGTTATGAGGCTGCAGCATACAGCATCGGACATTGTCTCTGACCGTTCGATGTGACTGTGATTACACACATTGTTATGAGGCTGCAGCATACTGTATCGGACATTCTGTCTCTGACCGTTCGATGTGACTGTGATTACACACATTGTTATGAGGCTGCAGCATACTGCATCGGACACTCTGTCTCTGACCGTTCGATGTGACTGTGATTACACACATTGTTATGAGCCAGCAGCATACAGCATCGGACACTCTGTCTCTGACCGTTCGATGTGACTGTGATTACACACATTGTTATGAGCCAGCAGCATACAGCATCGGACATCGTCTCTGACCGTTCAATGTGACTGTGATTACACACATTGTTATGAGGCTGCAGCATACTGTATCGGACATTCTGTCTCTGACCGTTCGATGTGACTGTGATTACACACATTGTTATGAGGCTGCAGCATACTGTATCGGACATTCTGTCTCGGACAGTTCATGTGACAGCGATTACACGCATTGTTATGAGGCTGCAGCACACTGCATCGGACATTCTGTCTTTGACCATTCGATGTGACTGTGATTACACGCATTGTTATGAGGCTGCGGAAATTCTGTCTCGGACAGGACAGTTTTGTCTCGGACAGTTCATGTGACAGCGATTACACGCATTATTATGAGGCTGCAGCATACTGCATCGGACATTCTGTCTCGGACAGGACGGTTTTATCTCGTTCATTTGGCAGTGATTACACACATTGTTATGAGGCTGCAGCATACTGTATCGGACATTCTGTCTAGGACAGGACAGTTTTGTCTCGGAGAGTTCATGTGACAGCGATTACACGCATTTTTATGAGGCTGCAGCATACCGCATCGTACATTCTGTCTCGGACAGGACGGTTTTATCTCTGATCGTTCATTTGACAGTGATTACACACATTGTTACGAGGCTGCAGCATACTGAATCGGACATTCGTCCCGAGACATTCATCCGATGCAGTATGCTACAGCCTCATAAGAACTCGTGTCATCACTGTCACATCAAACGGTCCGAGACAAAACCGTTCTGTCCAAGACAGAATGTCCGATGCGGTATGCTGCCGACCTTAGAAGATTTATCTTCAAAACGGAGGAAAAGCAACTGGATAATCGTCACTTTGAATCATTTTTGATCATTGGTCAGGCATTTAGGAATCCACATAGCAGATAATTTTCTCATACCCAAATGATGATGTAGGGTACAATATAGAAGACACGTTCGCCTAGTATCCGATTTTGCCTACGTTTGAACCCAATTCGTCGACTCATCAAAACTATATAATGCACGGCTAGGATATAATAATAATAATAATAATAATAATAATAATAATAATAATAATAATAATAATAATGACTTTATTTAACCTGCCAGAGTTAAGGCCGTAGGGCAAATTTTTAGAATAAGCATGATTGATTGAAACACGTCGTTCAGTACCGTTTTATTAGTCAAAAGTAGTATGGCGTAGTAAAAGTGTAACAGTCATAAAAAAACAATTTTTTTTTGTGGTAATTACTTTGCTTCTGAACGTCAAGGCTAACCTAACTAAATGTCAATATCCCTAAAATAAAAATTCCTTATAATATTATGAGCCGTTTCTGTGAAACTAAAACTCATAAAAAAGGCTCTTATAATCTAATATGAATTATTATGGAAAGATAATTTAAAACACAAGTAAGTTATTCACACCATAACGAAACCGCAAAGTATATTTACCTTGTTGTTGTTGTTGTTTAGTCAACTGTCCGGAGACAGGTTTGAACCTCATAAATAACACCAATAACGCATCACTCATGAGGCAACTAGGCCAGGAGATAATGGAGTAGGGTGGCCAGTTCTTTTCCCCCTCCAATGCATATATCGCCGATTAGCTACATATTACACTAATCAGACTTCAGAAGCATACAAACAAATGTTCTTCCTCTGACACATATCGTCAAGTGAGATGTACGGCCTGATAAATTAATAGATATACATATCAGCCAGTACCATCGTCAAGTGAGATGTATGGCCTGATAAATTAATAGATATACATATCAGCCAGTACCTCAATCAGAGGTAATATTTAATTTAATTACGTCAATTATAATACAGTGCATATATAGCTTGAACTGTAAGTAATTAGATTATAAATATCATTACGTTTCTTTTGGAAGATATCGTCATTAGAAATAAATAGTGTATAAAGAAGACCGCGAGACATTTTAATGAATGCTCAGAAATTGTAGTAATTACATAACCATTAAACTAAAAAAAAACTATTTACATAGGCCTACTTATCATGTAGTTCTGTATTTAACATCAAAATTTTCCCTCTCATAAAAAAACAGACTTTTTTTAATGTTTATTAATCTCTTAATCCTTTGATGTTCACAACCGATAGTGAGTTTAGAGTCCATTAAAATATTATTTTAAGCCCTAATTATATTACACAGTTATGGGTTATCACTTAATGTAACAATGGAATAAGCTACATACTGCTACGTTAATATCGGTAATGAAGTACACATTCATATCGATCATGAGTCTCTCAACACAAGAGGCGTTTTCACTGAAGAATATTTCATTAGTTAATTATATGAGGACTCCAGAGTTATGTTACTATGGTTACACAAAATGGTGTAATGAACATTTTCATTACAGCTTTTAGCGTAGTATCCATAGCAACGTAGTTTTGATTTAGTACTCTTTTATGGTTATAAAATTCAACATTTTAGTGCATTTCTGGAGAGAAGTAGTGTAGGATTGTAGATTACAATAAAATTTACTGCTCATATCCGCTAGGCCAGGGTTGTTGAAAATTATTTGATCTTTGGCAAGATTCCTAGCTCCTTGAGTTAATGATAGCCTGGAACATGAACAAAGGAGTGAATTTTATTATTCTACGGATTACAGACAATACGATGCCAAGTCGATTCTCAGTCTGTGTTTTCGACTATACAACTACTGGACCCGATATACAGGAATTTTCAGAACAAACTCATAATTGTAATTAAATTGAATGAAGGGATATTGGTTAAGAAGCCCAGACACGCCAAACCTTTGTATTTAGAAAGGAATTGTTTTTATGGGAAAAATATTTTTGCGACCATTGTTTTATTATTTATTTATTATTTATGTATTCAATCTGACAGGATTAAGACCTAAGGCCTCCTCTTCTACGCTACCAGATAGCACACATAAATAAAAAAATACAAACACTGATGAAAATAATACAAATTAAATTAAAGCCCTACAGAAGGTTAACAGGGTCAAAAGAACACTATAGAGCTCTCATCGCGCTGATACAAGAAAAAAAAGAAAGAAAAACAAAGATAGCAATGATGATAGTGTTAAGTGGTGATGATGATGATGATAATAATAATAATAATAATAATAATAATAATAATAATGTTAATAATGATGATAACAACAATAATAAATACATTACATAAGTTACATTGTTATGCGAGCTATGGCGTTATCGAGACTATATTTAAATTATTTCCTGTAAATGAAGATCTGGTTTGACAAACATTGCAAGTACAATATTTACCGAATTTGATTTTTTACCTCACAAATGTTGTGATTTGCATAGGCTACCATTTTCAAAAAAGAATAGGCCTATCCCAAATCCTACTCTATGCCTGTGCTTTTGAATTCTACAAATATTTATTTCAATACTCTTACATGACAAGCCTATATGTAGGTTTTATGCTCTCCTGAATACTGTGATTCAATGGACTTGGGATGTTTGTCAATACAAGTCTTCAATTCTTATAATATAATCTGAAAGAGCACATATTTTTTGTATCGCTATGTAATACTTCGTATGTTTTATACACAAGTATCACATTTATGGTTAACCAATTTAATTGTTGATACATTTTGATAGTTCTTGCATAATTAAAACAGTTTTATTTATGAAAAGGGTCTTGTTAATACCAAATGCTATAGGCATCCGAAAAGGAAAACTCAGTGCGCAGTTACCAGAGGGCGTGACTGTGTAGCGCAGATGACGTATGCTCCCGTTCCGAGCATGCTCTCATGCCTACTGTAGTGGGGTAAGAGGGGTAGCATGCGCGCCGCGAGGAGTCCGAGCTGAGTTTTTCTTGTAGGATACTATATGAATTATCATCATCAGGACTTCAATTGTATTGAGAACATCATCTTTTTACCAAGGAATATTTCAATATTGTTACTCCGATAAGTTGGAATTACAATTTTCATTATTGTCTTACGTGCATTTACATTCCGTCATTTCCTCATTTACATTTAAAACTATGCAGTGATAAAACTTCAAAATTCAAATTATTCGCAATCGATAATTAGGTACGTGACAACATTTTGTTTAATAGATCGAAGGAAACAAAACAATAATGTATTTAATGACTACAGACGTTTTAGAATTTTACTGATATTCAAGTACTTTCAGAATTTTAATACGCAACTTAATAAATAACCTGATGATACCTAACAAAATAAATGTAAACGGTGTGTTAATTAAATATTACATATTAATGATAAGTTATTTGACGGAAATGTAACATACATATTAAGTAAATAAAAATAAACTTTAACAAACGAAGATTAAACTAGTATGAAACCATTTTGCTCCAGAGAAACTATTTATACTTTTATGTTCCGCATTATGGATAATCAAAAAAACCCACACTTACTTTAGTTTAATCAGATTCAATTTTTGAGAAATACAAGGTTTTCGAAATTCCTGAAAAAATGTTCATTTATTGAAATTATTTAAGTGTACTGTATAGTCTACGTATAATGAAAATCATAAGATACAAAAGGAAATATTAGGCCTACAATTACATAATTATATATATTACATATATTATTATAATATATTATTATTATTATTATTATTATTATATTATTATTATTACTATTAAGTAAAGCGATAGGATTGGAAGTAAATCCCGAAAAGACAAAGTATACAGTATGAATATGTACGAAAGGGAAGTATAAGAATTGGAGATTTATCCTTCGAAGAGGTGAAAAAATTCAAATATCTTGGAGCAACAGTAACAAATTTAAATGGCAAATAAATGGCACTCGGGAGGAAATAAAACGCAGAATAAATATGGGAAATGCCTGTTATTATTCGGTTGAGAAGCTTTTGTCATCTTGTCTGCTGTCAAAAAATCTGAAAGTTAGAATTTATAAAACAGTTATATTACCGGTTGTTCTGTATGATTGTGTAACTTGGACTCTCACTTTGAGAGAGGAACAGAGATTAAGGGTGTTTGAGAATAAGATTCTTAGGAAAATATTTGTGGCTAAGAGAGATGAAGTTACAGGAAAAAGGAGAAAATTACACAACGCAAAACTGCACGCATTGTATTCTTCACCTGACATAATTGGGAATATTAAATCCAGACGTTTGAGATGGGCAGGGCATGTAGCACGTATGGACGAATTCAGAAATGCATATAGAGTGTTAGTTGGGAGGCCGGAGGGAAAAAGACCTTTGAGCAGGCCGAGATGTAGATGGGAGGATAATATTAAAATGGATTTGAGGGAGGTGGGATATAATGATGGAGACTGGATTAATCTTGCACAGGATAGGGACCGATGGCGGGCTTATGTGAGGGCAGCAATGAACCTTCGGGTTCCTTAAAAGCCAGTAAGTAAATAATAATAATAATAATAATAATAATAATAATAATAATTATTATTATTATTATTATTATTATGTTGTTGTTGTTGTTGTAAAAGGTAATTTATACACAATCCAATCAAACAAATATTATAAAGCCAAATACAATGAATAATTCGATGATGTTTGGGTAAAGGGCGGTAAGTCATAAAAATAATTTCAGAATTAAATGAAAATTAAACAGCGGAGCCTTATTGCAAATAACTTTCTGCAAAACACATCAAATGCTAGTATTCTTTTGTTTTTTGTAAACCACTTGTAGAATTTAACTTGTGTATTCCCCTGGGAAACAAAGCTCCATTAGCACAAAAAATGACTTAACCCCCTTTACCCGAACATCATCGAATTATAAACAAAGAATCTTTGAATTCATTTTTCTTTCGTACAAGATATTACTAGAAAAGATGAAAAAAATATTACTTCATTTCTTCATTTATTTACGTACGTGGCTTTTACTTGGAACTGGTAGATATAACCCTCTTAAATTTGTGTTTCTTTTGTGAAAAGAAAGTTTCTTAAGAGGTTCAATGAAGTCACTTCCTGTTGAAGTGTACTATCAAAGAACAGATTCCAAAAGCAAGTAATAATAAATAGGCTGAGGATCGCGCGTACAGGTGAACTGGTAAGCTGTAGAATGCATTTAAGAGTACCATCTTCCTGATTTGTCACTATATTTCGTCCTATAATGGCTGACAGCAAATGTAGACATTGCCGGCAAAGGAGGAAAGAAGTATAATTCCTATTGAACCAATTGCAGAGGTCTCAATTCCTCGCTTGTCTTGAAGTTTGGCTTTCTGAAGCGTTCTACCCCCGCCCAACTTGAAGACAAGCGTCGGAATAAGGCCTCTGCCATTGGTTCAATAGCAATTACACTTCTCTCCTTCTCTGCCGGAAATGTTTACTTCTCCTGTCAGACATTACGGAACGAAGTATAGTTATAAGTAATTTATTCGCCATTTTCAGTCAGTGTTTAAACTTGTTAGGATGCAGAAGACAAAATAAACTTGGTCCGACGTTTCTTAATAAGTATCCACTTACATTTTGAAGTTTTCCGTTCTTATTTTTAAAAAAATTCAGAGAAAAATGTGACGTGATACAAAAAATCTAAATACATGTTTGGATTCAGGGCACTTCAATGAAATAAAGACAGTCATTTTTGGTCATGAAGCAGAAAGATAGTTATAAAATACATACTAGTGTTAATAAAGAAACAGAACTATGTACAAATGTACTTAACTTTTAAACGTTCTAACTGTGGGCTAAATCATAATTTTTGTCGTGGTCAATTGAAAATACTCCTTTAGCAGCTCAATAAAGGAGTCGATGAAGTCATTACATGCAGTGTTGTGGTGTGTTGAATGAGTTTTTAACTTGCATTTACTCGTATAGACAGAGTTATGCACGTAACTCTCTACTCAGCAGAAGATACAATATAAAATACACTCGACAGAACCCAAGATGAACCGTCATCATGCGCATATGCATTAAACACGGGTCAGTTACCATGGTTACGCTTTATTAGAAATTCAAATGGGGACATTCCAGTCGCGGTGCATGGGCCAATAGGGATGTCGTTGACAGACTATAAGATCTTAGCTGGCGACAGATAGGTGACAATTCGTGAAAAACATGGAGGTTAAGAGTTGTTGTAGCTACTGTTAAAGGTTTGAAAATTTTTGAAGATTTCTCACCTATATTGTGAGTATTAAAACAATATGCTTTTATTATGGTTACTGTGTAATCAAGGAACAAATAAACAGTCATGCAAATTATGCAAACTTTCTCATTTTCTTTTATAGAGAATAAGATGTAGTATCCGCGTTCAATTTATCTGTCAGATTGAGTAAATAGAATAACTAACCTAAAGATTCCCTATCAAAAATAAATATTTCTCACACAATCCAAGACATTTCAGAAACCCCCTGCCCCTCTTTTGATTGAGGGGTATAATTCTGCAAATAGCAAATAATTTTCAGATTTTCCAGATTTCTTTACAGTCGCTTTAAATGCCAGGCCATATCGCGACTATTTATTGGAAATGATACACTGGTGATCCATTGAATTTCCATTCTTTCCGCCGCCTGTCGCCAGTTGCAGGCAGTACTTCCTGCTGGATGTGAGGTTCTCGAATTGAAACCCGACGTAAGGTAATAGATTTTAAAGGGAGACAAAATCATTAGCACGATTCCTTCGAGAGTGAATTGAACGGAGTTCCGCAATAATAGACCAACCAACAATTTGAAAAATGAGATATTTGCACAAATCTGTTGATGGCAGGCTAATTTAACTCGGAAAAAAACAAGAATGCGATAACTGAATTTTGCTGCTATTTATAAGCAAAAATTCGTTTATTGCATAACATTAATTTATTAATTTTCTTTGAAAAATTAATTCAACTGCTGGTCTCTTATCAAAAATCGGTTAGCCTTTTTTGGTTTATTTGTGTTATTTTTTTTTTTTGTAATAGTATGAAAGTTATAATACTTCTTGCATAAAATGTTTTATAAAAAAAAAACAGATTTATTTCAATGGCCAATATCTCGAAACAGGTTTTTGGCGCTTGGTCTCTTATTGCGTAACTCCGTTCAATTAATGTTAGGAGTCCCGTGTCGTGGTGTTGGTGAAATGTAAGCAGAAATATTTTCTTGTACGAGAAGAATTATTTCAATTCTGTGAGAGTCGCTTAACATCCTTATTACAATGATCCTACACTCGTTTAGGAAAAAAAAAAAAGCAAAGCAGCCAGTGGGAAATTAAAAGAAAAAGGGTTGGTTGAAACAAGGAGAGAAAGGGGTGGAACAGGGCAACTGAATGAGCTACACTCCTATCTGATAAAACTCCCAGAAACTAAGGCAAAAAGAAAACTAAAGGGATCCGACCTGTTATAAAACCATTCCGTTGTCCATAGCAACGACGTAGATGGGAAACAAAAGACTGCATGAACATGTTAACACCTAAATCTTACGTGGTACCTTAAGGTGTTTAATAACTAGTCTCGACTGCCACATGTTGCCAGACGTATTCACCTTGATTTATTCAATGCATCTGGTGTGAAATGCTTGGTATAAACGTCATTTGTTAAGATATATTTCCTCCATATCTCAACGATGCTCGAGTAAAAGGAAATGCCTTTTAACCTCAACTAAAGATGAATAACAGATACATATTTAAATAAGTGAGATCTGTCCGAATCATCATCTAGGTTGGCGTGGTAACCGGACCTGGGTTCGATTTCCGGTTCGATTCAGCTTTTCCAGTGCATGTCTGTACTTGTCTTGCATTTCATTAAGCAGTAGTCTGTATTAATGTCCTGCAATGTTCGAACATGAGAGAGGAACCAAGAAACTAAAAACTTCGTCGACTTGTTTTTTTGCCTCTCAATGTATAATTCAGTTAAAATGATGAAGAATGTGTCCTCTACATGGCACTCTTTATTTTAGTTCCTATGTTGCGCATAAGATATGAATTCTATTAAAAATGAATCATACTGTATGTATATTCTTCATCCTATACAGTTTCAGTTGCTAGAAATTGGAACTCGCTTCCGAGTGACATAAGGGGTTGTTGGACAATAACTTCATTTAGGTCAAAATTACATAAATTCTTACTTAACAGATGAATTGCTGATTAATATGTGTTACTTATAATGAAACTAACATCTGTCCATTCTTATTATTATTATCATTAATTTCTCTAAATAGATTTACAAAACCTCTAATGGCAATTACATTAATATTCTCATTATAGAAATAGAAATATATGTATTCTCCCTGTAACATAGTCCTAGTAAGGTTATATTAAATTAAATTTTCATCATTTTACTAGCTATTTCAAATATTAAATTAATTATAATTCATTGAATTAAATTAGCTCATAAATTAAGTTACTACTTTACCTTATAGATTTATCTAAATTTAAATAAATGTGTAGTGAAGAATATTGCTGGAGAACCTTTTAAGTGTAGAGTAAATATTTGTAATTCAATTTATGTATTGTATTGATTAAGGCTGGTTGAGTGGAAGAGAAGGCCTTATGGCCTTAACTCTGCCAGCGAAAATAAAACATTATTATTATTATTATTATTATTATTATTATTATTATTATTATTAAAAGAATTTCGTACTAGGCTTGTACTTTCGTAGGCCTACGGATATACAGAGTGTTAAAAAAGTATCCAATATTTTAAGAGGTGCTAGTATGCATCAAAACAAGAAAATATTGTCTAATAAACATGGGTCCTACAACACATACTTTCTGAGATCTGAACACTTGTTCATAGGAGGTGCTCAATGTGACGTTCATTCATGGCAATGCATTCCTCTGCCCTTCGGCGTAAGGAATCACGCACTCTTTGAAATTTGTTTTAATACGTTAATAAGAAAGTCCTGATAACGATTCCCAGTTAATCTCTGTATGACTCTATTAATCTATCGCCAAGAACGTCTGCCCATTAGTTGATTGAGAATCGGTGTTGATGCCGTGTTTCTTCAACTGCGTGGGGATTTTCATCAGCATACACATGCTGATTACGAAAATTCACAACAGTAGTTCTGCTGAACCCCGCTCATATCCGCAACCAGACTTTTGTTTTTAGTATTCCTTGCGACGTATCATTATTCCATGCCAGGGGTGTCAGCTATAGTATGATTATCTGGTAGTCTGCTGTATTATAGGGCAGAGAAATGCATTGCCATAAATGGACGTCACATTGAGCACCTCCTATGAACAAGTGTTCAGATCTTAGAACGTATGTGTTGTAGGACCCATGTTTATTAGACATAGTTTTCTTGTTTTGATGCATACTATCACCTCCTAAAGTAATGGATACTTTTTTAACACGTATATACGGGCTAACATCTCACCAAAATTACCATCATTCGAAAAATCATTATTCTCAAATGTATTTTAGAGATACGTGCTGATAAGCTGAAAGCAGAATTAATTTGGCATAGATTAAAATATCGCAGAGGAGCCTTAAGGAATACAGCAAGCCAGCTATTTATCAGAGCAACTGAATTTGTAGTTGTAAAGATAACCCGCATTCTGCTTTATAAACGGTGCTTATAATCCGAAATATGGACATTGTAAAGTGTCGCTATGTAATTATTCAAATCTTATTCATTATTCTGTGGTGTCTGGCCATAGTTACCAGAAAATTGATACCGCAGCGTCCAAAGCACGGCAGTTTCCTTGCCTGGAATTGTAATTGTGTAAAAAAGACCGCGGGAACCCAATCCATCAAAATAATAGCATTGTCTTGGGGTTCAACACCTTCTTGCTATCACGCAATCGGCGGTTATTTTCGCCCTCACGAGCTCACCTTTGTACGTTCCGGACTGGAGAGAGAACACAAGGAAAACAATTTGCTACACACTCCCAACATTCAGTAGCCATGGAAACAATACCGCTATCAATTAAACTACTATCAAGTGAACAATGCAGTGTTCTACGTTTCATGCCCAGCATTCGTTATTTTATTTTCCAAAGCTGTGATTTGTTTCCAGGAGCAATGTCCTGCAGAGACGAAAATTATACATTTACATTACAGAAGAAGAACCAAGTCATTATGAATCACTATTGCGATAAAAATGTTGTAGACCTAACAATTCATTACATATTTCAAAGGAATACGACCTTCCTTTTCGTTTCAGCTACAGAGACTACTATGGAGTTCACTCCCGTATAAAGTGATGGCGGAAAAAGTTGTACTAGCAGACATGAAAGAAGACACTATGTCAGGCTATATTCCAACGAACAACTCGTTGGAAAAAGTGCAAAACCTCTTAAGTCCTGAGAACCAACATTTTTAGTAATGCAAGGAAACTGTTCAGTGTTAAATTTGAACAAAAGTATGATTCATAAGATTATCTCAGTTATTTCACATAATTTATAAGTCAGGCTTTTATTCATATATGAAGCAAATTTAACAGACTACTCTTATTGCATTCTTAACTCTCCAGTGATCGCGTGAATCGCAATAGTGATCCAGTACTTTATTTGTGATTGGTCATCCGAAATGGCAGCACTTATTGTATATGTTATCTGAGTACCTTTCGTTAGTATATTTCGATGGCTGAGAACCAGACTGTTCTAAGTCCAACTTTTTATAAGAAACAAATCTGTGTTTCATTGTGTTCCAGTTCTTGTGTGCATACATGAATCGAACAAAATTGTAAATATTCCTCTCCATAAGGTTGCTATGAAGCTATTCCAAATTGTTTCATGAAGCTTTGAATGTCAGGAGCTTAAAGTAACTCTCCTGAAAAAAAAATAGTAAAATGGACTTGGAACAGTCTGGTTCCGGGCCATCGATTTGTCTACCCTCTCAGCTATTTGCTGTAATTTAAGTGTTAAGCTAGTGTTTCCTTGGAGCGTAATTAAGCTGGTGCGTTCTTGGATCACGTCTGTGCTCTGCACAGATGTTTCCAGTCTCTGAATTTACTGTTTTACAGAATTTATTATAGTAATTGGACAAACAATATTGTTTCTTCAATTTTGAAAGAAGTACTATAGTAATTAGACTCTGTTAATGTGTAGGCCTAACTATTAATAATTGACCAGAAAAGATAAAAAATAACGTTGTATGTGAAAAAAACTTAGAATATGGATTACAATTACTATGATCCACGCAACCATTAACGTTGCAGCACGACTATTAAAGGATTAAAAATTCGGTTCTCAGGACTCATAAGGTTTTGCACTTTTGCCAGCGAATTGCATAATCTAGTGAAAGAGTAGATTGCTATAATCTGAAACGAGAAAAATATTATCATTTGAATGTTTAGGGGAGTTATCGGCAAAGATTACGTCATATAAAATGCAGCCCGCAAAACACAGCAAAGTGGAAGGTAGGAGGGGCGATGTATAAGAGAGAAGAAGACGGGGAACACCTCTATTGCATCTTTTCAGTGCACAGAGATGGACAGTGATACCAAAACTGCTTAACTTTGAACGAACAAGTGAAGGCTAAGGTGAGGGAGATCATACCTTATCTTTCCACCCTCCTTGTATATTAAGGATTGACTCGCGAGTCAATAAATGCCGACAACTGTCTAGGGCTCATCATACTGAGATCTGGTCACTTTTCGGACAGTTCTCTCACCTCTTGTTGTATAAGTTTACTCAAAACTTACTTTAAACATTAAAGCGTTACATATTATAGCCTACTTGAGGTAGAAAAGCGAAAGCCATCTGGCTTGGACAAACGATGGAGTTTTTCATTTCTTACTATTTGCATTTCTTGAGTTACCAATTTTTTGGTTGAAACATTCATCTTGTTACAAGACTGTCAAATTTCAAGACATGATTCTATCAATAAATGTTAGGGTATAGCTGGTTCAATGCTATTATGGATCTGTTGTTGATAAGAAAAAAATAAAGAAGACCTAAGTTATTCAATGATGTCACTGCTGCTGAGGTGCTTCAGACGAGTAATGAAATACGAATAAAATTGGTAGTTCAGGGTCTCAGGTATCCTCAAATGAGGTATAGCATAGCTTGAAGAATTAGGCTGTAGGAGAAATCTTATTTTGTACCCATATAAAACTAAATCTGTCTTCGCACTAAAGTAAACTGGCAAGCAGAAAATATACGATTTTGCTTTATTTGTGCTAGCAAAGATTCGATAATCAATGGCTGGAAAAAGTTCTCTGGGTAGACGAAGCATATTTCTTTCTTAATAGTGTAGTTGACATACATAATTGCAGAACTTGATCTAAATATGATCCCAAAGTCTTAATTCAACAATGTATACATTGTTTGAAAGTCACTTTAGGCCTATGGTTTAACTTCGTTTCGCAATTCATCACAGGTCCATATTATTAAGAAATCGAGTTTCTCTTGTTTCTTATTTTCATAGTAACTTATTTCACGTTGAAGTTTTAAGAACTCCAGTACATGGAAACGCTTTTATTAAGGGGTTAGGTAAAGCTTACTGTACAGCAGTAAAATGTTTGGAAATATTCAACATTTTTTCCTCCATAACTGTGTCTTGTACAATAATTAAAATTGGTATGTGTAAAACACTGTCCTTCTGCTATATGAAAAAAGTATTTTTACGATTTAAAAAAGTTATTATTATTTTTTTTTTTCAGAATTAAAAATGGTGGCAGTTCACTGTGCAGTGATGAAGCGTTTCCCTCATAACTCATAAACTTGTTAACTTTTTCATGTTCTCTTTTATTTTATTGCTGAAACTGATGTTTACAATATCATGCTCTTTGAACTACATTCCTTAACAAATAATACTTTTTTTATTTTGTGTTGGAAGAAAATACTGATATTTGACCATTTTTTTTAATGAATTTATTTTTTATTAGAGAATCTGTCAAAGGTACAGAAGTGATCTTGCATCATATTGTAGGTATGACATGCATAAATACATACACAAATTTCATCACAGAATGTTGGAAATTTTTTTAGTTATGAGGGAAACGCTTCATTATTGCACAGTGAACTGGCACCATTTTGAATCTTGTAAAAAAATATATAAACTTTTTTTTAATAGTAATTTTTTTTTCATATAGCAGAAGGACAGTGTTTTACACATATTAATTTTCATTATTGTAAAAGATACAATACTGGAGGAAAAAAATGTTGACTATTTCCAAAATTTTACTGCTGTAAGTTGTACCTAACCTCTTAAGTAATCTGTACGCTCTGTCTCACATTTTCATGATTTTACGATTAATTTATTTAATCCCATTCTATGCTGATAAATCGCACATAAAAATTGGAAAATAAACCAACAAATTTTCTTGCTCTGGCTTCATACATTCATAGTAGCTCATGCTAGATAACTGGGCATGGTTTACATGACATACAAACAAGGCCGCTGTTTGAAAGTCTGTTCAATAACTCTTTACAAATGACAGGAAATAATGAAACGTTCAAATCAAAAGAAGAGTCTTAATGAAATGAGCCACCAGAACAATAGTTTGGCTCGTCGACCTCTTCCTGCAATTATTAAGCCATTATCCGCGCTGTCATCACAGAGATGGGACGGAGATACTCTACAAATTTTGATTTATCGAGAGACATTGATAGTATCGAACGTGTAATCGATATTTTTTATGATTTTCTTTCGCATCTACAACTAGCACTTATTTTGGGTATAAAACTATAATTATTATTAGATATAATAAATCCTATTAAAACGGAGAGTGATGCATCGATATCAATTTTTAATGTTTTTTTTTTCTGGCATAGACCTCTCTGTCAACAGTGGGTAGACGTATACCTAAATGCAGATCAACGCGCAAGATGTCCTAATTTTAATTTTTGCATGTCTATAAGTTTAAGCATAATGAATTACATTGTATTATTAATAATATACAGGGTGTTTCAAAAGCGTTGGTCAAAAATTTTAGGGATGAGAAGTAAAAACGAAGAGAAGCAAAATGTTCCAGCAAATATGGCTCCGCAAATTAACCGTTTACGAGATAATGCCATTTTGTGTTGATCGAGGCCCGCTGAACACTAAGCACTAATTCCAACAAAAGCAGTGACAATTTTATTAATTTATCAATCACGAGACAGTAAAATTAATCATTTTGGCTTCAACACCGCAGAAATGTGATTGAACATAGACAGAATAAACTTCTTTGTTCGAACAACAGTGAAGTTTGTGGATAAACAAGGTACAGCACAGTATGAACATGTTAACTGAAGAATTTTACAGCAGGTGTTCAAAATGCTGACCATGGACTTGATTGTATCTGTCAAGTCTTCTCCGCAAAAACCCAAGAATGCGTTCGAGCAATTCTTCATTTTCTGGAAGATATCCACAAACCGATGCTGTAATTCTTCAGGTGTGGTGATGTCTGTTGCGTAAACTAGGCTCTTTGCATAACCCCATACAAAGAAATATAAATTATTCCTTAATAGTCTAAGGGTTTCGCGCAATTACAGACATCCTATGAATCTCCTGTCAGTTTTTAAATTTAGCCTACTCTAAAACTAGGAGAGTTTTATAATTGAGGGGATATCATTTTCGAGTAAATATCGTATACAATTTTTTTTGACAAAAAATGTTATAAATTAATTTTTCATTATGCGAAGTATAAGGACACTATATTTTGCACAAAAGAGATTTAGGCTATTTACAAATTAAGAGGAAACTGTAAGCGGTAAGTTTCATGCCTCTGTCCACGTACATCCTTGTTCTTCTCCCTTGCTGCATGAATTCTGTTCATATTTAATATTTAGGGGCCAATTCAGTCGGTAAGGGTCCATTAAATATAACTGCTGCTGAAAATATAAGACATTTTCCAAGAACAATAATTTGTAGAAAAGTTGGACACTTCTACCAAAGAGGGCATTAAATCTTCACAGACGAAATCTAGTAAACCAAATTTCCATTTAGAAAAATGTTTTCAAGACGTCCACAGTGACACAAAGGTTACCTTGCTGATAGATGGGTCCGAAGTTTGCGCGTTCAAACCTGGCCGAAGGACTTTAAAGCGCTATAAAAATCATTAGCAAAACTTATGATCCTCTGAAATCCTTTCTAGCAGAATAAATAATGACATAGTAAACAGTTTAAACAATTTTATTGTTCCCACAATGTATCGTCTTAAACAAATAAGAGAAATACTTTTTTTTTTAATATAATGAAGTCTAAAGCTGCTCTGTACGTGATAAAATTTTCATTAAATTCAACGTTTCACAAGACTTGTCAATAGTTTACAAATTTATTGTCAAATCACTTTGAATACTTTGAAAGTCTTTGATTGTCTTGAAAGTAAACAAAAACACGTTATAATTGATCGAAGAATTAACAGTTCTTTGAAGGAATTGACCAATGGGATTCCAAAATATTATGGCGCCAAGAACCACATAAAGCATAGCGTCATGGTCGGGGAAAGATGTTTGCGAGTTAATTCAATTATATGAATTAAACCCGTGACTGTACGCCGTGGATTCTATGAAATACCACAAAAAATGAACAAAAATATCGCGTATGAGGAAATTACAAGGCAAACATCCCGAGCTAAGTACAGATACATGTATTTATTTTAATGAAGACGATTCTAACCTATATCCTAGGCAAATACTAATCGTAAATTTTTTGTTTTGAAACAAAATATAGGCTAACAGTAATGTTTTTCGTTTTAGGGTACCGTATTAATTGTTGTATTATGGGGAAGGAAACAATAATCATCAATAATTAGGAACAGGATTCTTTATCCATAAAAGAATAAAATCAGCAGTAAAAAAGGTCGAATTTGTCAGTGACAGGTTATAGCATTTAATACTTAAGGGTAGATGGTGCGATATCGTAGTTATAAATGCTCACGCCTTTACAGAAGTGAAAGACGACGATATAAAGGATAGCTCTTGTATAAGGAATTGGAACACATTTCTGATCAGTTCTCTAGATATCACATGAAAATTTTATTGGGAATTTCAACGCTAAAGTAGGACTTTAAACCGACTAAGACAGCCTAGACGTAACTAGTAATGATAATGGAATTAGGTTAGTCAGCTTTTCCACATAAAAAATGTAATTTCCAAGGTACAACATTCCCCCATAATGATATACATAAATATACTTGGACTTCTCCAGATGGATTGATACAAACCAAATAGATCACATCTTGATAGATGAACGGAGACATACTAATATAGTAGAAATTCGAACCTTCAGGGGTGCAGACTGTAATTCTGACCATTACTTGGTCATTGGAGAATTAAGAGAAAGACTACCAGTAGCCAAACGAGTAGAGCAACAAGTTAATATTAGTAGATTCAATATTCCGAAATTAAAAGACGAGGAAACTAAGCAACATTATCAGGTCGAAATTTCAAATAGGTTTGCCTCTTTAGGAAGTTCCGACGGAGTTGAGGAGGAGTTAAATGTTGACAGCGTGTAGGAAAATGTCACTCTCAACATGATATAGGAACTGAATTGATACAAAAGCCTAAACAAACGTAATGGAAAATTGTGTCATTATCGTGACCCCAATCTTTTTTTTTTCTAATTATTTCACTTCAGCAGTTTTATTTACTAGTTTTTGTTATTAACTTACTTCAGACATCACAAATTCAGAATAAGACTGTTCCAATTGTAATACACATGTTTAAATTAATTAGTAGTAGCAACAAAATATAACTAGCACGGAGGAGTTCGTATCATTCTTTGTGGAACACATTTAAAAAGTGTTGGATTTAATCAGTTAATTTTTGGAATGATGTATGATTAAACAGAAATGAAAATCAGAGAAAGATAACGAAATCTGGGTTTGAAACGGGAATTCTGATGCTTGAGAATGGCAATCATTCACTCCGTCGTAGCGTTCGTTCGATCCCTGGAAAAGTAATGAGATTCATTTGAGGGCGACCCCATTCATCAGACCGTGTCAACGCTGGCATCGAATAAATAGAAAATCGATAGGGGAAATGAGACCAATATGACCTCATTTTTATTTGTCCAAGAATCTGAATGATGACTACTCAATAAATGTAACTAATTGCATAACATTAGAGGACAAACTTGCAAGAGATATTTTAATATTGTAAAATAAATTACTCCTCATTTATTTACCTCTGATTGAGGCTCTGGCTGATACATCTATTACTAGGCAGGACATCTCACTTGATAATATGTGTCAGAGGAATAACAATTGTTGCATACGCCTCAAGTCTGATTAGTGAAATATGTAACTAGTCTACGGACGGACAGACAGACAGGCAGATAGACAGACAAATAAATAAATAAATAAATAAATAAATAAATACACAAACAAAGAAATCTCTTCACTCAGTCTATCTAAACTAACGTAATCAAAACTAACAGGTCATGTTTTCTTCATAGGACTTAGTCCTATCTTTTCACTAAATTTCACTTTTATACGCCAGACACAAACTTGCCAGGTCACCTCTGATGTAGGGTCAGTACGACGTTTGACCTCCACCTAAGACAACACGGTACACTTGACTAATGACGGATAGAGATTAATGAAGTTCAGAGAATCTGAACCTATAGCCGTGATTTCCACCCAACGTAATACTGCACTGGTTAGTCATAATTAGACAGTGGATGCGGGATGACTTATCCTTGAATGTAAGTGCACGTTTACTATATGTTACATTTTTTTCATTCAGACCATTGGCTGAACAGGTTTTAAACGTAAACAGACTACGTCAACATGCTACTGTATCTCCGTACAGTCAGAGGAAAAGAAAAATAACGTACTGTAGTACATACCTTGCAAGGTTCAGTCCTCGTCATCATTGATGCAATTACCAGCGTTGCAGTAAACGACGATATATTCTCGTAAGTTGTCGAAGCTGAATCGTCTTCGCCTATCGCTTAAACAGTTTTTTGTATAGAGAGAATTTCTGAAGGAAACCTCTAAAATGGAGATCACTCAATTTATTTAGAGGAATATTTGTACTGAGCATTATGTTGCACGTATCGTTAGACCTGCACAACTAAATGATGATGATGATGATGATGATGATGATGATGACGACGACGATGATGTAGATGGTTCCTCAGATTTCATTTCAACGCATTTCCTGTGCGATGTACTGTTGCAATGTTTCTCTATAGCCTGAGTTATTCTGGTTTTTATTTCAATTTTACATACATTACACACGATATTGTCTTCGTTAATACATAAAATGTCACTCTCATACTTCTTAATTGCATTTCGTATCTCTGAGCGAATTTAACGTTTTGCCTTCGACATTATGAATGGATCAACACAACACTATTCAACGCGTACTAAATACTTGAGCAGGATAACACAACTGCACACATTAATGTTACTATGAACAAATCGGAGTTCATTCGTTTTGTACGCTGCTGTACTCGCCAGGTACACAAAAGACGGACGGCGCGGCACGTGCCATATACTCTGATACGAAACAACTTCACTTTTCCTTAAGTCATCCCGCATACACTGTCTAGTCATAATCATAGCGTGTACATCGGTATAACTGTGTTGATTGAGGCACAAGATCTACCAGCAAACTTTTAGAACACGAGCGAGACAATCCAAAACATAAATGTTTGTTATAGACCTACTTTAAACAGGTTAATCATCAGGCCGTTTCCGTCTGCAGAAAAAACGATAACAAGCTATTCATTTTTGAATATGTTGAAAATGTATGGTGATAACCAATACATTATCCGTCTCCTTGATGGAGGCAGTAGGACTTTTCTCTGACGGCATTTGTAATTTCCTACTTAGAATTTTCGTGGTAGCTGAAATGGTAGAGTGTCGATTCACTGGCCACCTACGTCACCTGATTTAAGTGTCTTGGACTTTTTTTTCTGGGTTTGTGTAAAAAAAATAAGTCTCCAGTCAAAAAGTAAGGACTCCGTAAGAACTTAAACAATCTGTGATGTGATTGTGTTATTAGACATAGGAGAGCAAATTTAGCTTCAGACACACTACAGTTTTGATGTAATGTTGTGCTGTAAATAATAAAAAAAATTGAACGAAATGTGTCAAATGAAATTATTAAACTCTATTAAATTTAACACTTCTGTTTAAAAATAAGTCACTTAAAAGTCCGACAATATATTTTGGAAATTCTGTATTATCCAGCTGCCTAATATAGAACCTGAACTAACTCGAAACTTTCCCACTTTCATAGAATGTGTTAACACACTGCACAATGTAGCCTCTTGTAGGAATTACCTTTCAGTTAGGTACATTATACAAATTGTCTTAGAACTCCAATATCGCTCAACTATTAATCAGCACTTAATTCAAAACGTTGGCACCACTGTGCCGTAATCCATCACGTGAAATTGAATTATGGGTGAAATCACATGGGCGCTTACGCAATAATGGAAACAGCTTCACTCATTAGTCAACGCTGTTTGAAATATGTATTTACCACAAAAGGGGAGGGAGGCAGCACCATTAGTAAGTTACACTCAATACCAAGACTGCAGGGGTGTACATCGTGTGTCTTACGACTTACTCATTTGTGATTATAACTGAAAATTTCAAGACGCACTCGAATATAACGTAATATGCAAGAAGAATATAACGCGCTAAACATGCCTATTTGTATACTTATGACAATTTAGTATTAGTATTTATTTATTTAACCTGGTAGAGATAAGGCCGTCAGGCCTTCTCTGCCTCTCTACCAGGAGATTCCAACTATAATATGAAGAATAAAATTACAATTAGTATTAAATTTACAATTACAATAAAAATCAAAGTACGAAAAGATTACCTGACTAATGAAAGCTATATAACTTATTCAACAGTAATCTCACTAAAGGTTTTGATTTATCTAGAGAAAATCAAAAGTCGAGTGGGATTTAATTGAATATTACACGATTAGAAGAAAGTATATAAAGATTAGAAGTAAAAAATTACTCCAATACAATAAAATATTAATTGACTTACGAAAATACAACTGTCTTTAAATGTATTATTGTACCATCTCAACATTACGCTAGATGGCAGTAGTGTGATATGATTAGCTGTTTTCTTGTTATCAGTTGTGCCAACTATGGAATCTTCACTGAACTCTGTGGACGGTTACTAGTCAAGAAGGCTTTGTTGATTCAGTTTCATTTTTATTAAAACATTTGCATTCCACTTCAATTATCCGGATCCCAGTAATCAACGTCACTTGACAGGTGGTTTTTAATAAATCTTACTATTAAACAATCTCTGATACTTGACTATCCATAATATCATATAGCAGAAGCTATAACAAACATAACCTAAATAATATAAACGAGTGTTAGAAAAGTTTTAATTAGGGATGATGAAATAAAGAAGAAACGTTTTAATTAACGATGATGAAATAAAAAATAAACATAAATAATTTTAAAAGAAACAATTATTGAAAGTACAATTTTCAAATTTGAATGTTTTAGTGGTTGGTGGTTCAGTTGATGTTATATTGTACGTGTGCGTAAAAGAAGTGAACTCGTTGATGTATATGGTGTATTCCTCAACTCATTCAGGATTTCCGAATGGTGCTCTTCATTTATTTGTAAATAGGGTTTCAGGGAAGATGTACTGTATAGCTATGACCAGTGATCTTTATTCATTCTTGTTCTTGAATGCCAATGCGAGTCATATTTGAAAGTGCTGTGCATCGACTGGAGTGGTTTGTAATTTTTTTTTTTTTTTTTTTCAGACCAGTGCAGTTTGAAATGTTGGCAAACAAAGAAACAAATGCTAGGGACGCGATACAATTAAACAAATGCTAGGGACGCGATAAAATTGTGCGATAAGCAGCCATGATTGGTTGAAAGACGTCCTTTCGTACCGTTTTATTGGTCAAAAGTAGTGTGACGTAGTAAAAGTGTAATAGTCATAGAAAAACAAAGAATATTTTATATTTACTGAATTACAATTTAAACCTAGAATAACAAAATTTTATAGTGGTGAAATTACCGGATACTGAAATATTTTGTAATGTATTAAGGGAACTATTTACAAGGAACCATGTCTAAACGAGTTTCAATTACTGACCAAGTGGCTAGTAAGTTTGCGTTTGAATTCAATTTTATATCGACAGTCCCTGATGCTAGCAGGCAGCGAATTCCAGAGTCCTGGCAGGGCTATTGTGAAAGAGGATGAGTATGATTCATGCTCAATAGAAATTTTGATAAAATCTGATACTTAAACGTTTATATACAATTGCAGAGTGTGATCCTAAAACTCGTTCAGTTGATTTGGCAATTTTTAAGATTTAAACATATATATATATATATATATATATATATATATATATATGATTATGTTTGATACATCTATCATTATATTTTAAACTTGTTTTCCTGCAAAACAACGTCAATCCTTATCTAAAAGTTTGTCTTATTGTGTATGTCATTTAAAAACCCGCCCAGTCCGTAGATCCGTTGATAAAAAACTAGACCAGTCCTTTCATAAAAATGGACTTAACGTGTTTTGAAACCACACTCTTCAATTGTTTGTGGAAGACAAAATTTCATTATTTCTGTATTGTAGAATTTTGTATAAATATATTACGTACTTAAGTCTATCTCCAATAAGCCTTCATAAATTGTAAAGGCAATACTTTAAGCCTTCATAAATTGCAAAGGCAATACTTTTAGTTATAATATTTAAATATAACATTAAAAAAATAATAATTTTTAATGAAATAGTTCAATATCATGAAGTATGGAGCGAAGATAAGACATATAAAATAGTGATACAATTTATATATTTTTTCGTAAAACGTCTTTTGACGGGTAGGACTTCGAGTCTTTCTTTCTTCTGCAAACACATCTCAAGTCAAGGCATGGATGCAAATTTTACAAGAAAAGATTTAAATATCCTTTTGCGTCAGATATTTGTTCGTTATAAAGATATTGAAATGTTTTTTATTTTCGCTCTCCTGTAAAATTGAATATTTTGCCATACGAGGTTACTGTTCAACACCACCGATATGCTATTTGACACTGCTTTCGTTTCGAAGTTAACGTTTCAGAACATTTGCACATAATCAAAATTGATCATATGAGGAAACAAAGAGAAAGGCAGAAAATAGGAAATATTGGATAAAGCTGGATTTGCGGTGAAAGATCTGCCCTTGGGAAGAACACTAAATGAAATGAAGGGTTCAGAACCATAGTGGGCCAAGCGCCATTTACTAAAACCGTAGAAAACAGTGAAGTTATTACCATAATTCAATGGAAACATATAGCAAGTAATATAAAGTATACACATTAAAACTAAGTGATATGTCAATCTTCATTAAACTATGGTATTCACTTAACTTTGACCCTTGCTTTCTCTGTTTTAATAAATGGCACTTGGCCCACTACGGCTCTAAAACCTTCAAATAAAACGAATGAAAGGAATATGCCATTTTTGTCTTTCTACAATCCCTCAGGGACCAGCCTCGTTGTCTAGTGGTCAAAATTTCTGATCACAGTTCACGAAGTCCGAGACTCGACTCCCGGTTAGAGCGCAAGAATTTTTCCTCAAAGGTAACTGTTCCTGTGTTCGTCCATGGTCTGAAATTTAGGTTAAGTGTAGATTTATGGCCTCTCCTGGCAGAGATTATCCCTACTATAACATCGGGGCAACGTAATTCTATTTTCCAGGCGCCCCAACTCAGAAGTGAGTTACACATGAGCACTGCCAGGAGACAAGAGAAATATTCTCTAAAGACAACTTGGTACCGTAGCAGTGGAAAAAAAAACTCTCTCAGAATATGTAAAACTCATTCAGTTGCACTCTGTAGACAACATTTTTAAAAGAAAGGGCGCGATAATTCCTCTTTTTTTTTAAATTCATTGTTAACTCCCTAGCATCTCTATGCTTCATGATCGTCCTGACTGATGGCGTTACGTGTCAACAATGTGATGTTGAAACATGTGTTCAAGTTTCTGCTCAGCAACAATCTTGATATCGTGTTTCATATTTCGAATATTGATTAATAAAATTAATAACCTGGAATGCCCGCAATAACACTCACATTCATACAAATTTCCAAACACTAGGCACCTTGGAAACTTTTCTTAAAGGAAAATTCCCCCAGAACTCAGCTCGGAAATCGAATCCCCGACCTCCAGATCTGGAAGCCAGCATGCTGCCTACCAGACCGCGAGGGCAATCGACAATTGCTCTACGAAATCATTTTCCTACGTAATTGTAGACCTTTTTTTTTTGTTTTAAATATCGAAGTTGAACATTTACTGTTTCAAACTTGTAAATATTACATTGACACACACTGTGTATATAGTTACGTTATAAAATATCGGAACTAGCTTCATGAAGTTTATAGATTTGCTTGTGAAGTATCAGGATGGCGTCATTTCATTGCCTGTAAAATACGGCGAGGTCTCAGCGCATTTCCACGACAACAACTTTACGTGGCAACAAGTGTTTTATGAACATTTGAAGAACTCGATATCGCTTTTTGCGCCCCACGAATAATAGTAGCAGTCGTAATTTTATATTTATACTTAACCTATATACATACTATGTGACATTCAGAGATGCGAATTTTACTTCGATTGTTTTTTATTATAGCACATCAGACGAGGTACGAGTAACACGAACTGCAGTCCTTTGAATATCGGAATATGCGTCAAGAATACTATATGCACAATGTTAAACTGGTTTATCGTAGAGAAAGAAATTGTGTTGTTGTTTTTGTGTGTGTGTGTGTGTGTGTGTGTGTGTCCCGCAATCTACAAATAAATCGGAAAATAAATTTTTATCCAATTTGGTGTGTAGAAATTAAAATTAAATTATATCTCAAGATACATAAATTCGATACCTTGACCTTAAGGGGTTAGGTACAGCTTACAGCAGTAAAATTTTGGAAATATTCCTCCATTACTGTATCTTATACAACAGTGAGAATTAGTATGTGTAAAATACTGTCCTTCTGCTATATGAAAAAATATTTTTACTATAAAAAATTATTTACATTTTTTTTTTTAATTCAGTTCACTGTGCAGTGATGAAGCGTTTCCCTCATAACTAAAAAATTATCCAACATTCTGTGATGAAATTTTTTGTGTGTATCTATGCGTGTCATATCTACAATATGATGCAAGGTCACTTTTTCACCTTTGATAGATTGTCTGATAAAAAATATATTCTTAAAAAAAATGGTCAAATCAAATATCAGTATTTTCTTCTAAAACAAAATAAAAAATATATTATTTATTAAGGAATGTAGTTGAAAGAGCATGATATTGTAAACATGAGTTTCAGCAATAAAATAAAAGAGAGAGAACATGAAAAAGTTAACAAGTTTATAAGTTATGAGGGAAACGCTTCATCACTGCACAGTAAACTGCAAACATTTTGAATTTTGAAAAAAAAAAAAAAAAAAAAAAAAAAAAAGCGAATATAAATATTTTTTAACGTAAAAATATATTTTTTCATCGTAAAATATTTTTTTCATATAGCAGAAGGATAGTGTTTCACACATACCAATTTTCATTTTTGTATAAGATACAATAATGGAGGAAAAAATGTTGAATATTTCCAAACATTTTACTGCTGTAAGTTGTATCTAACACTTTAAAAAGGTATCCAGAAATTATAAAATTCGATCTAAAGCACGCACGCATGCACGTACACACCAAAAAGTATTGACACGCTTAATGTTTTCCCCTATAAGATCTGTATAAAGGGTAAGTTTAATAGAATAAAATGTTTACTCCTTAATATAATATAAAACTAAAAATCTTTCACAGAAATCATAACAACAATAACGTAAAATAATTATTAGAAAAGAAAATCTACTTTCTGAATTCAAAAAAAGTTTTGGCACATTATACTAATGTTTATAATTAATAGGTCATGTATTTTCAGTATCCTAAATGCAAGCCCATTAGCACGGATGACAGCTTCCACACGTCTCGGCATTGAGTGAACCAAATTTCTCGTCGTTTCAGGGGAAATTTCAGATCATACATTCAAGAACCCTCATTGCGCTCTGAATGTTAGAGTTTCCTCACAATCATCTTCCTGGACGTTGGACTGGTCGAAGTGATCCAGGCGTGTGGCCACCGAATCACCTGATTTAACCTCTCTACACTTTATGGTTTATATTCGTCGAGTTCTAGCGGTTAGTCTACCATACTTTTGGACCAGAGGTTGGTGGTTTCAAACACGGCAGATGGCAATGGATTTTAAAGTATGATAAAATCCTCAACATGACTCCCTCCAGAAGGGAAGTAAAGTTGAAAGGCATGTATCGTAGATTTATGAAATTTAAAAGAACTCTGTCTGTGATAAAAGGCTACAGAAAAAAAATGTGTGCCATTTGATCTATGTTGAATTTCGACGCTGAACAACTTCTGTAGTTGAATGCATCAATGAATAAAATACTACTGTTAATTCATGGTTTATAAATATTCGTTAGGATCTCCGAGACTTTCGTAACACAAACACATACCACACATTCATAACTGTACAAAAGTTCTGAAAATGTATATTAGTCGAAATCTATTACCGATTAGAATTTCGAGCGACAAAAGGTATACAGTAGGCCTACTAGTGAAAATTCTATAAGAAAACTGTTATCTTTTGTTTGTCTTAATATTATGTACTAAACACAAAAAAATATGTTCCGTAGCCTTCAAAATGTAAGTTTAACTCTGTAACAATATTTTACAGACACTTTGTAGAATATTTACATTTTCCTCTCCAGACTAGCACCACTCAATCAGTCTTTCGCTCCATCGAATCAAAACCAAAGTTACTATTAATAATCAGTGGCGCGAAACACCCTTTCAAGGGCCAAGACTGACCAACCGGCTGATGGTCTAACGTACACATGCATCAACAGAGGTGAACGATCATCCAACCAGAACGGAGGTATCGTGTGGTCTGAGCGATATTCCCCCGGTTTTCGAAACCAAATTTCGCTAATTATCGTAGCTCCAAAAATTCATTACGATGCTGGGTGGGTACTTGTCCCATACATAGGCCGAAATTTGATGAGAAAATTCCCGTCCCTTGAAGACTCGAATGAGCACAGCGCCCTAAGCACGATGCCTTAGACCACGATGCTACGATGCGGTACTAAGTTGCAATTACTAAGCTTAACAAAAATCATACTCTATATCAGGCCTGCACAAGGTTTGCGCTCTCCGAGCCGGCTCACAGCTCATGAGCGGTAAGCAGATATTAGCTGCGCTCTGTATAAGGGGGGACTGGAAGAAGGGCGATCTCGTACAAAATATACACAAAAGGAAGTATTAGTACGAGTGTTTATGAAATTAATTCCCGTTCAGTGTTTGCAAAACTATCTTGGACTATTATTAATTAATAAATAAATTTTTATTTTACAGAAGTAATAGAAATTCCATAGCTACTTAAATGTACAATATCATTTTGTTATATTTTTATTTATCAGTACATCAAAACGAGGTTTTATATTGTGGGCAGCTGAAAGGAACAGTAGCCTACTGATCGTAATGAAACATCAGTTACAGATGTTCGATGTCTGCATTTATTAAAGTTGATTATAGAAAACAGTTGCTCACAAATATAAATGTTGAGCCAAACATAGCAATCATTTTCACAGCCAGCCTGTGTAGTCGTGGATATTATTGCTAATGTCTAGTCTTGTAAAACTCAACCAGGCTAGTAGTATTATTCAAAAGATCTTTAGCCTTTAGGTCGCATTGAAGATCAGTAAGTTCGAACTGTAAATCGTTAAACGTTATATGTAATGTTCCGTCTTTTAGATTCCTCCATACTGTACTGTAGCAGTAGGTAAGCAACGTGAAACTAGTTACTGAGAATAAGCCTACACACTGCACTCCACTAGATATCTGAGTGGTCGTTTCCCTCTCCTCTACCTAAAGCAAGTCTATGTCATTCTGACGTATCTTCCTCTCCGTTTCGGCGAGCGGCAAACACGGGTTTCCTGCTCCGAAGGAGCGCGCGCGCTCGTTGAGCGCTGTTTGTGCAGGTATGTTCTATATTATCTTGTCTTCGACAAAGTTCTATTCAAGGTGGTATTTAACTCCTTATTGCACTACAGACTTTGTGAGAATTCTTTGCGGTACCCTTGTCGGTGAAATGTTTGACACCACCATGTTAACATTATGGCATTACCTCGACACTACAGACATCTGATGTACAATTTCAATTTCCTTCTTTATGCCTCAGGTCAAGCATTAGGGGACCTCAAACTAACATTTTTTATTAAACAGCACTGAAGTCAACCGACTACCTAAATATTTTAACATGAGAGTTGCGTGTTTCTCTTTGTTTTTATTTCGCTGCTAATACGTATAAGCAGCACCCACAGCAACGTAGTGAAAGGACATCGACTAGTTCATATCCCCTAAACATACGGAGCAAATTGATACTATAATCATAGTAAAACTTCCAAATTCTGATTTCTCAAAGTACTAAACTTCTCTAAAGTAGTGCTCAGAACTTTTATTGATTTATTATTGAGTGATCAAATTATCTCCCGACCGGAAAGCGACAACTTTGGCTATCGACGGTTGCGCTCCCATAAGCTGATTACAGAGACGGAGCAATACCGGTCAATTGAGAAGCCACAAACTATTAACGCAAAATATTAGTAAATATAAACAGTTAAAATGCCATTTGCTGAATCAAATCAAGAAAATGAGAAATTGTCTGTCTTATCCAAACATTTGTAGGCATCTAATAAGGAAATGACGTATCACTAGCTGCAGTTCCCTTATAGAAATGAAGCAAATTTTCTGGGTGCTGTTTTTCAGTTCTTTTATTCGCCTCATGTTTTAAGGTCGCCGAAGATAAGAATCACTGGTCGGGGATCGACAGAGTCACACACTTCTATTGACGCTAATTAAAACATTAAACACTGTAAGAACATTTGTTTCATATCGACTTCATCAATAAAACTGCTTTCATAACACAAGGACTAAAGAATTTGTATCAACAATTAAATCGCCACAATAACCATAACTACCATTGTGCTTCTGTATCAAACAAATGAAGGATTGCAGAGCGGTACAAAAAATGCTATACTGCACCAGATGATATTAATATAAAATATAGGGTGTAATTTAAAAATATTCTCGATGAAATCATAACTTGCACGAAAATTGTATATTATAGTAATGTCACAAGAGGTCTGAGATTTGCCAATCTGAGACCTCGAGTGACATTTAATTAGGACTATTTCGTAAATAAAACAAAGTGTAAAAATAATATCCCTAAAATTCGCTCACAAAATGACAATAATATTGTAGAGTTATGAAAACTTAACCTATTCAGACATTGTGAAGTCAAAATAGATGAATAACGATTACTGCAATAAAGAAACTCAATGTTATTCAGTAATGCAAATTGAGAAAAGCGAAATATAGGTTAAGAAATGTTAATTACATGTACTGCGCTTTTCTCGTATTATTATAACAGACATACGTCTTCATTATCTGCTGAAATCATAATTTAATTTAAACATTTTTATAGAATAATTACAAATAACCTGATTAATACATTAAATGAGCAATTGTTATGAAGGAGTGTCATTTTCTTTAGATATAATGGACATGGAATTAGAAGATGAAGATGTAGATGTGGAAGTAGGATTTCGCACTTTATTTAGTACAATGGATTCATGCTCATCGATTTACGTGGAAACAGTTGGCGACACTGAATACACAAGAGAGCGGCCATGCGATAAATTGATAGTGATAAATCGAGCAGCAGAAATTATCGCGATGTATGACTGTGATTGGTTGGAATTCAAAATTTCATTACAGTTCATTGGCCAGAAATGGAGTGACGTCATATAAACGAAATAGTCGTTATATATTTTGTTTCCATAAAAATAAAGATTTCTTATTACTTCTGAAAAACCTTGTATACGTATAGGTTATCGGCATGTACATATTATATGGAATGAACTGTTATGAAATGAAATGTAAAATGCTGGTGGAATTAAACTTATAAAGTTGAGGAAACAGGAGAATAAATGGAAAATTCTCATTCTTAGGACTAGTTCACCTCACATATCATATAGTAAACACCAGTGTCCGAAAATTATTTCGTACAAAGGAAGACTTGAGCTGTACCACAACGCTACCTAGGAGGTAACACTGTGTATACTGGACAAGCGTTCATAATTTCTACTTTGTTTCCTACTTTGTACGACTCAGCCGCAATGCTTTCAGGAGAAATTATACAACAGAAATAATTGTGGCTCGCAGACGCATCTAATATTTGCATAGTAGCGAATTTTACATGACTATAAACAGCCTGCAGATACATCTCAGTTAAGGACGGTGTTCTTTTACTGCCGAAAATTCATAGTATGGAATCCCTGATTTCATTTTTGTTCTCAAAGATGCAACGCTAAATTAAACAGAAGAAGAAGAAGAAGAAATATGGTAATTACTAGGGACCATATTCTGTCCCAGGGCATGTGGAGATAAGGTTAGTTGTTCACAGACTATATTGGAGTGTAGCACATGTACAGTGAGATAACACTTCCATCTTATGCGCACTGCAGTTGAGGTTCTATTAATGATTTAAAACTAGACCTCGAAGACTTTTGAAAATGCATTCCAGTAATAAAGACTAAATTATTTGTTCATTTGATTTGTTTTTACTGGTACTGTCAGAATTAAGGCTATAAGGCCTTCTCTTCCACCCAACCAGTATGAAAATACAAAGTAAATATAAATAACATTAATACAGAAAGCAATGAAATAATAATAAAATTAATAACAAAAACAACAATAACAATAATAATAATAATAATAATAATAATAATAATAATAATAATAATAATAATAATAATAATAAGGGCAAAATGTAGATGTGTCTAGTTACATGTAATTCTAAGTGTTGAACTATTACAATAGTGTTATATAAGACAATTTGGATCCAAAGAATGATTAACATAATGAAGGAAAATTGATATATTAAAAATAAATATTCTACAAAAGTAATATTTGAAGAAAGATATATTTTCTGGAGACGGAAAGCAGTCTTTCAGACAATCGGCTTTAGAAAGTAGTCAATGTCTGACAGTCCTTTACACTATATGCACCAAAATACGCTATTTTAATTATTACATTATAATAAAGACTGAAGGCTTACATTGAGCAAACATTATTTATACTATTGTACATAATTTAAAAAATAAGTAGGCTACAGTATTATGAAATAAAATACTCGTACCTTGCATTACAATACACAACACTGTACACAAGCTTAATATTGTAAATAATATTCGATCAATGTAGACCTAAATTATTTATTATAGTGTAAATAGTAAAAATAACGTATTCTAGTGTACATAGTGTAAATAATTTAAATTGTAAATATTACTTTAGTTGTTGAAGTGATACAAGTTTTGTTCTGCCTCACTTAACGAAACAAGAATAGCGTGAGCCGTCAATCAAGTACTTCGCTTGTTAGAGCACGTGCGTCGTCTGCTTAAAACTCCAGTAATATTTACTAATCTTGTAGCCTCATGGGACGTAGTACAGTCCCTAGTAAGCCATAGGGAAACAGAGTAAGGCACAGAGGAACATAGTAAGCCATAGGGAAACAGAGTAAGGCACAGAGAAACATAGTAAGCCATAGGGAAACAGAGTAAGGCACAGGGGAACATAGTAAGCCATAGGGAAACAGAGTAAGGCACAGAGAAACATAGTAAGCCATAGGGAAACAGAGTAAGGCACAGAGGAACATAGTAAGCCATAGGGAAACAGAGTAAGGCACAGAGAAACATAGTAAGCCATAGGGAAACAGAGTAAGGCACAGAGGAACATAGTAAGCCATAGGGAAACAGAGTAAGGCACAGAGGAACATAGTAAGCCATAGGGAAACAGAGTAAGGCACAGAGAAACATAGTAAGCCATAGGGAAACAGAGTAAGGCACAGGGGAACATAGTAAGCCATAGGGAAACAGAGTAAGGCACAGAGAAACATAGTAAGCCATAGGGAAACAGAGTAAGGCACAGGGGAACATAGTAAGCCATAGGGAAACAGAGTAAGGCACAGAGAAACATAGTAAGCCATAGGGAAACAGAGTAAGGCACAGGGGAACATAGTAAGCCATAGGGAAACAGAGTAAGGCACAGGGGAACATAGTAAGCCATAGGGAAACAGAGTAAGGCACTGAGGAACATAGTAAGCCATAGGGAAACAGAGTAAGGCACAGAGAAACATAGTAAGCCATAGGGAAACAGAGTAAGGCACAGGGGAACATAGTAAGCCATAGGGAAACAGAGTAAGGCACAGGGGAACATAGTAAGCCATAGGGAAACAGAGTAAGGCACAGGGGAACATAGTAAGCCATAGGGAAACAGAGTAAGGCACAGAGGAACATAGTAAGCCATAGGGAAACAGAGTAAGGCACAGGGGAACATAGTAAGCCATAGGGAAACAGAGTAAGGCACAGGGGAACATAGTAAGCCATAGGGAAACAGAGTAAGGCACAGGGGAACATAGTAAGCCATAGGGAAACAGAGTAAGGCACAGGGGAACATAGTAAGCCATAGGGAAACAGAGTAAGGCACTGAGGAACATAGTAAGCCATAGGGAAACAGAGTAAGGCACAGAGAAACATAGTAAGCCATAGGGAAACAGAGTAAGGCACAGGGGAACATAGTAAGCCATAGGGAAACAGAGTAAGGCACAGAGGAACATAGTAAGCCATAGGGAAACAGAGTAAGGCACAGAGAAACATAGTAAGCCATAGGGAAACAGAGTAAGGCACAGGGGAACATAGTAAGCCATAGGGAAACAGAGTAAGGCACAGGGGAACATAGTAAGCCATAGGGAAACAGAGTAAGGCACAGGGGAACATAGTAAGCCATAGGGAAACAGAGTAAGGCACAGGGGAACATAGTAAGCCATAGGGAAACAGAGTAAGGCACAGGGGAACATAGTAAGCCATAGGGAAACAGAGTAAGGCACAGGGGAACATAGTAAGCCATAGGGAAACAGAGTAAGGCACAGGGGAACATAGTAAGCCATAGGGAAACAGAGTAAGGCACAGGGGAACATAGTAAGCCATAGGGAAACAGAGTAAGGCACAGGGGAACATAGTAAGCCATAGGGAAACAGAGTAAGGCACAGAGAAACATAGTAAGCCATAGGGAAACAGAGTAAGGCACAGGGGAACATAGTAAGCCATAGGGAAACAGAGTAAGGCACAGAGGAACATAGTAAGCCATAGGGAAACAGAGTAAGGCACAGAGGAACATAGTAAGCCATAGGGAAACAGAGTAAGGCACGGCAGAACAAAGTAAGGCACGACGGAACAAAGTAAGGCACAACAGAACACAGTAAGGCACGGTGGAACAGAGTAAGGCACGACGGAACAGAGTAAGGCACGGTGGAACAGAGTAAGGCACGACGGAACAGAGTAAGGCACGGTGGAACAGAGTAAGGCACAACAGAACATAGTAAGCCATAGGGAAACAGAGTAAGGCACAGAGGAACATAGTAAGCCATAGGGAAACAGAGTAAGGCACGGCAGAACAAAGTAAGGCACGACGGAACAAAGTAAGGCACAACAGAACACAGTAAGGCACGGTGGAACAGAGTAAGGCACGACGGAACAGAGTAAGGCACGGTGGAACAGAGTAAGGCACGACGGAACAGAGTAAGGCACGGTGGAACAGAGTAAGGCACAACAGAACATAGTAAGGCACGACGGAACAAAGTAAGGCACAACAGAACACAGTAAGGCACGGTGGAACAGAGTAAGGCACGACGGAACAGAGTAAGGCACGGTGGAACAGAGTAAGGCACGACGGAACAGAGTAAGGCACGGTGGAACAGAGTAAGGCACAACAGAACATAGTAAGCCATAGGGAAACAGAGTAAGGCACAGAGGAACATAGTAAGCCATAGGGAAACAGAGTAAGGCACGGCAGAACAAAGTAAGGCACGACGGAACAAAGTAAGGCACAACAGAACACAGTAAGGCACGGTGGAACAGAGTAAGGCACGACGGAACAGAGTAAGGCACGGTGGAACAGAGTAAGGCACGACGGAACAGAGTAAGGCACGGTGGAACAGAGTAAGGCACAACAGAACATAGTAAGGCACGACGGAACAGAGTAAGGCACAACAGAACACAGTAAGGCACGACGGAACAGAGTAAGGCACAACAGAACACAGTAAGGCACGACGGAACAGAGTAAGGCACGGCAGAACAAAGTAAGGCACGACGGAACAAAGTAAGGCACAACAGAACACAGTAAGGCACGGTGGAACAGAGTAAGGCACGACGGAACAGAGTAAGGCACAACAGAACACCGTAAGGCACAACAGAACACAGTAAGGAACGGTGGAACAGAGTGAGGCACGGCAGAACACAGTAAGCCACGACGGAACAGAGTAAGGCACAAGAGAACACAGTAAGGTATGATGTAACAGAACAAAACAAAGTACACTACAATAGAACAGATTGGAATATGGTGGAATAGAAATTAATATAATTAAATGAAATGGAAAGTGTCACATATTAAATTTGAAAATATTGTTTTTGGCTTCAGGTTTCTTTCTGATGTACAAAGTCATTCACTTGGTTTGCGACTTCCAAAACTGAGATAAGTACAAGTAGTATAGGCCTTGATATTTTATATCATAATTCGACGCATTAGCATTGGTATAATGTACCCAAAGGCTGAGTATTTGTTACTTTACGCCAGGCCTGCACAAGGTTTGCGCTCTCCGAGTCGGCTCACAGCTCATGAGCGGAATGCAGATATTAGCTGCGCTCTGTATAAGAGTGGATTGGAAGAAGGGGCGGATCTCGTACAATATATACACAAAAGGAAGTACTATTACGAGTGCTTATGAAATGAATTCCCGTTCAGTGTTTACAAAACTATCTTGGACTATTATTAATTAATAAATAAATATTTATTTTATAGAAGTAATAGAAATTCTATAGCTACTTAATTGTACAATATCATTTTGTTATATTTTTATTTATCAGTACATCAAAACGGGGTTTTATGCTGTTGGCAGCTGTAGCAGTAGGTAAGCAACGTGAAACTAGTTACTGAGAATAAGCCTACACACTGCACTTCACTAGATAACTGAGTGGTCGTTTCCCTCTCCTCTACCTAAAGCAAGTCTATGTCATTCTGACGTATCTTCCTCTCCGTTTCGGCGAGCGGTAAACACCGCTCTCCCGCTCCGAAGGAGCGCGCGCGTTCGTCGAGCGCTGTTTGTGCAGGCCTGCTTTACGCGAAAGAATGGTCGTGGGTTTAAGGTCCTCTTTATGGAATATATTTAAAATCTGTGGGTAAAATTGAGCTACTGAGACACCATAAACTTAAAATGAACATCCTGTGTAATAAATCTAGCCTGTTGAAAATAAAGACTGCATGTTGGATGCACTATAAGTAACGTATTTATGTGGATACATTACAAAATACATAAAAAGCTAACCAAAAGTAGGAAATCGAAACTAACGACATCTGTTTCCTTTCATTAGAAACGCCGTCATGCAATTTCAAGTTGAATATATGGCACCAACGTAATAAAAATAAATGTGTCTAAAAATCTATGTACGCACGTAGATTAATTCTGATAAAAACCGCCTACGAGATTAGACGTACAGTTTCTTAGAAGAATGTGACACTGGCGTGTTTTTTCTTTCAATTTACGGCGCGTCGTGTTGGACCTAAGCACCTTTCTTTCACTTCTTCGTATCATATGAAGCCTTAATGATGATGATAGCATTTCCTCCTATTACTGCTAACGATGTGTACGCAAAACCAGGTATCCCCTTCACTGCCTGAGTTTAAGTGACCCCTGTAATGTTGGCACGCTCACCATCAGGTGGCTCTGTGATATTTACTTTAAATTTTATTATAATGACCTAGGTCGATTGTTTTTACGTCCATTTTCAAAGAGACAGACAATTGCTAGGCTTGGAACAAAATGGGGTTAAGGGGCGAACTAGATACATTTAAAATCATTGCGATTTTAACTACTCCAAAAAGTGCATGTATTATTTTATTTCGTGGGAGTATTTTTTTTTTTTTGCAAATTGCCTACTTATGCACTGCGTCACTCAAACCACATGAGGGAATGGAGTTGGGCAACTACGTGACGCTCATTGTGATTATATTAATTGTGTAAGCGCTCTTCTGTAGTTATTCTTTTTTACCCAGAACAGTTGTTGACAAGCGAATCTGAGTTCTGAATTGATATAGCTCTTTGCTATTTGTTTTGAAGACACACTGCAGCTGGAGGACATATCAAATATTTGTTATTTAGTCCGATAGACATCCCGACTGTCCACATCTGGATATTTTCTGTCAATACTGGGTGTTCAGTTCAAAATGTGTCTTGGCTCGCTGTATGCCGTCATGTGGCTAGCTGATGAGTCTAGAGAATTCAATCTTCCTACACTTCCGCAGCTCAGGTGTATAATCTAAGAGGCAGAGAAGTTGGCTAGCAAGTACGGCGTTCATTCTGAAGAGTACGTGCCGATACGTACGGTAACGCCGGTAGTGGCAGGAATGTGAACTGTTTGGAAATACGTACTGTCGGGATATGGGGAGAGGGTTAAGACGATTACTTACGTATTTGTTGACATTAACTTCGACGGTCAACATGAACACGGAGCATTTGATTTGTGTTGTGGAATGTTACCGTACGCAACCGATGATAACAAATACCCTGCGTATGACTTGCCGGCGCAAAACACAGTTCGAAAGAGGTTATGGTAGCACACAGACCATACAGACCGCCATCTGTTGCTACGACGTTCAAGTTATACCGTACACGTTCTCAAGTTCAGATTGAAGAACGCCTTAAATAATAGGCAACTTCTCTAACATATCAGCTGAAACTCGCTTCAAATCGGTGACCCAACAACAGTGACGTCATGACACACTTTGAAATGAACACCCAGTAGTTTACGTCTCAGGGATCAGAGTTACAGTAATTTGAAGTTCCTGATCTCCAAAATGACACCTTTGTGAAAAGCAACCATAAGGATTAAGTTGGTTTAGATGTATTTAAAAATACTGACACCTCTAAATATCCACGTATTAGATCATTTGCTGCCACAATCGGTTCTATGTATATTGTGAACATTTTTTTTTCAAAATTAAATCAAAATCAAAATTACAAAGGAGAAGCTTAACAGTTGTCAGCCTTCGTGCACAATTGGCAGTAGCTACTTATGAGGCAACCCCTAATTTTGAGATCTTACCGAATGGAAATATTGTAATAAAAATAAAAGAATCCAGATGATATACTGTAGTGATATTGTGTTAGTCATACAGAGAATGAAATTCATGACCGTAAAAAAATGCTGCTTGAAAACAACATCATGTAAGTAGCAAAATTTGATTTGTTATATTGAATTATTTCAACGTTACAATTGCTTGTTTGTTAAAATGTGTATGTGATAACGCTATGCAATTTGTGTTGTTTTGTTTTGTGTGTTTTTGGAAAATATAATTTCAATTAATGCTCCGCCATAAATGTTGTAACTAAAACCTTGTGCATACCTCGTGTTTATTGTATGGCTCTTCCTCCCCCCACACGTTACCTGCACTTTGTTTACGTTTTCACTGTGTCTAAACGAGACGCTCTGCTATATATGTATTTCACAGAATATGTACTTTAAATTTTTATGTAAGGAACAGGTGTATGTACAGATAAATTAATTTTAGTCATGCCACTCTGTTCGTGTTTAACTCATCAAACATAATGAATTTAGTGTTATTGATATAGCCTATTTTGAATTTTAAGGTAATTTCAAACGTCGGTTTAATAATATATGAGGTGTACCAACAACATTGTTAGCCTCTATACTGTATATAAATATTCAGTTCGCAGTGGCTTGGTATCATGGAAAATTCACAAATTACAGGTAATACTGTAGAATATTAAAACAATTTCTCTCTCTTAAACAGCTGGAGGAAGATAAAAACTGCCAAATGTGGTCAACGGTCACTACGGGTAGGTAATCGAGTCCATTGTCATTATGACTGTTTCAGAGATAATTAAGAAAAAAAAAAAACAAGACGTCATATTTTGATACGCTACTAATATTATGTGGGCTTGAGAATTTGTTACACAAAATTACAGGCTACAAGCACATATTTTCAATTAGCAATGTAACCATTTTTTCCTGAAGGTCAAATGACGAAACCTGCATAAAGTAAGCAGTTAAAGCGCTAATTAAAAAACTGTCAAGTTTTATGTAACAATTTATTCATACAGAAATTAGAAGGAGTGACATTATGAAATATAAATAATACTCGTGGTATAATAAAGATATCTAGGAACATTTAAGAATGAATGCTGTTTTCATCCTTATTGCGGAAGACGTCATAAAGATCACGCACATGAAGTGACTGTATAGGGGCCATTCAAAATTAGTTATCCGAAGTTAAACTTAACTGAATTCATAGTCAAGGAACCGTCATAAAAGAAACACACGCACTAGATGGTTCACATAAAGTGTTTCAATTTAGTTTCTCTTAAATAGATCAATGAAACTAAATGGGATTTCACCTAATTTCATTATAAAAATTGCTCGATTTGTCGAAGGAAAGTCAGAATAAAAAAAATACATTATTCCATTCCAGTCTGCTTTGCCATTAATTGAGCCTAAATGCCATACAAGTGCAGCTCTTAAACGCGGTGCTAGTTTCGGCCCCAGACTTTATAACAAAATTACAAACCATTTTCCAAATTTGAAATATTTTAAAATTGAAGGTTTTAAAAAATAAATTTATAAAATTATTCATGATATATAATATTAACAAATGCATTTTTTACCTTTTATTTCTGTCGACTATATTCATGTTTTTATTGAATATCACCGGCTTCTGTCGAATTGTCAATTTATATTAAATGTGTATTTTTCTCTCTTTTTCTCTTTCTTCTTTATTCTTGCTCTTGTGTTGTATTTATTGGTTTCAATTAAGTTACTTATTGTATTTAGTAAACTGTCCTTGTAAATTTTATGTTATATTATTGACTAAGACCACACCGTACACGAGCCTGGCTCTTACGGTACTGGCTAGACACATTTTTGTTTTATAAATTTAATTTGTACTCACTAGCTAGCCAGTTATATAAATGAGTAAATTAAATAAATGAAAATATCAAAGCTGTCCCCCATGTCTCAAGAGGGCGATTCACCGTGATGCAATCTGAAATGTCCCCTCCCCCCCATTCTAACGACATTTGGAAAAATTAGAATTTAGTTTTACTGGTCAACTTAAGAGAAACTAACTTGTAACACTTTATGTGGTCAATCTTGTATATAAAAATATACACAATGGGTAATTCATTACAAAGAGTACAAAAGTCAACCCTCCGGCTGGCGCGGCGGCGCACGGTGTACGCCATGTCGTGATTTTCCGATTGTGTGGAGGGGATAAGTTCCTATTTCTTCTGCGCGCGCCTATTCCTCCATTCGAGTATTCGCATTTTATTCAAATATAATAATAATAATAATAATAATAATAATAATAATAATAATAATAATAATAATAATAATAATAAAGTGTATAAGAACGCTCTTAAAAATATTCAGTTAAAATTATAGAAAAGGCTGGTTTTTAATTAAAAGCTGTGTGGGGCACAGTGTGCTCCGCGCGCCTGGTCGTGTTACCAGAAAAGGCGCGCCCGCCCAAAGGTTGAACACGAAATAGGAAATGCTCTACTGAAATTTTGAGATACGGAACTTAGGGTCTACGAAACCATATCAAGGCGTTGTAGTCTTAAACATGTCTATCACTCTAGCTTACTGCTTTCCATGTATTCACAATTATTATTTAACTTATTATTTACACTATTACGGTCTTACTAATGAACTGTGTATAATCTTTATGCGAGGGTTATGTAGAATTGGAACAGAAAACGTTACTAATAAACCACTGACAAGCGATGGATATGTAAACAGTGTTTTACTAAACACACGAATTGCTTTGTTGTACAGTAATGCACACGAAACCCTCTGTTTAAGCGTTGTAACCTACACAGATAAAAAAAAAGCTGCCTCTCTAACAGCTATTCGTATCGATTGTCATCGATGACCGTTGTCTTGTAACCTACACAGATAAAAAGAAAAGCTGCCTCTCTAACAGCTATTCGTATCGATTGTCATCGATGACCGTTGTCTTGTAACCTCATAAGAATAAACCAAAGAGCACAGAATAATTAGAATAATATTGCTGTAACTGTACTCTTTGATCAAACTATAGCTTGGTAATCCATCAGGCTCAGTTGTACTGTCGATACTTGACACGGCACACTAGCGCACACTATCAGATGCAATAAAGAATTTCAGTTATTCTGTTACCTTTCGTTATAAAATAATGACGAAACTATGACGTAGCTGTGTAACAGTTGTATTGTTATACACGAAGTATGTAGTGAATATTAGTCGTAATAAAAAAAACTTATAAGGCAGTTATAAGTATAAGGCAGTTAAACGTCTGTGTAAGAATTTTTATTACAAAAATCGTTAGTATTTACATTTAATATTTGAAAATATTTACATTTAATATTTGAAAATATGGACTATCTGGTTTTGTTTGTTGACCTATCGTCCACAAGGTGATTCTGTCTATCGTATTTACATTGCCACATGACAAAACATTCTATGTATCAACGAAAGACATTCTGAGAGTTATTAACAATATCTATAGGACGATGGAGTTGTACCGCCTTCATCTGGCTTCGCAGACGCCAAGTAACCTATCTCAAGACGTTCAGTAGAGCATCCCCTACTTACTGTTTAATTTTTGCTTGTTTTACTGAATCACCAGGTGAAATCCTATGTACTTATTTGTAAGGATAACAAAACATGTTTCTTTTCTCTTTAATATGTTTTGTTTATGATTTACTTGTATTTGTAGGCTATTTATGGGGGAGCGGAAGAGAAGGCCTGTTGGCATTAACTGCACAAAAATAAAGCAAGCAAGCAAAACAAAGCAAATATATATATATATATATATATATATATATATATATATATATATAGCTGAAAACCTGGGTTCAAATCCCGGTGCCGGAGAGAATTTTTCTCCGTTCCACTACTCTTTCATCGTAAAACAAATCAAGTCAAGCAAAGAAAACAAAGCAAAGCGAAGGAACCATTCAATCAATCAATCAATCAATCAAAGTAAGAATCAAAGCTAAACAAGCTAGCAAAGCAAAGCCAAGTCAGCAAGCAAACCAAAACAAGCAAGCAAAGCGAACAAAGCAAAGCAAACAAAGAAAGCAAGCAAATAAACGTACAGTAATTACAAGTAAAATAGTATAATTTAAATCTTCCTTAAAAATATCTAGAGAGATCATTATAAAAGCAAGAAAATATTAAACCATATAACATGAAAATCTCTTAGCATTTAGGTTTTCACGGCCGGTGTCTAATTGAAATGAAGCTTCCGGGATAAGATGCCGATATTCCCAGACATTTCGTCTAATACTGCGGCAGACATCTTCAGACATCCTAGGTTGAAGTCTTCTGCTAGGGGTACATGTCTTCGACAAGGGAACACCAAGGCCAATCCCCGGCTCTATAAATAAGGACAGGCAACCAGTCACCGTATCAGTTGTCACCGGTACCCCTAGCAGAAGACTTCAACCTAGGATGTCTGAAGATATCTGCCGCAATAGTAGTCGAAACGTCTGAGAATATCTACACCAGTAGACCACGGCATCTTAGCCCGGAAGCTCCATTTCAATGAAAGTCTCTGTCAATAAAACAAAATAAATGACATTCAGTGGAAAATGGTCAGTATGAACTACTTCGATAAATTACCAAATTCCAGCGCAGTTTAGTTATTATTAATATTATGTAATATTGTATGGTTGTGAAACTTGGACTCTTACTTTGAGAGAGGAACAGAGATTAAGGATGATTGAGAATAAGGTTCTTAGGGTCTAATAGGGATGAAATTATAGGAGAATGGAGAAAGTTACATAACGCAGAACTTCACGCATTGTATTCTTCACCTGACATAATTAGGAACATTAAATCCAGACGTTTGAGATGGGCAGGGCATGTAGCACGTATGGGCGAATCCAGAAATGTATGTAGAGTGTTAGTTGGGAGGCCGGAGGGAAAAAGACCTTTGGGGAGCCCGAGACGTAGATGGGAGGATAATATTAAAATGGATTTGAGGGAGATGGGATATGATGATAGAGAGTAGATTAATCTTGAATAATTTCGAGGGAAAAATTGTTCCGGAGCCGGGTATCGAACCCGGGACCTTTGGTTTAACGTACCAACGATCTACCACTGAGCTACCCGGGAACTCTAACCGACACCGATCCAATTTTTCCCTCTATATCCACAGACCTCAAAGTGGGCTGACAACCGTTAAGCAACCAACTTCGAGTGCACACTAACTCTGTGTGACTTAAGTTGTGGTTTTCTGTTAACGAACAGTGACGTGTATTATGCAAATCAAGATTTCAGGTATAACTCCCTGTAAAGTTGATTTGAATAATTTCGAGGGAAAAATTGTTCCGGAGCCGGGTATCGAACCCGGGACCTTTGGTTTAACGTACCAACGCTCTACCACTGAGCTACCCGGAGTGGCATAGATTAATCTTGCACAGCTTATGTGAGGGCGGCAATGAACCTTCGAGTTCAATAAAAGCCATTTGTAAGTAAGTAATATTATATATTATTTTCATTAAGACATTGATCTATCTTTGCATATTTCAAGCATTATGTAGGGCAATAACAGCTGCCACGCGTGCGTCGCTATGGATACATAATACTGAACAGATCTTGTAAACAAAGGTAAGGCTCCGCAGTGGTGTAATACAACTGGTACGAACGAATATTTTTAACTAATAATAACAAAGTATTTACTGACGTTATAAAGTTGTTTTCATTATTATCCCAATTAATAGCAACCCCATGTAACAGAAATCGCATCATAGCATTACTCTATTTCAAATTGCACTTCAAATTATTGTATCTCTGAAAAGATTACGCATTTTTTTCAAGTTATGTAATATTTCCTGTACCAAATAGCCATCTTGCACCAGCTACAATTTAATAGAATTTTTCAATTTTTGAACCACTCTGTATGTGCATTATGTGAGGTCTTTAGACTTCAGGTTTCACTGGATATTGTTACTTGAACCGCTATTGCATTTCTGCGTTTGCGCAATACTCTCGAACGCCTTTTTGCAGTGTATTTAAAGGCAGAGGTTGTTTGCACTCTCACTAATGCATGCAAAAACCATACACAAATTGATATGTGCCATCCTCCCCTTCTCCCTACCATCTGCCGGCCTAGGCTTTTATTCAGGCCATCATAACGAGCCCCATGCGTCCGTCTGTCCGCCAGACCGTCTGATTCTATACCATTATTACCTTACATAATTTCCACGTGTTAACACACTGTCTCCCGGAAACGTAATGTTATGATATAGGAACATTTCACAACCTGCTTAAATGCAGTGTCAGAACCACGTAATATCCGTCTGATCGAAAATTAATGACTGTATTACACTTGGAAGAGATACTAATGAACTTACAAGTAATACTAATAAGCCAAAACAATTAAAAAACTTTGATATTCAAGATAACTAAATAATAATAATAATAATAATAATAATAATAATAATAATAATAATAATAATAATAATAATAATAATAATAATAATAAATATTGCAAAACGTCACATTAAAATATCCTAGAATTTATTTAGTCCAACTCTGTTTCAGATCTTTTTTTATGAATCTCACAATGAGCATTTCCTATAGCATTGATGAACATGTACTCATAACAGAAAGATATTCATTTTACGACCATATTTATTGAACTTTTATTTTCTTGTTTTGATGAATACTACCACATCTCAAAACATTACAGGTTTTTTTAACACCCTGTGTATGAATTAGATGAAGCTTCAGTGGACCGGTACGGTACATTTTCAGTGCATTCATTTACAACTATCATTTTCATGCACGTAATGGTTGTATACATATTCCTTTTCAAAATATTAGAATCTCTTGGTGAACACCGTGTACTACGTACATCAAGAGACACCTACCAGAAGGTCACTATTTGAGTCGTTACTAACAAGGGATGTACTTGACCTCGAACGATCAGAACCGCACAAAACCTTGCTACGGTGTAGTCGCATCGGCTCCCGTGGTTACACTTCATGGTCGTATTGGCTCCCTGGTCTGAAACGTTATTCTTGCCTGAACGGTTGTATGGGCTCCGGGGTGTAGAGCGGTATTCTTCCTTGAACAGTCGTATCGGCTCCCGAGCGTGGTGGAGTGGTATTCTTCCTTGAACAGTCGTATCGGCTCCCGGGTGTGGAGCGGTATTTTTCCTTGAACAGTCGTATCGGCTCCCGGGTGTGGAGAGGTATTCTTCCTTGAACAGTCGTATCGGCTCCCGGGTGTAGAGCGGTATTCTTCCTTGAACAGTATCGGCTCCCGAGTGTGGTGGAGCGGTATTCTTCCTTGAACAGTCGTATCGACTCCCGGATGTGGCGCGGTATTTTTCCTTGAACAGTCGTATCGGTTCCCGGGTGTGGAGCGGTATTCTTCCTTGAACAGTCGTATCGACTCCCGGGTGTGGAACGGTATTCTTCCTTGAACAGTCGTATCGGTTCCCGGGTGTGGAGCGGTATTCTTCCTTGAACAGTCGTATTGGCCCCCGGGTGTGGAGCGGTATTCTTCCTTGAACAGTCGTATCGGCTCCCGGGTGTGGAGCGGTATTCTTCCTTGAACAGTCGTATTGGCCCCCGGGTGTGGAGCGGTATTCTTCCTTGAACAGTCGTATCGGCTCCCGGGTGTGGAGCGGTATTCTTCCTTGAACAGTCGTATTGGCCCCCGGGTGTGGAGCGGTATTCTTCCTTGAACAGTCGTATCGGCTCCCGGGTGTGGAGCGGTATTTTTCCTTGAACAGTCGTATCGGTTCCCGGGTGTGGAGCGGTATTCTTCCTTGAACAGTCGTATCGGTTCCCGGGTGTGGAGCGGTATTCTTCCTTGAACAGTCGTATCGGCTCCGGGATGTAGAGCGGTATTGTTCATTGAACAGTCGTATCGGCTGCAGGGTGTGGAGCGGTATTCTTCCTTGAACAGTCGTATCGGCTCCCAGATGTGGAGCGGTATTCTTCCTTGAACAATCGTATCGGCTCCCAGATATGGAGCGGTATTCTTCCTTGAACAGTCGTATTTGCCCCCGGGTGTGGAGCGGTATTCTTCCTTGAACAGTCGTATCGGTTCCCAGGTGTGAAGCGGTAGTCTTCCTTGAACAGTCGTATCGGTTCCCGGGTGTGAAGCGGTATTCTTCCTTGAACAGTCGTATCGGCTCCCGGGTGTGGAGCGGTATTTTTCCTTGAACAGTCGTATCGGCTCCCGGGTGTGGAGCGGAATTCTTCCTTGAACAGTCGTATCGGTTCCCGGGTGTGAAGCGGTAGTCTTCCTTGAACAGTCGTATCGGCTCCGGGATGTAGAGCGGTATTCTTCATTGAACAGTCGTATCGGCTCCCGGGTGTGGTGGAGCGGTATTACTCCTTGCACAATCGTATCGGCTCCCGGATGTGGTGACGCGGTAGTCTTCCCTGAATGGTTCTTGAATTGTGTGTTGTGAATCTGACTTCCTTCCTGAAATGTGGGATAATTTTGGTAAAACAGGAGACCGGACTATAAACTGCTGCGAATCGTTTCATGGTAAATTCGACCAGAAATTTAATGTTTCCGATGTTAATATACTATATCATTTCATGGAGGTTTTGAAGGAAATTAAAAAAGACACATACATAAAGCTTCGAAGCAATAGCGACAGAAGAAAATCAAAGAAGCGAAACACAGTTGATAGAATTAGCTGAGTTACGCAATAATAGACCAAGCGCCAAAAATCTGTTTCGAGATATTGGACAATGAAATAATTTCAATGTCGCGACTATATTGACACAAGAGCGGTAAAAAAAAATAAATTCGCCAGTGGCCGTTAACAGTAAAAACACAATTTCATTGGAAAAATTATTGAGCTATTTTTCTCCAAGGGAACTGGGACATTTGTCATACCATGGGATCGACAGAGAGGTGCAGAGGGCTGTCAAACGCTGGTTCCGATTCCAGGCGGCTGACTTCTACGACACAAGGGTACAAAAATCGATCCCATGTCATGACAAATGTCTCAATTCCAGTGGGGGATAAGTTGAAAAATAGTGCAACAATTGCTGTATCTGTTTCAATAAATCTTTCCATGTAATTGTGCTTTTTTCTGTAAACGGCCCCATAGAAATCACTTTCTGGACGGCCTCGTAATTCCAGCCGAGTGGTAAAAATTTGTATAAGCACTACTTTTGACATTATTAACATGGTGGAAGAAAAAAAATTAACTTTTTTATCTGCCTCCATCAGAATGTTTGCTTGTAAGAGGGATGAAGTTACAGGAGAATGGAAAAAGTTACACAACGCAGAACTGCATGCATTGTATTCTTCACCTAACGTAACTAGAAACATTAAATTTAGACGTTTGAGATGAGCAGGGAATGTAGCACGTATGGTAGAATCCAGAAATGCATATAGTGTGTTACTTGGGAGGCCGAAGGGAAAAAGACCTTTGGGGAGGCAGAGATTGAGATATGGGAAAATAATATTAAAATGTATTTGAAGGAGGTGGGATATTTAGCTAGGGACTGAATTAATCTTGCTCAGGATAGGGACAGATGACGGGCTTATAGAGGACGGCGATGAACCTCAGAGTTCTCTAAAAGTCATTTGTAAGTATTTATTTAATGTATAGCATATATCTCTACAAGTATTTACAATGTAATTCCTGTTTCATCTGAATTGATCTCTTGGGTTTATGATAAAAATAAAAAGTATAACTCATATGCAAGAAAGTCTCTCTGCCAAAACCCTGTAACTTGTATTAATCTGAATTTCGAGCATAAAATTTGTCGTGATTGATTTTGGTGCGTAATTGTGAGGAATATAAATAACATTTCTGCACGATCGTAATTTTTGTTGTATTACAGCTACTGTTGTTAGGATTAATATTAGTAAACGTATACGAGTACATTGCCATGAAAGTTAGAATTACCACACAGAAACTTGTTGCTAGGGAAACCATTCTTCATAACATAGAAGTATGCTGAAATAGACTCATTACAGAGCACTTATTGTTACTTAGTTACCATTACAGTAGAGTTTTGGAAAGGTTTTGGAATAATATTGCTCTAAATTTTCAATGCAAAATATATTGTATTTGCAATTTCAAAAATATGATCGCGGAAAAAATGTTGATTAATGTATTTTTTGTATTTACCTGTAACACACAGAAAGCGCTTTATATGCAACGAAATACTGTATCTGAATAAAGAGAAAATTTATATTCTTTATTTGTATATAATTTGAAAATAAATCGAATAACCGAAAAAAAAGGTTTCTCCAACAACTCTTCCTACCATGAATCTTGCATGAGCTTCCTAGGATTGCAGGATTTAATGTAATCTTTACTAAAGCTTAACTCATTACTCAAATATAGAAACAGATGACAAGCGTAACCAGAAACAAACGGAAAGGTGTCAAGTTATAACAATACGAAATTCCTATGATAAAAATTTCCATTAAGATACCAGCTGGTTTATGACCTGAACTATCGAATTCATGACTAATTTTAGTGTCCTTGTATCAAGTGAAGTAGGTGGCTGAAGTATGGAAACTCATTATTGATATGGACGCCGATTGTCTTTCTATATTTGTAACTGTTTTTCTAAATTTGTAACTATTACGAAACATCGGAACAGATAAGGAGGGCACTGACCATAACACTGTATTTGAATTCCGAAAATAGAATCATGTCAATGTCACATGCAAATACATTTTCAGATACTCTAAAGTGATATGGTTATATTAGCACGCACTACCAAAAATTGAAGCCAGTAAACGAACACATTTTAAAAGGGCTATCTCAGTATAGGTTGTGAAATAAATTCAACAAGTTACGCAAGTGTGACGATGACGTTTTGGTGTTCTGTATGTTAGATAAATAAGGGTTCCTTTTTTTATCGGAATAAATATAAGTCGAAGAAAAAAATCACGTGAAATGGAACAAGGTAAGAAATACTGTAATTATAGCTAAGATTCTTAGATAACTTATTAGTGCTGTACGTACACTTATAAAGATCAATGCTTAAACGAATGAACTGCATATACATGGGCGAAATTGGTGTCAAATAGATCCGCCTATTAAACACGTTTTAAATCCCTTGCTTTTACAATGTACTCGTAGGCTATATGTTTACTGATATCAATCATCATGCATTATCAACTTCATTACTTATATTGAAAACTGCAATAAAATAAAAGTAGTGCCATAAAGACGACCGACACATACTTTGTCATTACTCATAATATTATTTCTCCTCAAATATTAATTACTCATAATATTTGGTCCGTCCCAATTGGTGTCAAATAGACCCCCCTATTAAACAAGTTTCAAATTCCTTGCTTTTACAATGTACTCGTCGTAAATGTTTACTGATATCAATCATCGTGCATTATCAACTTCATTACTTATATTCAAAACTACAATAAAATAAAAGTAGTGCCATCAAGACTGACACATACTTTGTCATTACTCATATTATTATTTCTCCTCAAATATTAATTACTCATAATATTTGAGTCCGTCCCAATTGGTGTCAAACAGACCCGCCTATTAAACACGTTTTAAATTCCTTGCTTTTACAATGTACTCATATATGTTTACTGATATCAATCATCATGCATTATCATCATCATCATCATCATCATCCTTCACGAATTAGGCCTCTGTAGACCTGTTTCGGCCCCATCTAGCAGTCTTCTTAACGGTCTTCCTGGTCGACGATGTCCTCTAGGTTTATATTGCATCATAATTTTTGGGATTCTTGAATTTTCCATTCTTCTTACATGATCTAGCCAATTGAATTTGTATCTGGTGATTTTTTCTTCTACTGACTCTACTTCTAATTGTTCTAAAATTTCTTCATTCCTTTTTCGGTCTAAAAGAGTAACCTATCTTAGGGAAAACTACATTACTTTCAAGCCTCAAACAAGCAGTATAAGGATGCATTATCAACTTAATTACTTATATTCAAAACTGTAATAAAATTAAAGTAGTGCCATCAAGACTGACACATACTTTTTCATTACTCATAATATTTGTCCGACCCAATTGGTGTCAAATAGACCCGCCTATTAAACACGTTTTACATTCCTTGCTTTTACAATGTACTCGTATATGTTTACTGATATAAATCATCATGCATTATCAACTTCATTACTTATATTCAAAAGTGCAATAAAATAAAAGTAGTGCTATCAATATTGACACAGACTTTTTCATTACTCATAATATATGATCCGTCCCAGGTATCTGTACAGTAACTTCACGCATATGGGGCCGAAGTCTAACTGTGCCGGAGTGTATTGCGGGCAGCATTAGCGAGGCCGCTAAGGGGTAAAGATGCTCATGGCAGATTGTAGAGTAGATTTCTGGTAGAAATGATCCTCTCCCTGCAAGCGATTGCTCGCTTCGTCCAACCAACATCTCCCCCCAGAGCGATCCTTGGTCCTAGCTTTCCCATATACCACTTGCACAGAAGTTTTCTTTCTTCTCTCTACTCTGCAGATTCCTGGGACGGACCACAATGCTGTCATTTTACGAGGAAACTAGATTACAGCAGAACCCCGGCGTATATTTTCCTGCGTGTCGTGCTTGCTGCGACGGGAAGCGTGTTCCGTTACTACCGGCAAAACAAGACATTTAACTAACTGCTGGGATGTTTTGTAGAACTGGCTTTCTATACTGTGGTCGAGAAAGCAGGAAGTCGGCCGGCGGCGGAATGATGATAAGTTTCCTCATAAAATGAGAACTCTGTACATACTGTATACTTTATTTCGAAATAATTTAGTATCTAATACTATCAGTCACATTCCTGCCTGCTTAACCACAAGTTGCAGTCAAACTCTGTTACCTCACTCGATAGAAGCACAAATAGTAGCAAATTCACACGAGACGGATATTAATAGGCTATATTGTAATTTTTATTGTAATATTTTATTTTTGCTTACGGATTTCCATATTTAAGATTTAAAAATTATTAAAAAGTTTAAAATAAAATTATATCTTCCATATACATTATAGAACTTACATTCTTAAATTCTGTCCGTTTTCATAGTTAACGTCCTGTTACAAAGTAAGCGGTTTGATTCACGGATGCAATACAGGGTGATTCAGTGACTATGTTACGAACTCTTAGGAATGATAGAAGATACAGGATCCTATGTCCGGAAACATTCTGTGTGTAGTTACAAGCCTAGATATGTTAGTCAGTGTAACCAGCTAGAATAGAACTCAAGGCTATCCTTTTGAAGTTTTGTTGCAGACAACTCGTTCCTGCAAACGTTGGTGATTTCTCATAAACATGGTATAAGCTAGTTGGCATCGTAATGATATTTTGATTGATTAAATCTTGCAACTTTCCTCGCAACTTGCTGTTATGCATTTCATTTATGGAAGAGCAAAAGATAATGGAAGGAAATTTGCAAGATTTAATCAGTCAAAATATAATTTACGATGCCAACTAGATTATACCATGTTTATGAGAAATCACCAACGTTTGCAGGAACAGGTTTTCTGCAACAAAACTTCAAAAGGGTGGTCTTGAGTTTGATTCTAGCTGGTTACACTGACTACCATATCTAGGCTTGTAACTACCAAACAGAATGTTTCCGGACATAGGTTCCTATATAAAAGTTGTTCATAATTGTCTCCTATATCATCCCTAAGAGTTTGTAACATAGTCACTGAATCACCATGTATTATACCCATATGCTCAAACTGAAGGAGGTTCCTGAGGGGTTAAAATGTAACAATTTCACAATAGAAACTAACGGTCTAGGAAGTAATCCTGAGGCAGTATAAGACTGTGAATATGAGGAACTACATAGCAAACAACATATCAATGAAGTAATAGTAGCCTAATTTGTGCAAACATTTTAATATATAAAAATTACATGAACTTAATACTAAAATTTGTTCGAATCGGCGACCACCACATTCAGTGCAGGCATTGCAGTGTCGATGGAAACTCTAGTGCACTCTTCCAAATACTCAAGATACCACCGAACATCAGACGCTGCAAGTTTTTAGCTATGGATATTTCTGGATATTTCACCGGTGTCACATAAACGAGGCTTTTGATATGCTCAAAAAAAGTAACCAAGAGACTTGAAATCAGGCGAGCGAGCTGGCCATTCAAATGGGACCTCCTCTTCCGATCCAGCTTACGAGATATGCGAGACTTAGAGAGTCTAGTATAGCAAGAATAAGTTGTGCTGGTGTTCCATTCTGTTACATATACATCTGTTGACGCACAATAACTGAAGATAATAACTCTAAAATAACTTGTTGCAAGTGTTATAAATCTCCCCATTGAAAAGTTGTGGCAGAATAAGGTACAAAGTATGATTAAATATGCGGTGGAAATTCTGGCATTACGGGCTTTTACTGGCTGATAAATTACTTTGGGGACCACAAGTTCCTATTCCAAAAATGTTATAGTTCGACCCCTCTAAAAGCTCTTTCAGTTTCAGTACAACTTTTTGAATCACCCGTTATGTCTACTTTACTAATTATACCGTCATTAGTAATAAAGTGGCATTGTATTTGTTAATAAAAGCAATTCATCAAATAATCTGTAGTAATCTCGAGTGACATTTATTAGGACTATTTCGTGAATAAAATAGAAATGTAAATAATATATCCCTAAAATTCGCTCACAAAATGTTAATAATTATATGTTTACGAACACTTAACCTATTCAGACATGTGAAGTTGAAATAGGTGAATATCGATTACTGCAATAAAGAAACTGGATGTTATTCAGTAATACCAATTGCGAAAAGTGAAATACAGGTTTAACAATGTTAATTACATGTACTACGCTTTTCTCTTATTAAATTATAATAACAGAAATACATTTTCATTATCTGCTGAAATAATAATTTAATTTAAACATTTTATAATATAATTGCAAGTAACCTGATTAATACAGTACATTAATTAAATGAAGAATTGTTGAAAACGCAGTTATCAAATCTGAATGAAGGAGTGTAATTTTCTTCAAATAGCTTACAATGGACATGGAATTAGAAGATGAAGATGTAGATGTGGAAGTAGGATTTCGCACTTTATTTAGTACTTCATTGTTACGTTACACACTACACCGAGAATTATGAACTATGTAATATGTATGGAGATAGCTAGCAATGCTTATGTATTCACACTACAGATAGACGGCATACCCAGCGAGACATATGTTGCTACATCATCTCTGTACAGATAAGTAAAACACAAATGTTATTACGCCATACGGAAAGCAGTTTGATCAAAGACGTTGTATATAATACTATACAAGGTTTTTGGGTTTGATATGCGCTGATTTGAACATCTGACTTTCTATTAATTGTTTAATTTCATTCACGTAATACAAATTTGCGCTATACTGGAGAATTAGCACGGTCACTTTGAACCGTGCCGTTACGTTTAGCACCAAATTTAAGTAAATACACAATGTCACCAACATAAGAACGTGACGTTGGTGTGTGGCGTAGTTGGCGGGAGAAATTTTTTCTCTCTCTGTCTACCTCCTTCGTTCTGAACATTATTGAGAGATAGCACCACTGTTAGCGACAATGTGTATTTGCGTAAATATTGCGAGTAAATTATGACGAGTGCCTTAGATGAGAGGCTCGGGACAGAAACAGTTTTGCTGTAGCGCATGCGCGGACCTCTCATGCAGTGGGAGCGTGATCCTTACTTGAATTTATTTTTGCGTGTACTTGCAGATTAAATGATTGAGATCCCTTCTTGCTCCGGTTACAGGCCTTGCATTTACGAAGGTTATGTTATGTTATGTTATGTTAGGTTAGCTTAGCTTAGATTAGCTTAGCTTAGGTTAGGTTAGGTTAGCTTAGGTTAGGTTAAATTAGCTTTGGTTAGGTTAGATTAGTTTTGGTTAGGTTAGCTTAGCTTTGGTTAGGTTAGGTTAGGTTAGGTTAGCTTTGGTTAGGTTAGCTTAGGTTAGGTTAAATTAGCTTTGGTTAGGTTAGATTAGTTTTGGTTAGGTTAGCTTAGCTTTGGTTAGGTTAGGTTAGCTTTGGTTAGGTTAGGTTAGCTTTGGTTAGGTTAGGTTAGCTTGATTTGGTTCGTCCATGTAGTGGTTAAAATTATATAATATGACAGTTTTTGATTCGTAATATTGTTAAAAAATAATAGGCCTATAATGAAAGCGGTGAATAATTTCATGGTCCTTAAATTTTTTTCCGTAAAAGGCTAGGTATTTTTCTATAGGCCAGAAATAAAACAGCAACGCCGTCATAATTACGTACTTTACGCTTTGGCGAACATTAACCGGAAATTTACTTTCCGTCTTTTTAATTGTATTACGTGAAACACGCCTTTTTTCCTGTTAATTTCCTTGTGATAACCTAGTTTATTATCTCATTACATCTTCATTTTCATTTAATGCATTAAAAAAACCGCCGTTGTACTACATAAAACCTTGAACTTGACTAATGGAGTGAATTATTTAAGAATATAGTCGCGAATTTGACTACCACCATTTCGATTATATTTTGTTTGATAGGGCTCGGTACGGCCCGGTGACTAGTGGCCAGCGAGTAGAGTTGACTATCGATATTGGTCTGCCGTGCGTATTATCCAGTTGTTCCCAAATTTGATAGGCTAAAGTTAGGTTAGGTCAGGTTACCTGTGGGAGCAGGACCAATGTCAACTATGCCTTATTTCGACCGTTATTCCGTGCTACAGAAAAGCATTTTCCATAGCTCGACAAACGCATTCTCGCTGTAGTATGTAAAGGATCTAAGCTTCATCTACACAGTTCAATTTTCCATGCGCGTATGCATGCAATCTGGGAAGAATATTGAAAGAATCAAGTTTAAAACGTACGTTCAATTAAGATGCAGGAAGATTTTGTGTCTACATGATGCGCCGTTTTGAACGTCGTCTTCACTGAGTAAATATATTAATTAATATTAAATATCAATATTGCTTCCATTGCTTAAATGCGTAAAGTTGAAAGAAAAGTTTAACCTTGTAGATGCATATTAATGGATTCATGCTCATCGATTTACGTGGGAACAGTTGGCGACACTGACTAAACAAAAGAACGACCATGCGATAAATCTAGCTGCAGAAATTATCGCGATGTCTGACTGTGACTGGTTGGAATTCAAAATTTCATTATTACACTTCATTGGTCGAAAATGGAATGGCGTCATATAAACGAAATAGCCAGTAATAAATTCATCTTTGTTGATGTCAGCTTCGCATGAAGCCTTTTCTTATCTCTTTTGAGGATGGCCGAAGTCTCGCGCGCGCACACGCACACGCACGCACGCACGCACGCACGCACACACACACACACACACACACACACACACACACACACTTGCTTGTAGGCTTTAGGTAATCAAACGCAGGAGCATATTTATCAGTCAACACAGTTTGTCGGTTGAATTAAGATTAACCCTATATGAGACTTGTTCATACTGATCACCTCTACCACATCCCCAAAGTTTGTAACAAAGTAAATGAAACATCGTGTATACAGAAGTTTGTGCAATGCTCTTGTGTGCAGAATCCACGTCGGGCGCAGATGACGTCGGCGGCGGAGGCGGCAAGAGGCGGCGATCGCGCACCAACTTCAACAGCTGGCAGCTGGAAGAGCTGGAACGCGCGTTCCTGGCGTCCCACTACCCGGACGTGTTCATGCGGGAGGCCCTCGCCATGAGGCTGGACCTTAAGGAGTCCCGAGTCGCTGTGAGTATCCATGGCGTTCACGGATGCAGTTTCTCCTTTGTGATCATTAGGCTTGTAGTGTCGGGGACCGATTACACAAGTTGACTGCAGTATGGTATAGCTCGATTCAACGTTATTGGCCCCTGTCCTTGGTTGTTTGGCTAGTGAGCGAGCTGTGTGTTGCGTCATAAGAAATAAATTTAATCACAAATGTGCATAGGAGCGGAAGAGGAAAGAGGAAGAATCAAAGTAATATATGCTCGTAGCTGAGAGGCACTTATGTCAAGAAAATATGCCATCATGACATTGTTTAGTCAACAGACGTAGTGGTTAGTAACAGGGCGTGTGGAAGAATACTGTGTTTTAAAACGGAGTGTACCGCGATATGATGAGAAGGAAGTGTTAGGTGTTATGACTGCGCGGCCTGACCTATGCGACCCAGCCCGCCAGTAGTGATGAGTAACTCGCTCTTAGTCTATCTACTTACTTTTTGCAGGGGCAAAAATTCCTGAATCAAGCTGTACATAGACCGGGGACGTGAGTTAGTACGAGGACACTGACTTGGTTCTGCGATCGATTACGCGAATAACAAGGTGCACATAAACAAATCTGGACAGCTCTAAAAGTAAATATACTCTACATAGCATTACAAAGATATATTTTACGTACCTTTCGTTATGTGCAGAAGAATTATCATAGAATTATTCGTGGGTTTGAGTTTCCTCCTTTCTTTTCTTCTGCTCTAAAGTCTCAATATGTAATATCGCTTGTCACCTCGCATGTTTGCATTATATAATGTATTACTCGGGGCAAATATGAATACCGCTGATCTCCAGGGCGACACTATCATGTTTATATGCGTGTTACGGCGGAATCGGGGAGTGGAGGGGAAGAGAGAGAGCTTGTACACAAGTTGCCAAAATGCAGTAGCCTACCTACCCGAAACATGTATGAATAACTCGGAGCGTGAACTTACATCGAAGATATAATCGTAGTAGAAAAGAGGACTCGAAGGAAGTAACACATACTACTACATATGAAAATGTTATCCATTGCTGGGATAATGCGCTACGTTATACTCACAAACTGCGTTCCTGAAATGCTAGCTTTCTCGCATTCTTTTGCTATATTTCTCACCGATTTTTCACTCTTTCCCACTGCTTTCGCTGTTCTTTCCAAAGTTCTTCAAAGGAATAGCTAGATTACTCTTTTTTCTTCTTTACCGAACTTAAATACATTATATATTATCGTTATACTGTGCTCGGCTTGAAGCCTATGGAGACAGCGCACATACAGTAAATCACGAGTCAAAACTTGAACATTTCCACTACCAAGAGACACAACAAAACTTTTTCCTAAGACTGTACATGATTTGCGATATAGTAGACTGTGGTTTCATAGAAAGATGTTCTCATATAGTTATGAAAAATTCATTGATCGCACTTATTTATCCGTAATGAGCCATTATTCAATGCTCATTAAATGTTAAGAAATTTTGGTTGGTGAACAGCTCGCATTTTAGTGAATCGTTAAATATTTTAATATTCACTACTTAATGTTTCATTTGGATTGATTTAATGAAACGTGGTGAAATCGGCCCTAAAAGACTTACTAATCAATATAAACATCCGGCGGTGAAACTGAAAACTATTCTCTGAGACAACGGGTCATTTTCAGGGCTAAACTGCAGTATTGCCTAGATCTAATCTGATAGACAAGTATGAGAATATTGATTTGTTGTGTCGGTTTAGGGTATCGAAAGATAGGTTTGTGGACATTTTGCATTAAATTTCAATTTTATAGTCGTGCCACTTGTCTTAGGATTTGTGTGACTAAAGCCGCTAGAAATACAGAGTTAAATGACTTATTGAAAGATAAGTACGGGTCCAATGAATATTCCTTAAGCAATACTCTGTAATTACAATTTATTTAACGACTCAACTTTAAATTTAATATTCGTTACCGAATGACAGAATAACTTTTTTTCCTTTGTACTCTGCATGAATCCATTAAACAAAGTGTAATATTGATATTGATATTGATATTTATTTGTCATTCAACTTTACAATTCACAGTTATGGTGGACCTTCACATTTCTGTTTTTCGATCCACCATCCCTTTAATACATATAACACTTTTCTATTAAGGTATTCTTTGCCGAGAATTTCTTGATTGCTTTCTAATGTTCTATTATGACTGAATTGCTATATGTCCTTCCCCCTCTATCCTCTTCTATTCTCTCCCTCCTACCTAGACTGTTTCCCTTCCATTCCTAAATTTCCTATTTTATTACCCCTATCCATATATTTATTTCGATAATACTCCTACAGTTATAGTACCCCTGCTACTACTCCCAATCTAAAACATTGAAAAACATCAAATATCTAATTCACTTAAATTACACTTCCAATTTCTCTCTCATTCCACTTCACATTTGTTCAGATATCATTGTATTCATTGTTTGATAGTTTATCTTATTACACTCTTACCCTATCTTCTTACACTAACACTTTCTTCTCTGTTCCTTTTCTTACACTTTTGCCACCCCTAACTTTTCTGCACTCACTTTTTAGCACTCTTCTTCTTCGCTATAACCTCTCCAACGCCCTATCTATTCAGTCCTCACAATCACTAATATCTGGTAGTCGCTTCCTTCCTACACTCGTTCTTCTCATGTCTTCTCTTGCATTTCCTCCATTAGTCTTGTCTATGCTCCTGACCTCAGACACTACCAGTTGTTTCCCTAATCCTTCGTCCGCAGTGTTTTATATCTGCCTCACGTTATGTTTTCCTCCTTGGTTTATTCTGGTCAGCTGTTTCGTACTCGAAGTAGACGTCAGGTACCGTCATAGTCCATCTCTCGTTGCATTGATATACAAAGTGTAATATGAATAGTAACAATATAGCATACAGTAGAATCTTGGTAATCCCAGGTAATGGGGATCAGGATACCTCGGATATCTGGAATAACAAGGACTACAGGAGCGTTATAGAAAAAATCGGGAGACAAGAAATAAAACCAGTAACTGAAGCTACAAATAAAGGAAATGAATTAAACTGTTCTTTTTTACAGTATTATGACTCAGTTTGATTGTTTTATCTAAAAAGGAACAACAATATTGAGGTTATTTTTTAAGAAGTCCTTAAGGAACTTCCGCTTCAGGATGTTGCACATTTTTTGAGCGGCAGTAACACCATCGCTTGAGTAACAGGGTGCTTGCTATTGTTATGATAGAAAGGAATCGGGGGATCCACGGCAACATGCATTTGCATGATGTAGATGTCTCGAATTTAACGGATTTTCGAGGCTTGTATCAGCGAGGCTGTACTATATTATGATTTAAGCAAAAAAAAGAAAAAAACGTTAAGTTACTATTTTATGTTAATATCTTCTTGTTCTCTGCGTTTCTTAAGGTCATGCAAAATCTTGCTGAATATAAAACCAATTCTCCTAATAACTTAAATGTCTCGATCATAGCAGGTAAAACCGCCCACAAAAGAGACTGTCAAAAACAAAATCATGTGTTGCAGGTGTGGTTCCAGAACCGGCGCGCCAAGTGGCGCAAGAAGGAGCACACGAAGAAGGGGCCGGGGCGCCCGGCGCACAACGCGCACCCGCAGACGTGCAGCGGGGAGCCGATCCCGGAGGAGGAGCTGGTGCGCAAGGAGCGGGAGCGCCGCGAGAAGAAGCTGCTCAAGTCGCTGGAGCGCCAGCAGCGCAAGCTGGCGGCCAAGGGCATCGCCGTCGACATCGCCACGCTGCGCCGCGAGTGGGAGGCCAAGCGCGAGATGGCGTCGGCATCGGGAAGCGTCGGCGTCGGCACCTCCTCGTCCGCGGACGACAGCCAACAGCAGCGGCCCGACGACGACGACACCGACATCGACGTCGAGGACGACTCCACGACGGACAAAAACATCCCGGAAACGCGTTACCATGACGTCAACGTGACGTCCGACGAGGAGAGTAACCAGAACAACGCGGCGACAGTGGCAAACCAACAGAGCATAGCAACTACACCAGGAAGTGACGTGATTATTTCTTACCGTGATGACTCCAAGCGGGTGTCTCAGGAACTATCGGCTTCTGACAGAAGACTGTCGCCTTCACCGACTGCGAGGCCACCTGTAACCAAGAGATCGAATCCGTTTAGCATAGAAAGTCTATTATCGCACGCGGAAGAATACACGGACTAAATTGTGTGTGTGTGTGTCGGTTCTTAGAAATGTAGTAAACGGCAATTTCTCAATACAGCAAAATGTCGGTATAGCGACCATTTGTTACAACGAAATTTTTCGAGCGTAAGAGAGCTTCTTTCGATATCTTCAGATAAATGTATATGTATAGCCTACACAATAAAATTATAAGCTCATATCAATTCCAAATATTGAATTTTAAGTTACTTTCACCACTATGATCGAATTGAAACGTTTAAATTCAAAACCAGACAATTCAAACTTCGAATTTTTTTGTCATGCGTCGTAACACATAGGGCATGTTATATGAAGGAAAGTATTAGTAACGTAAATATAAATTAGCAACTAATGAATCAAAATTGGGTCAGTTTGAAAGAAGTACGATGTCGTAACCGCTTTTTTTCTTTCCTCTCCTAAAAGTAGTGTTAAAAACTGGAATGTCCGGTTTTGAAATTAAACAATTCAATTTTTTTGCATAAAATTATCAAAGATAATACACCATATTGTAAAAATCCATGCAGCACAAAGTCTTAAACGTAAATGGAAATAAAATAAAACTACAGAACATCAGCAAATGACATTTTTTCACTGTACTAAAGTGAGTAAAGAGTAGCAGAGTCAATAATTTCGTGGACTACGGTTACTTTGAAGACAGATAACATCTTTGTGGTATTCTTCGCTCATCCCCTTTCAAAATAATCTACTGCAACACTTCAGTCAGCGCTAGTAGACTTATAGTGACATTTATACGTATCCTCCAGCGAACTTGGCTTGAAAAGATCACACCGACAAAAACTCCTATTTATAGCAATACTTCTGCTCACTATCGCTAATGTGAGGCCCAGAACGTCGCTCTGGTGCATATAGTAGCTGCTGCCACACCTTTTACTGAATTTGTATTCAACATGTATCATTCGTTTGAAATCATGTGGCGATCGGTGGGAAACAGCATTAAAACACTGCCTTGTGCATGGGGGAGTCAGCCTAATAAAATTAATCTGGAGGTGAGCACAAGTCAGTTTACGATTAAAGGATGAAATGGACGAAATCCCAGATCACATATTATAGATTATTCATTCCTATGTTAAAATCGGTTGCACTTTGAAGAGAACAACCGCCAGGATCGTCATCCGTCTGCTGTAAACGAACACGAGATGGCAGTATAGTCGCTAATGGGAGTTACGATGTGACTCCTTATGTAACAACTAGATGGCAGCATAGTAAACCTGACAAAAGTTATTACCGTCAAAGCCTATAACGCAGAGCAATCTGGGTATATATATGTTCTAGGGTGAACTTTCTATTTTATACATATTTTAAGCTACAGACTTTATGTTTTGTATACAGTAACATCTCGTTATTAATAGTAATGCCATTAAGTTTAATAGTTTTTGAGTTATTAAATTTCTTTTGAAAAATCTGATAAAGTGTAAGTTATAGGCCTAAAAAATGTACAGCCTTTTTTACGTAAATATAATTTAACAGCAAAGCCATAATTTGAATTTTGAATGTGAGAATGACTGAAAAAAAATATTCCAATCAGTTTAAAAATTTTAATTTGTTCACTTTCCGGACATCATATTTTATGTTTTAATTTTTAAAGTATGTACTTTATCCAAAAAAGACTTTGTAGTTTAATTAGCCATATTTTTTAGAACATGCAGTAAAAATGTCAACTTCTTAGCATTAAATATTTTGGAGCCTATAATATTATTTTGAACTAGTAGGCCCAAATGCAGCAAAAATAAAACGGAGATTACTAGTTCGGTCCCATGGTCAAAAATATATAAGTTACTAGTTCGACCCGCAGCCAAGAAGTAAACAATGCTAGTTCGGTCCCGGGTCATTAAGGTAACAGTACTAGTTCGGTCCCTCATCGAAAATAGAGCAGTACTGGTTGGAAATAAACATTTTCCTTTCCATTCTATGCAGGCTTAAGACTGTCATAAGACAGGGACGGATAAATTCGTGACTCGAGACAGCAAACTACAAAATCAACAAAAAGACATCAAAACACGTCACTAACTATATCATATCAACATGGAAACATGTCGGATTCGATATGTCAGCTAGTTCATAATGTATACTGTACCAACATCAAAACACGTCACTATCGAGTTCATAATAAAACATGAAAACATATCGGATTAGATATGACAGCTAGTTCATAATCCTATACTGTGCCAATATCAAAACACTTCAGTATCGATATCATACCAACATGAAAACATGTCGGATTCGATAAAGCAGCTAGTTCATAATATATACTGTAACAGTCTCTTTGAGGTATATATTTTTATTTTTTAGTAGGTTATTTTACGACGCTTTATCAACATCTTATGTTATTTAGCGTCTGAATGAGATGAAGGTGATAATGCCGGTGAAACGAGTCCGGGGTCCAGCACCGAAAGTTACCCAGGATTTGCTCATATTGGGTTGAGGGAAAACCCCGGAAAAAAACCTCAACCAGGTAACTTGCCCCTACCGGGAATCCAACCCGGGCCACCTGGTTTCGCGGCCAGACGCGCTAACCGTTACTTCACAGGTGTGGACTTGAGGTGTATACACACACACACGAGGCAGAGTCAAGAAGTAACCTTAATAATTGTTTAATTAATTGAATAGGCCTATGTACAATAAGACTACAAACACTCCATCACTTTTCAACACTACGTTCAATGCAAGTGTTCCTGTTATACTATGTTGAAAAGTGATGAAGTGTTTGTAATCTTATTGTACATATTCAATTAATAAAACAATTATTAAGGTCACTTTTTGATTCTACCTCATCTATTACTTGTCTATACCTGCACAGTTCGGACCGAACTAGTAATGTACCTTTCTGAACCCCGGACCGAACTAGTACTGTACCTTTTATGAACCCCGAACCGAAAAGGTAGGCCTACTGTATATTTCAGGTGTCTATTTGATTGGACCAAACTAGTATGCACCAAAAAAAAGTGTATAAAATGACTATAAAAAGTCGATTTTCCAGCACGAAAGCCTGTTTATAATTGTGAAATATAACTACAGCATTATATTTTAGGAAGATCACGTTGTTAAAATTTGGTCAACATATAAATTAATGAAAGGTCACCGATTATTACTACTTCCCTTTCATTGTAAAAACTGACCATTTTTTTCACCAAAAGTGATCAAAATTCCACACATCCCCTCCATTAAGAGTCTTCCTCTTTCAGACAGTGTAGGCTAAGCATGCTGCATTCGAGGATATAAATTCTGCTGTAAATTGTTCGTGTTGGATGATTTTCAGTTTCGGTTATCGTTTTCATTTTATCGTTGCAAAATGTTTTATCCAGGCGCTCTTCCAGTGCTGACAAAGTAGATTAAACCACCGCCACTCTAACATGCTTCGTGTAAACTAAAAGAGGCTCTACACAACGCACGTAGAACAACCACTTCTCGTTGATAAACAGTATGTAGATGTATGTAGTAGCAGTTGTATATTCTGTAAAAAGGCAGGCAAAAAGATTGCCAACTACTCGTAGAACATCTGCAATCATACTCATAGTCAAAAGCGGCTGTACACAACACTTGTGACCATATAACGTGTCCGTTTCCGTGTTCGAGTCCTGCTAGAATTATTTTTTTATGAATGTGTTCTTCAATGTAATTCAGTGTGTTTTGTGATTGTCTTGCTAAATATTTCCGATATTACGATAATCAAAACACAAGAAATCACGCGTTTTACAGCGCGCATATAAAAGATATATAACCGTTTTCATCTGAACTACGAGAGTTCTTCAAAAAGTAAGGTAACAAGAGCTCTCATAGACAAACTTTATTTCAGAGGCAGATATACTGATACACTGTAGTAGGGCACTGGTACCCATTACTTTTCAACATAGTCACCATGCTTGTCCAAACACTTGTTGCAACGGTAAAGCAAGGCATCGATCCGGCATAGAAGAAATAAATCTGCGTCAAGTTCCTGAAGCCATGTCATTATGACTTTATGATCGGCCGTAACCGTGTTAAACCGCATGCTATCCAGATGCTTCTTCAACGGAGAGATGGAAATCACTGGATACTAGCTCGGGCTGTAAGAAGGATGGTCCAGTACCTTCCACCGGAAGCGCCGTTTCCGTGACACGACATTCGCACTGTACACCTCAACAAGTTGACTATGAATTTCTGCTGGTGAGGTGCCCTTCAGACGCAAAAACCGGGTCACACTACGCACTTCCACGTTTGACCATGTTTCCGTGCGCGCAGCTTTTTTACAACTGATATTGCGCAACATCTAATAGCTGCGTGATGAAGCTGTGGGCTGCTGCTGCAGCCGTGGCGGAAAATTCGAACAAGAGAGGGAATATGTCATCCGTGAGAGTTCTTGTAACCTTACTTTTTTAATAACTAGTTACATGTAAGAGCACATATCGACATCTGATGTGCAATTTTCCATAGTTCATGTGAAATTAGCTTTAGGACTTAATGATTTCAACGCTGGCAATTTCTTGGCCCACATTGTACAATGTATTCATCGAAATAGTGCACAATACTGCCACTCTAACCAGTCTACGAAGTTATTTACTCTCTGTAAGTACACTGTGCATGAAAATAGAGGGACGCCTTAAAAGTAAAGATTCAGGAGAACATGTCGGCCTCGGTAGCGTAGTCAGAATAATGGTGGCCTTCTGTGCTCAAGGTTGTGGGTTCGATCCAGGACCAGGTCGATGGCATTTAATTGTGCTTAAATGTGATAGGCTCATGTCAGTAGATTTGCTGGTATGTAGACGAACTCCTGCGGGACAAAATTCCGGCACACCGGCGACGCTGATATAACCTCTGCAGTTGCGAGCGTCGTTAATTAATTATTTTTCAGGAGAACATATGAAATAAAACACACACATGTATATAATACAGAATGATAATCAGAAGAATTCATATGGTAATAGAAAAGTGAATTTGCACTGAGACTGTAGGATACCTTCAGGATAAGTTACTTTGTCGGTTATTTGAAATTGTGTTATACCGACATTTCACTGTAAAATGTATTTAACTGTTTTATTTCTACATAGATCTCCGTACTTCTTAGGCTAAATTGACGATGAACGTTATTTCAAAATAATGGCTATGACAAAATGCACTTGAAAGATATATAGAAAATTACTAAAATGTATATTCTAGCTTCACAAACGAATCATGTAAAATATTATGGACGGTATTCTTATTTTTTTCTGAAGGGGAAGTGTGACAGGACTTCAACACCATACGCCTATGATTTGTTTACACTCAATAAGTTTAAAACAGTGAAGAATAGTCTGCCTTGTAGATAAATGTTATATTCTGTGCAATAATACGTATGTTACAGCTGCAAACGTGTCGTATTAAAAAAAATTAAATTGTGGTTTATTTAACGACGTTCGCAACTACAGAGGTTATATCAGCGTCGAAGGTGTGCCGGAATTTTGTCCCGCAGGAGTTCCTTTATATGTCAATAAATCTACTGACATGAGCCTGTCGAATTTAAACACACTTAAATGCCATCGACCTGGGCCGGGATCAAACCCGCAACTTCGAGCACAGAATTCCAGCGCTATACCAACTACGCTACCCAGGTAGACGATCGTATTTTACATTGCCATTATCTTTCATATAAAATCTTTTATGAAAAATATTGATCCCAACTATCGTTACTAACATTCGAAAATTGGAATTGGCCCTATTTTATGTGCTTCAGCATGTGCTCTACCCGAAAAGGAAAAGAAATCGTTAAAATCTCGATTGTAAGGAAAGTAAAAACAAATTTGATAAAGAGTAGGTACTGTACATTATTACCTTCTTAAACGGAACAAGCGATGTATTTCGACTATGCTTTTATTACAATGTTTCAGAGAAAAACCACCACCGTACTTAATTTCATTACCAGTAACATTAAACAAAGTCCTCCACTGAATAATTTTATGGTTACATTTTAAAACATGGAAATTATCGAGTTCATAAAATATGAATAGCTTTAGGAATTTAAAGTACAGAGTTGGCAAACTATCTCCCGATCGGAAAGCGGCAACTTTGCTTAGCGGAGGGCACTCTCCCACACTCCGGTTACGGAGACAGCGCAGTATCGGGGATTCGACAAATCACAAACAATTAATGTTTACAGGTATAACCACTAGAAACGCCATTTAACTCACTCCTATTAAAAAACGAGAATCTGATGAGTTACCGCTGAGGAGGCGTACTTTTTTCAGCAAAATTCTTCGACGACACTTCCAGCAGAAACAATCGTATGGAATGCAAGAGAAGGAAAAACAATTTAAAGGCACTCTATTACGCATCCTTTCAAGGGAATTTGGGTCTATTATGAGGAATCTATGTGAGCCACAAGCGGTATGGCCACTTATCTTACTTCGTTTTTCGTCGTTTCATTGAAGGAACTTCATTTTCGAAGGCGAAAAGCCGAAAATGGACTAATATAACAGGTACCACAAAAGATGGAGTGATATCGCAGATCATAATCCGCAGCACGACTGAAGAGCAGCAAAGTAGAGTCGCCGAACATGTCAGAGCGAGTGGTGAGGAAGGGACGTCGCTATCCCCGCTAGACAAAGGTTTCGAGTCATTGGAATAGGCTAGTGACGCTGAATGGAAGGTCTTACTTACTTACTTACTTACTTACTTACTTACTGGCTTTTAAGGAACCCGGAGGTTCGTTGCCGCCCTCACATAAGCCCGCCATTGGTCCCTATCCTGAGCAAGATTAATCCAGTCTCTACCATCATATCCCACCTCCCTCAAATCCATTTTAATATTATCCTCCCATCTACGTTTCGGCCTCCCCAAAGGTCTTTTTCCCTCCGGCCTCCCAACTAACAATCTATATGCATTTCTGAATTCGCCCATACGTGCTACATGCCCTGCCCATCTCAAACGTCTGGATTTAATGTTCCTAATTATATCCGCATAGACAAGAAACTGATGTATCCCGTTCAATTCCAAACCCTCTGTGTTATCCTGAACTTTCCTAATAGTATAATCTAGAGCGAAGTTAAAAAGTAAAGGTGATAGTGCATCTCCCTGCTTTAGCCCGCAGTGAATTGGAAAAGCATAAGATAGAAACTGCCTATACGGACTCTGCTGTAAGAATGGAAGGACTCGTATGGTATTCGAGAATAGAACTGTCAGTAGGTAACACCACCTCAGTTCCCCGACGTTATCTCCGAGGAACTTTAAAAAGAGAATGTGTACATAAAATGCAAACCCTAGAAGAAATTAGAAATGGCATCCGTAAAACATCGGCTCCATTCCTCAATAGAACCTGCAGAGTATGATACATCGCAAATGCTGGGAACAACAAGGTGGTGTATTTCAGCTTCTCGTTGCTAATGCTGGTGAGTAAATGATGTTTTAGCGGCTTATATATTTCATAATCTTTCACATTTATAGTATCCCCGTCATACGCCATGAAGGCACTTGGGAGGCATGGAGGTAGAGTTCCACGCTTTCCATGACCTCGGCACTAGAATGAGGTGGTGTAGTCGACATCACGCTCCGACCGCCTTTTACCGTCTGAAAAGACCCGGTATACAATTTTATAGGAGGCTGAGTGAACCTCGGGGTCGTTCTGGAAGTTTGGCAACGAGAAAAATCCCGTCACCACTAGGGATCGAACCCTGGACCTTTTATAGTTTGCCAATAACACCGATAATGCACTGTCTCCTGAACAAGCGTGTGCAACGCACCTGCCGATTGAATTGCCGTTTTCCGGCCGGGAGATAATTTGCTCATTTTGTATAAAATAAGTTACTTTACTTTTGCATATGAAATATTCTACATATTGTATGTTGAAATTTTAAATTAAAATATGATTAATTTCTTATGTACCTCCTTCATCATATGTTTTCAGGTAAATTATATATAATAAATTTAAAATATGGCCTCATTTCGATGAGCTAATATAAGGCAATCCTAATCTCATTCGAGTTCATAATTTCCTTCTTTTCTTTATTCACTCGCTGAGACTGGTCAATATAATTCGGCAACACTGATACAAGCAAGTGCAATGATATGTAGCAATTCTTCATCCTGATCCTTGTCAGTCCATAAGAAAATACGGCCATGGTTGCAATATGAAAGTTTGTTTTAAATATAACTTTTCGCCCAATGAATTAACCAGGAGCGCAGTATTTATTTATTTTTTTGAAGCATGGACAATTAGAAAAAGAGATGAGAGAAGAATAATAGCGGCTGAAATGCGATAAGAGCAGTATCCCAAAAATGATCTTCTGTTACAGATGGCCAGGGAAAAGATCAATAGGACTTCCTGCAAAAAGATGGATCTAGTCCGTAACATGCCACATGGCCTAACACATGTTGGAGGGTTATGATGATGATTATGCTTTTTTTCATAATATACTTAAACCTATGAGTTAAAAATAAGTAAAAGAATACAGTGTGCAAAGTTTCATCCTTCAAACTTTAAGAAAAACAACAAAATAAGGTCCACACCTGTGGAGTAACGGCTAGCGCGTCTGGCCGCGAAACCAGGTGGCCCGGGTTCGATTCCTGGTCGGGGCAAGTTACCTGGTTGACTTTTTTTCCGGGGTTTTCCCTCAACCCAATATGAGCAAATGCTGGGTAACTTTCGGTGCTGGACCCCGGACTTATTTCACCGACATTATCACCTTCGTTTCATTCAGACGCTAAATAACCTAAGCTGTTGATAAAGCGTCGTAAAATAACCTACTGAAAAAAAAAATAAGGCTTAATATTTTGGATAAGATGTTGATACTGAGCAATGCGGATTCTAGAACTGCAACTCAGAGAGAAAAAAAAACAAATAGTGGACCTACTGTCTTGAAAAGAAGCTACTTGTATCTATATATGTGTTCATAAATGTGAGGGCGTATTCCTGACACCAAAACATAACAAAAGGTTCATAAGAACATGGGTCCGCAAACCCTTCGTTAGGGAGTTATGAAAGGAATTTCCTGTAGTGACCCCTGATCATGTAATTCACCTCAAACTTACATTTTTCCCACTTTCTTCATTACAGTTGGTCATGACTTTTTTTTTTGTCTGATTGCCTTTTGTTCTGTTTTGTGTTATTCACAGTAACATTCATCACATCACAAGACGTATTCAGTGAGAGAAATGATGGATATGCACTACATTTATGGCCTAGCAGATAGGAATACGGTAGCAAATTTTCACAGAGTACGGCAAAGCATGGAACGCAGGCTCAGGGCATGCATCGAAGCAGGAGGAGGTAACTTTGAGCAATTTTTGTAAATATGTGTTGTTAAATGCATCACATGTACTATTACCAATAAACCCATAACTCCCTAACGAAGAGTTTGCGGATCCATGTTCATATAAAGTTTTTGTTATGATTTGGTGTCAGGAACACGCCCCCACATTTATGGACACATATATAGATACACCCTGTATATGTTTCTTTCTGAAATATAAAATATTAAGCAGAAAAATATTAAGTTAGTTACATCATGAAAAAAGTAACTGCATTATTTCGAAATCGTAAACCAAATAATATGTCATCATAAATCGTTAGCTTGATGATGAAAGATGGAAAAAAAAAACACATTAAATAAAAATAAATGTCTCTTGAGCTGAATGTAAGGTGCAGAGTGTACAATATGAACAGAAAATAGGAAATTGATGGTGCAGGTCTTCAAAATTCCAATTTAATCAATGGACCTCATGTGTCCACTAAGAACAACATGCCGAAACTTCGTGCAACATGTAGCCGTGATGGACATAGGACTCAAACATTCTTAAGGAAGTAAGCGAAACTGTTTTTAAATTAAAATTGTGAAGTTCGTGACAGATTACAGTCTGTTACATAAGCAGGAACAATACTAGAATATCACAAAAACATAAATCACACGGAAACCAACATTTCTACATGTTCATTGACTTTCTTTGTTTTGTATCTGGAATAGATATCGTATAGTTACAGCAACGGAGCCAACTACCCGCTTGACGACGTCGCGCTATGTTGAACTGTCCATGGCCTCTATGAACAAGCTGAGTCGAGCGTATTAAATAACATAACCTGTCAGTCAGTCTGTATAAATTTACATATATTTTGTCAAAGCTCTAACTAGAGGTCGCAGAATGAGTAATAATTCAAGTAGTGGAAACTAATTCTCAATGGCAAGGAACGAATAAGTAGAGTGGAAAGGTTGTTAACGTCTTATTAGAAGGACAGAGTACACAATTTTAGAACAAAAGTTGATAAAAAAGTTATATTTAAACTCTGACTGATTTTAAATAAAAATGGAAACGAATATATTACGATTCACCTTGTTGCTATTTTGGTATTAGAATTTGTCCCTGATAGAACAACCAATGTTGTAAAATATAGCTGATAGCATTGATATTTTTCTTTGATTGGTCGTATAACGACGCTGTAACAATTACTAGGTTAATTTTAGCGTCAATAGATTGGTGTTAGCGAAGTGGTATTTGGCGAAATAAGGCTGATTCGCCATGCGATTACTTGATGTTCGTCTTACATTTGGGGAAAACCTTTGAAAATATCAAATCATATAATCGACTAAAGCGGGAATCGAACTCACACCCGTCAGCAAGCAGACGCGCTACTGTCTGATCTATGTCATTGGTACAAGTAATATGGTGGGCATTTTCCATTGCCGCAATGAAAAGTTAAAACGAAATATTTCGAAGATTGGCTCTATCTTTATCTTCGGACGAAACAATGTAAGTTAGATTGAGAAGGGGTATGCTACCTACTTATTGAGGTCGTTAGAAAACAGCTATCGGTACTGTAATTCCGCTTGATTCGTCAACGATAGCTGAGTTGTAATAAAAGAAAGAAAGAAAGAAAGAAAGAAAGAAAGAAAGAAAGAAAGAAAGAAAGCAAAAGAAAAGAAAGAAATAAGAAAGAAAAAGAAAAGAAAGAAATAAGAAAGAAAAAGAAAAGAAAGAAATAAGAAAGAAAGGGAAGAAGAAAAAAGAAAGGGAAGAAGAATAAAGAAAGAAAAGAAAAAGAAAGGAAGGAAATAATATGAAAGAAAGAAAGGAAGAAAAGAAAGAAAAAGAAAGGAAGGAAATAATAAGAAAGGAAAGAAAAAGGAAGGAAGGAAATACTAAGAAAGAAAAAGAATGGAAGGGAATAATAAAAAAGGGAGAAAGGAAAGAAAAAGAAAGGAAGGAAATACTAAGAAAGGAAGGGAAGAAGAAGAAAGAAAAGAAAAAGAAAAGAAAGGAAATATTAAGAAAGAAGGAAAGAAAGAAAGAAAGGGAAGAAGAAAGAAAGAAAGGAAATAATAAGAAAGAAAGAAAAGAAAAGAAAAGGAAGGAAATAATACGAAAGAAAGAAAAGAAAAAAGGAAGGAAATAATAAGAAAGAACAAGAAAAGAAAGGAAGGAAGGAAATAATAAGAAATGAAAGAAAAAGAATGGAAGGGAATAATAAGAAAGAAAGGAAGAAAGGAAAGAAAACGAAAGGAAGGAAATACTAAGAAAGGAAGGGAAGAAGAAGAAAGAAAAGAAAAAGAAAGGAAAGGAAATATTAAGAAAGAAGGAAAGAAAGAAAGGGAAGAAGAAAGAAAGAAAGAAAGAAAGAAAGGAAATAATAAGAAAGAAAGAAAAGAAAAGAAAAGGAAGGAAATAATACGAAAGAAAGAAAAGAAAAAAGGAAGGAAATAATAAGAAAGAACAAGAAAAGAAAGAAAGGAAGGAAATAATAAGAAAGAACAAGAAAAGAAAGAAAGGAAGGAAATAATAAGAAATGAAAGAAAAAGAATGGAAGGGAATAATAAGAAAGAAAGGAAGGAAAGAAAACGAAAGGAAGGAAATACTAAGAAAGGAAGGGAAGAAGAAGAAAGAAAAGAAAAAGAAAGGAAGGAAATATTAAAAAAGAAAGAAAAGAAAAGAAAGGGAAGGAAATAATACGAAAGAAAGAAAAGAAAAGAAAGGAAGGAAATAATAAGAAAGAAAGAAAAAGAAAAGAAGAAAGAAAGGAAAGAAAGAAAGAAGAATAAAAGAAGAAAGAAAGGAAATAATGGAAGGAAATAAGAAAGAAAAAGAAAAGGAGAAAGAAGGGAAAGAAAGGAAGGAAGTGGTCGTTAGCACTCGCTGAATAGAGTAGAGTGCATGCAGGGTAGGGAAATACGCTCCGTCGTGCACAAGGGATAGAGAGACAGCATACCCACCAGCAGCCACGGATGCACGCTGGGGCAGCGTCTTGTCAGCGGGTAAGAGACGCTAGCCCGAGAGTGCAGTGTTCTGATGGCCGCTGGTATAGAGTTTGAAAATAGTAAAAATATAACATCCGTGACAACAGAATGGCTGTTATACAGGGACATCATTTTATTTTTACTAATATTTCTAATATTAACCTGGCTATACCTTTTGATCAACAATTAAGTACCGGAAACACTTTTTGCTACCCCCTTCCATGACTGAAGTTCGATGATTCTGGAGTAATATACAAACAAATCACTCTACTAGATATAGGAGGGAAGAAAAGTAGTTCATCCATTTACGTAAACTAGGAAATATCGCGATTTTGAGTTTGATAATTTTCATTAGGTTTTTGCTTAATCAAAATACAGTACAGTATTAACAGTACGTGTTTTTACTCACGAATTGAGTTATCCATGCGAACGTATTCATTATGCAGTGTATATTATACTGTCTACATCACATTAGCGTACAATATAAAGAATGAAGTTGAATTGAAAAATAATCATAATATGGATATTTAAACACTTTTTGAAAATGGTGACCGTTCATTTCGATACAGGCTTCAGTTCTTTTGTGTATATTATCGCACTACAGACTATTGCATCTAATTCCAATTACCAGTTTCGTCCTTCGTATTAGTAACTCACGTTGAAATAATTCTGCACCTAATCTATAAAAGAGTACCTTACGTACTGTAAATTCATCTTCACTTCTGCCCGACTCGCACAGATAAAATGACTCCGACATGCTATCTACTGTCCAAGTGGTTATGTCGTAGGATCGTAGAAGGGGGGAAATCACGTGACAGTTAATTATTTAACGAGGTCCTTTTATTTAAGTTATTTTAAGCAATTGTATAGGTATAATATTACGTAGATGTCCAATTCCTAACAGAAATTAATGTTCTCAGAAAAGAGCTAAGACAGCCCAGCCACTAGCATTTACAGAGAGGCGAATAGAAGCAGGTGGGGGAAACCGGGATGCGACGTAGGCAAATGGAAAGTGATGCAATATTGAAAGCTCTTTCGTCACTGGAAAATGTGAACATATTTTTGGAACGTACCGTTTACTATGACCGTAAGGCTACTATGACTGTATATGCGGTCTTGGATCTGTGTCGAGGACAGTTGAACTTCATTAGTAGAAGGGGTGGGAGTGAAGTACATTCAAAAACTCGGGTGCAATAAAAATTGAAGTAAAAATAAAATGATGTCCCTGTACATGCGTGTCAACGCAGTAACTAGAACGCATATTTTCTTCTACTTAATAATTCACTTTAAAGGATTTTGTCTGCTGTGAGGCTTCGTAAGACATAGTAACATACCCGTAAAACTTAAGAATTCAAAACAGTTTACAATTCGTAAATGAAGATAATAACAATAACACTGTGATAAAGTCACTTGGACTTGCTTTTAAACGGAGTCCTTTCACCGTGACAAACCATTATCACTATCATTCCAAATGTCGACAGTATACAATATGAAACGGGTTTCCCATATATTTTCCAGTGATAAACAGCGGTCATGTTGAAACCACGACACGGTATTATTTAACCTTTTAAGTTGTGGTTGTGTTTATGCGTCTTCAATATTCTTCAAAACGAAGAAATGCAGACAGTACTTTGACATGTACAGAGACATCATTTTATTTTTACTTCAATTTTTATCGTACCTGAGTTTTTGAATGCACTTCACTCCCACCTCCTCTACTAGTAAACTTTCAACCGTTCTTCACACAGAACCAACCGTATACAAAGTCGCCTTAAGGGCATAGTAAACACACACAGTATAGTACGTTCCAGAAATATGTTCGCGGTTTACAGTGACGAAAGAACTTTCAATATTGAATCATATTCTCGCACAAGTACTGTCGTCCGTTTGCCTATGTCGCATCCCGGTTTCCCCTACCCGCTTCTGCTCGCCCCTCTATAAAGGCTAGTGGCTGGGCTGTCTTAGCTCTTTTCTGAAAACATTAATTTCTATTAGGAATTGGACGTCTACGTATTATTATACAACTGTTTGAAATAACAAATAAATGGGCCTCGTTAATTAATTGTCACGTGATTTCCTCCTTTTTAAGACCCTGCGACAAAACCATTTGGACGGTCAGTAGATAGCATGTTTGAGTAATTTTATCTATTCGGATCGGGCAGAAGTGAATATTGAATTTACAGTACGTAAGGTACACTTTTATAGAGTAGGTACAGAATTATTTCAACATGAGTTACTAGTACGAAGGACGAAACTGGTAATTGGAATTAGGTACAATAGTCTAGAGTGCGATAATATACACAAAAGAATTGAAGCCTGTACCGAAATGAACGGCCACTATTTTCAAAATTGTGGCTGCAATGCTGATGTAGATCGAAGAATATTCCAGGCAAGAAGCTCGATAAAAATGCTGAATGGGATTCTATGGAGTAGGAATCTTAGTAAACAAACAAAGAAGAGAATCCTTCAAACAGTCATTGAGAGTACCGTATTTTAACTTATGGTGCTGAGGGTTGGACGTTAGTAGAGAGGCAGAAAAGTACTAGAATATTGGCGGTAGAGATGGATGGGATCCGAAGAGGGGCTAGGATATCTAGGTTTGAAAGAAGGAGAAATGAAGATGTAAGACAGCTAATGGAAATGGAGGAAACTGTTATCGAGAGAATTGAAAGACGAACTCTGCAATGGTATGGGCACGTCAATAGAATGGATTGTGAAAGACGTCCTAAAACTTTCCTCCATTGGTCACCTTCTGGAAGAAGAAAGCGTGGACGGCCGAGAGCATCATGTAAGTCTGGTGTAGTCCAAACGATGAAGCAACATAATCTGAAGGAAGGGGACTGGCAGGACCGTGAAGTATGGAAGATGGGAATACAGGGTAACTGCTGACAAGTGGAAATGCCCTCAAAAGTAAAAAAAAGGAAGTGTTTAAATATCCATATAATGATTATTTTCAATTTAACTTCATCTTCTATATTGTACGCTAATGTGCTGTAGACAGTATAATGTACACTGCATAATGAATACATCCGAATTGATAGCTCAGTTCGTGAGTAAAAACACTTATTTTTTATACAGTACTGTATTTTGATTTAAAAAAAAACAATAAAAATGATCAAACTCAAAATCGCGATATTTTCTACTTTACGTAAATGGATGAACTACTTTTCTTCCCTCCTATACCTAGTAAAGTGATTTGTTTGTATTTTACGCCAGTATCATCGAACTCCAGTCATGGAAAGGGGTAGCAAATAGTGTTTCCGGTCCTCAACCGTTAGTCCAAAGGTATAGCCAGGTTAATATTAGAAATGTTAGTAAAAATAAAATGATGTCCCTGTATATCTTCAGTATTTAAATGAATGATATTCTAAACAAGTTTGCAGAGCAGAGTATTGGAGGAATTCAAATTACCAGGGCGATGAAAATTTCCAACTACGATATTTGCAGATGATAAACTCATGATATCAGATTCAGAAGGTGACTTACAGATTTGAAATCACAAATTAAACAAAATTGTAAAAGGCGATGATTTAAAAATTTCAACAGCAAAATATAAAGTAATGCCTAAAGTCCTGCGTTCGGTTATCTAAAGTCTCTAAACAGCCCATAACAGTTAGTTATGTATGGAGTATAGTTTCATGTTATCCAACTCTACTTAGTTCAGGTCTGCTGTTCAGTGATCATAAGAAAAAAAGAACAAAGATGGACGGTTGGAAATAGGTGCTACAACAGAAAAATTTGGTAGCTAGCACGTCATTAGGAAAGAAAGAAATGTATTTTATCAGAAAGAAGGAAAAACTGTTTATTTGAAACACTTAAAAAATGTTTACAGGCAATGATTGTAATGCATAAAGACTCGTAAAGCACGCACTCATACTGTGTTTTATTTAAGTTTGTGCTGACATTTGTATTTTTTAATTTGTTAATTCCAAACTTTAATTAGATCTAAAGTAATTAGATGCGTTTTACTTATTGTAAAACTCAGGGATATACAAATTCCGGGCGCCAGGTAGCCATGACGACTAAAAATTGTATGTGGCGCCTGAATTGTTTATTGACTTCAAAATTGTTTAAGACTTCGATTTCTTTCAGATAGATGGTGGGGTTTAAAAAGGGCGCGTCAGCTGCAATGGCTATTTGCGACCTTGATTTCTTTTATGTCACTACGACTAATATATAAAGAAAAAAGCGGCTGTAGGAAGAAATTAGAATATGCTTTTTAAATTAATATCGTTACATTTGTTTCGCATCTAAAGATATTGTCCTACTAGCCGTACCCGTGCGCTCCGCAGCACCTGTTAGAAATAAATATAAAGTTATTACATAATTAAAATAGGACGTTTGATCCAGGGAACATTCTTGTTTGATAGAAGGATAAATTGTTTAATATGTTACTTAATTTAAATTGTACTTAAATAATTAAAATGCGGACATTTTGGTCCAGAGACCACTCATTGGTGCAATGACAATTCCTTTAACATGTTTCTTAATTGTTAGTACATGCAACCATAGTTTAATGAAGATTGACATATCATTTAGTTTTAATGTGTATACTTTATATTACTTGCTATATGTTTCAGAAGTTACTGTAATAACATTGTAGAATTATATTCATCTAGAGAAACTACACTTTCCAATGGTGAAATAATAATTAAACAATTAAGTAGCTTTCGATATTACTTCATACAAACACAGAAACATTCTCTTAGGCTATGTTTAATAGCTTTCGATTATTGTTGTCCAAGGCCCCTTATAGACGAAGTCATTTGTTTTTATTTCAGCACAGCGCCTTAGAACCAACCAACCAATCACATGACGTGACGCATAACTTTAGTTATGCAATTTGTTTCAAGTAACACACCTTCTTTAGGTGTTTGCCTTGTCTGAATTCATAAGAAACATGAGGAGGCCAGCCTCCAATAATACAAAATCATTTTAACAAAAAAGTTACATATACACAACAAAAATTATTGGATCAATTGGCTAGTAAAGCTTTTGTACATCTGTGTGGGCCTATGATGTTATAATTTCCAAGAGCGTTGAGAAGTGGATTTGGATGCTCTTGTAGATATCTGCCGTAGAGATGAGTGATGTGTCGGATTATGATGCTTTGGATGGTTTCGAGACCCAGGTCCTCATGAAGTTGGAGCGTCTTAGATGGCGTTGCTATTGTAATTTTAAAACTCATTTATCTCATTAAATATCAGTCCTATCAAAATTTTGCATGGGATAAAAGTTATCGAACATTATTTTTAAAGAAATATATATTTTTCATGAAAATCAATAATAAGAGCGATATTTCAATTTATTTAATTCAGGCCCCTTATAACCCCCCTTTTAAATACAGTATTTTGAATGCCATATAGCCTAAAATCTAAGTTACAACGAACTTAATTTATATTCCAATTTTCATATAAATCAGTTCAGCCATTATCGCGTGAAAAGGTAACAAACAACCAGACAGACAGACATACAAACAAACATTTCAAAAAAGCGATTTTCGGTTTCAGGATGGCTAATTATACATGTTAACACCAATTATTTTCGGAAAATCGAAAATTACCAGAAAAATTTTGGCTACAGATTTATTATTAGTATAGAAGATATTGCTTCAGAGCATCTCTGAGAGCCTGTGTTTGCACTGCTTACATAGTTGATATTGTTTAATAGAAGTATATTTCAGTATATGTATCTTTATCTTAGCGCTTATTGTATGTCTGGACGAAATGTAGCAGGTCCCGAAAATAAAGGGGCTGGCTCCTGTTGTTTCTTTTTTATTTTTTAGTTTCGTCTATCCCTAGTAAAATTATTTTTTATTCCATATAAGCTGCCTTTAAATATATACAGTACTTTGTCTTGTTGTTATTAAATAAAAGTGATATATTCCTGTTGTTCAACTTCCACACACAAATAAACAGATGTAGACAATCAGTACTGGTGCATGAGAGAAGACTCCCTGGTTCACAGAAGCGTGAACTGTCGACTGTCTCCATACGAAGCTATTTTATACTGTAGTATGATCGATGTACAGTCGTAGAAAAAAGTTTTGTAGCACAGATGCTTTATAAGTTCCACAAAAGAGGCAGTGCGCATGATCTGGGGACGAGCGACCTGGTTCACAAGAGAAGGACTAGTTGTGGTAATAAAATTAGTTTGGTTTCGTTGTATGCCTCCTTTCTGGAAGTTATAAAGTATCTGAGCGGCAAAACTTTTTCTAAGACTGTAGCTTATCCAACGTAACCAAACGCAGGACTCTAGTTTTGACGTTTGGAGATAAAACTCAAAGACAATAAAAAAATTAATCAACAAGATTATCGAGCAAGTAAATACTGTACATTCAAGTGTCTGAATTTTAAATTGAAATGAACGAAACACTGACAGTAAAATTTCAAACTTTTTAAAAGAACTAAAACGATTAATATCCGAAAAAAATATAAAAGTAAAATTGTACAATACAATAATCCTTTCTATGTTATTATATAGCTGTGAAATTTGGGCTATTAAAGCCGAGATGACATTTATGTGACGTACAGCAGAATACAATTGACTTCAAACCAAACGATGAATTTTTGTAATAGCTGAAAGTAATTCTTGCTGTAATAAAATAGCAGAATACAAAAGGAATTAGGTTCAGCTTGTAAACAAAAATTAATAATTAAGTATATTATAAATGGAAGAAGAGTGCAGCGCCGAGCAATGAGGAAAATGACGGATGAATCCTACGGCCGGAATATCCACAATGGCCTATATTCTTCAAATCTGGTATTTGTTTACTTTATCGACACAAACTCTGGCCAGATGCAGTATTATCTCACCTAACACACTCTAACCTTGCCACATTCCTCAGCCTCATGTCACCTATCCCTTCACCTAACCCACTCAACGTTCTCACATTTTTCGACCTCGACCTCATGCCACTTAGCTATCCCCTCATCAACCCCACCCTAGTCTTTCCACGTCCACGGTCTCCTATCACTTAACTATCCATCATCTAACCTGGTCACAGTCCTTTGTTACATATCCCCTCATCTACCCATTCTAACCACAATCTAGTATATACAGTCACGAAGCTTGAGTTGTGAGGATGCTAGGAAAAATTGACTGTGCCGGTACTATTTCGCATTGTCTGTAATGAGGCGATATTAGGGATTCTAGTGGTTAGCAACTATCTATGGATGCATATTTACTACGTATTGAGCTTCGTGTCTGTATATACTAGAGCCAGTGGTCGTCAGCACTCGCTGAAATGTGCAAAGTGTAAGCGGTGCCGTCCCGTGTGCACCGTCGTGCAGCAGGAAGAGATAGAGAGCATACACGCTAGCAGCTACGAGTGCACCATGGTGCACTGCGTTTTCCGCGGGTAGGCGACGCTAGCCCCAGGGTGCTCTGTGCTGACGACCACTGTTAACTAGACTGTGGTCTAACCTTGTCATATTCCTCGGCCTTATCACACTTAGCTATCAACTCACCTAACCCATTCTAACCTTGCTACAGTCCTCTGTCGTCTGTTAATTATACCTTCACCTAACCCACTCCAACCTCACATTCCTAGGCCTCACGTCTCATGTCACTTATCTATCCCTAACCTAACCTAACCTAACCTTTAATTCGAAGTATTTATAGTGTTTTACGAAAATACGCGCCGGCGGAAAAAATATGGTGGAACATGATAACTGCGATGCGATGTTAACCATTAATATGTGCAAAGTACGGTAAACTCATGGTGCTGTTAATGTAAATAATTACGATAAATAATTTTATTATGAATAATAACAAATAATATACACAGACTAAATAATAATAAAAATAAATAATAATAATAACAAATATACTTATTCGCGATTTTTCTTCAGTACCCTGTAAGAAATTATCTAGAGAATAAGAAATTACCCGTAGCATATTTGTCCTTCATAAATCTCTCAATAACTTCCTCTAATTTTAATACTGACACGTTGTAGCGAGTGGATCACACTACCTTAACCCTTGCGTTCATTTTTATCCCCCCCCTCACATTTTTACCTCATAATATATACCACGAATTTAATCATGAAATGGCATACAGAACAGGTCCCTTTCTATCTCATAACAGTGAGTTAGTTTATATTTAACCTAAAATGTCATTAGTAAATGTCATTAGTTTTTTAACCGCACAATTATCCCCATAAATTTCACCATGGAATAGCATCGAGAGTGAGTTTACTCAAGTAGCGTTCATCTTTTATATACCCTGATGCCCATTCGTATTTTATCCTCATGAATTTAACACAGCAATGGTGTAACAAACAAGTCTTCTGATATGTTGCTACTACGGCTACATTTATACTCGTATTTATCACAGAAATTCACTTGTTCGATAACCTCACAATACCAACCTGGAGTACAGATTACGTAATTCAGTAGCTTAATACCTTATTTTCACTTTCAATTATCCTCAATATTTACGAGATGTTTTAAATGTCAAAGTATCCACGACAAATACAGTCCTGTAATGGCGCACCATGTGCTATATTGTATAAATGTATATCATAATAATTTGCTTTAATTTGTACTTACAGCAAACATTCACTGTTTCGCGTCCCACATAGTTTCAATCCTGGGATGTAGCTAATGGATTACTCTCTAGTTCAGTCTGTTCGCTTCACTTTTATTTACTTAAATGAATCTTACGTTATCCGCTGGCCTTGCAGCAACAGCTAAATCGCTAGCCTTACCGGTTTCGGGATTCAGTCTCTCCTCAGTCACGGATGTTTGTGCGCTGTCAGTCTCAAATCCAACGTTGCCTTAGTTCAGGGTTGGGAGCGTTAGGGGTAGCAGGGGAAGTAAAGGGAGAGAAGGGGTTAGAGATAGAAGTCCACAACCCAAGTAATCAGAAAGTGGCGGATTGCGAACTATAACCTTGCATTGTGTTTGTCTTTTCTGTTCGGCTGAATAGCGTCGTTCATCATATTTTATTTTTCAGAAAGGAATGGACTTAGGCAAAATACGAGTGTTATGTTTGAAAAACGAGATATTACATAAATTAGCGCACAATTGTAGTTATTTTAGAAGTGAAAATCCTTGAATTTATAAGGAATTTTTTGAGATGCAGTTGAAAATGTAAGCATTTTATAGCGATATACTTGGAGGAAGAAAAATTGTTGGAAAATGTAGTAAATCACGTTTGAAATGAGAGGTGCGTCGTAATGGAGGTGAATATGTTGTGGTTTCTAGTGGAAAATAGAAACGTAAGGATAGGCCTATACCTAAAACACAAGACACGATGTAATTGAAGAAAGCATAACTTGTATTAATGGAAAGACACAAAAATAGTGAAAGAGAACAAATGAACACATAGTTTTCGTAATTTAACTTGGTTTGTACATTCGTCATTACAACAGCTTCTCACTGACCAGTACTACTAACGTCACTAACAAGAAATCACCAGCCTTTCCCAGCGCTTGAAAATCCCGAACTCAATCGTTGTCACCCGAATCTTCTCGTAGACCAGGCGTCCTCAACTGACCGTGGCGCTAGTTAAGTGCAGCGCCTCGCCTGCTGTGTAGCGATGTCTGTGCAGGCGCACGGACACAGTTCGTTCTCTGTAGTACACAGTGGCGGACCAGAAATGTCAGAAGGGATGTCCGATAGGCCATCCACGCCAATGAATGTTATTATGGGAAGAGTCATTTATATTTGATGAAAAGTCGGGAGTGTCCACGTGTTTGGTTTGTGGTAAAATTCTGAATAACAGAAGGAATTTCAACCTTCAACGATATTATTCGTCGTATCACTCAAATTATTATGAAAAATATAAGGGATAAGAACGAACCACTCTTATCCAAAAATTACTAATAACTAATTTGTAGAATAATAATAATAATAATAATAATAATAATAATAATAATAATAATAATAATAATAATAATAATAATAATAATAAACTAAACATTACACATTCTTTCCCTAACTCTATCGGCACAAAAGCAACTAATTTTTGCAATTCGTTATCTTAAAGTACGTTTAACAAGCTCATTTGGCATTTACTATGTTTCTAGAAAGGAAAAATGTTTGTTAGATATACTGTACAGGAAAACAATTCCCTTATATAGGCTGTAGTTTGAAGGAAAATAGGTATTGAATATAGTTTATTAATCTTTATTAGTTGTACATATTTGTGGCCTTTATTTTCATGTAATAATTTAGTTTACGGTTGTTGAAAGAAGGAATAATTTATGTTGAACATAAAATTGAAGAAACTGTTTCTAGCTTTAGGAACAAAATGGGTCGTTAAACTCAGTGTATTATTTGGCTGATTTCAGCATATTTAATGTGCTCTGTTTAATTACTAATTTTTTAGAAGAAATTAATGATTGCATGTTTCAAATTCTTTAAGTTATAGGAGAAATTTTATTACGTATATTTCAAATAGAAACACATGGAATGGTGCATAACCAATAGGCTGTAGGAATATAAGGGATACGGACAACGCTTGAAAGACTGTATTGGTAGACCGCCACTGAGCTTGTTTCAACTATCATCCCCTTCCCTCTCCTGCACAGCAACTGATTCTCGTGACAGACTTGTGCACTGTGCGGCTCCAGCCAGCACGACTGTGCGATCGGTTGACGACGCCTGTCGTAGACCATTGGGACAGTGGCTCTTGACGTCTTCTAAGCTTAAGCTAAGCTAATCTAACATAACCTAAGCTTTTGGTAAAACTTTATAATAGCGTTACCATAGAAACGTAGACAGCAAAAAAAGACACATTCTTAGACATTATAGCTGACTCGCGGAACAGGTTTTCGCTACCTACTATCTTCTTCTTCTTCTTCTTTACGGTGTGGGTTTCAATTCGCTCCGACTACAAATTGCTGAGACCATTTTTTTTCCTTAGATCTTCCTGGATTTTTTTCCGTTGGAAATTAAATGTTGTTTCGGGTTTTTTCTGTATTGTGTAAATGTCTTATTCAATCCTTTAACGTTAAGTTCTCGTAGAATATCTGTACTTGTCCTTCGAAAACTAAATCGACATTTTTTTTTTCTAAAAATCATGTCCCCTGCACATCTAAAGTTACTCAAGTTGGGAAGATTTGAAATGAACACACGCTATGAAGAAAACATCGAAACTGCAAGTGTTAGATAACCGATAACGCCTAGGATACCGGATAGCCGTCCTCAGTAACACAGCAGTAGGCCTACCACTTGATACACTACCATATTCATAGCCTATCAGCCACCTTGCTCTCACGTCTTACAGCACACTCGTAACTTTGAAACTCTCTAAATAAGAAACTGTTCGTTTCCGTTATAATAAAGTAACTAATATTGGCGGGCAAGAAAAGGCATGTACTTGAAGGGTTTGATGCTATCATTTATTTATTAGTTGTAAGTTTGCTATACTTCATATTTGTATATTATTATATCATTATTTTATTTTAGATGTGTCTTATAATAAAGTAAATTCAAATTAATTACATTAAAAGCATGTCTGAGATAGTAGCCAATAAGAGCACATTTATTACTGAGGTTCAAATACTAGCCAATGAGAGTAAGAAGAAACGCTGGAGCAACTGTCTACTGGGCGGAGAAATCTCGCTAAAGGAAAGTCATAGTTTCACAGCCAGCACCTACAGATAGCGTTATATCTTTAAAAATCTATATTTTACAACGTATAACAATACCTGATTATTTTCTCAGTAAATACAGAATCACAACTCAATTGAACAGATACAATATCCGTTTGTTTGTTCCTATCTAGATAAATAAGATGGAAGGCAGCAGTTGCCCTTGCATTCTGGGAAGCTTTCTTGGGGAAGAATGTAGTGGTGGTTTGAAGGTATTGAATATATTGACACACAAAGAAGAGAAACTTAAACTTTGTCAGAACTGCATTTTTTGTTCAAGACAACATTCCCTCAAACAAGATAGGTGTATCTGAATTCGCAATCCTCAGACCTAAAGAGTGTGTCCTTGCAGGTTCCTCAGGTACACATGCTGTCTGTGTGTGTAGAATCCACCAGAATGTTCAGTTGCTTCTGGAAAGTATTCATATGAAAGGAACTCACCATGATCTGATTAAACTAATAACTTGTGACATATGTAACAGAATTTGCATGCTACGTCTTTGTGAAAAGTGTCCTAGCAAACTTGTCCTAAAAACATATCCAACAATAATTCCCAGATGACTTTGATCCTGATGAACCAATCCAGTACAGACAGTGGGTAACACCAGATAGAGTAAATATGGTTGTTGAAGTAAGCACTTTCTCTGAATTTTATAATAATATATGCATAAGTATAGTTGTCGACACTAATGTTCGTCACTCAGTTGCGTGATCGATAGTAGTCTTTGTTCACGCCACATTGTGTGGTGTCTGTCACACTTTTTGCCGCACCACAAGCACTCGCATTCGGGATCTGGTTGGTGGTAGCTTCTGTTCTTGCACACTTTGAAGTGGAATCCATGGACTGCAAATCTGGTCATGGAATATCGTAACTTGGATAGCCCTTTCGTCCAGTCTCTCCATACCATCGCGTCCGTGCTGTAGAAGTCGCTCTATTTTTCGTTTCGCTTCATTTCCATGTCTTGTATTAGTTTCTCGTAGCTTGGAGTTGATGGCAGTAGTAGTGTCATCCTCAGGTCGTGTATAAGCGGCATTTCCCATGTTAGTACATATGTAAGCCTAGTGTGTAAACTTTGAGAGACATAAGACACGTTTCAAATAGGTGCTCTTGACCTTCTCTAATTCCTCCAGATGCTTGTATTTCAGATGTGGCCCTATCTAAAGTCTGGGTCAGCTTACTTAATACCCTAAGGGTGAAACCTAAACGTTTTTCCCCCATTACTACATAAGCTAGTGGATTATGGTGATTTTATAGTTTGCAGGTTGGATTTTCTTTTGCTAACTTCGTTTCGAATTTCGGTACTGAGAAATACTACAACTGATAGTGATTTTATAACTGTTATTTTGGCAGCAGTGACAAGTTTTCCGTAGTTTAAATTCTGAAAATTCAAATTGTTTTCGATTTCTGAGTCCATTACTGGAAGCTAGTGAAATTTGAACATACTAATAATTAATTAATATCAGTATTAATATTAATACATAATAGTTATTGTATATGTTGCTTTGTGTTGTGGTTACAATTTCAAGATTAGAATCAGGTAGGCCAAGTGTAAATATAGTAGTAGTAGAGTAGGTTATTTTACGACGCTTTATCAACTGCTTAGGTTATTTAGCGTCTGAATGAGATGAAGGTGATAATGCCGGTGAAATGAATCCGGGGTCCAACACCGAAAGTTACCCAGCATTTGCTCATATTGGGTTGAGGGAAAACCCCGGAAAAAACCTCAACCAGGTAACTTGCCCCGACCGGGAATCGAACCTGGTCCACCTGGTTTCGCGGCTAGACTCGCTAACCGTTACTCCACAGGTGTGGACTGTGTAAATATAACATATTTCGTGTGATACATCCCCTTGAGTAATCGATAGAAATACCATTTCACATTTTAATTAAATAATTTGTGTTTAGACTTTTATTACAATAATGGAGTAAATATTCTAAAGCATACATTTCAAAATGGCATTCGTTTTCGGAATTCATACTAATCATTTCACGTGATCAAACAAAATACATTTTTAGGTTAGGTCTCGTGATTTGTAAACTGTTTAATCAAAGCAATGAATTTCATGTTGTCAGACAAAATACATTTTAATATTAGATCATCCATTAATCTACTAACTACTAACATAATATGCGAGAGGTCCAGAAGAAAAATATACTCTTTTACAAATTATTGAATCGTTTAGAAAAACCTCCCCAGCATAAAGATGAGATGTGGTAAATAAGCAAGACATCGTTATTTTTAATGCTTTATTATTATTATTATTATTATTATTATATTATTATTATTATTATTATATTGAGAATCCGTCTGGCTATATCTTTTTGTAGACTTGCAAACATATTAGGAATTTCCCTCCAACTAGTTGCTAGCAAGGAAGAGGTAAGTCCAGTGGTGGGGTAGCCACCTCATAGCTTCTGGACAAGCTGCATTTCCTCAGTATAAGGTGGAATGGTTATACCGCCATGACTCGGTCCCCAAAGCCTCGTTATTTAAAACAGGTTACACCACGGGAAGGTGAGGTTGGGATTTGAGTAGGAGAGGTTATGGAATGCACTTCACTACCCCTTACAATCTGTCAGAGGATTAGATGAAGTGATCAGAGAAAACAATGGGGACTGTAGGACACAGTATTAAATAAAGGATGATAAGTGCATGAGTCATCTGCTAAGTTTATAAATGATGTAAGTAACATAAGAATGGGAATAGTGGCTCGAATACAGGAATGTGAAGGGCCAGTACGACCAAATGGTTGAGTGACAATAAATCATATCGTACAAAATGTTATATTGCTGTATTTCTATCACAAACTGTGATTACTTGGTTCGAACAACCAAAATCTCAATGACCCATAAATATTTTCATTCATTTCATTCGGTGTTCTGCCCAAGGGCAGGTATTTCTCTGCAAATCCAGCCTTCTGCAATCGTTCCTATTTTCTGCCTTCCTCTTTGTTTCCTCATATGAATCAAATATCTTAATGTCATCTATCATCTGATATCTTCTGCCCTGAACTCTTCTCCCATTCACTATTCCTTTCAGTGCATCCTTCAGTAAGCAGTTTCTTTTCAGCCAGTAACCAACCATTTCCTTTTCCTCATCAGTTTCAGCATCATTCTTTCTTCACCCACTCACCTCCCAATCTGCTATAAAATATTCTACACAGAAGTCCATCACATTTTTCTCCAAAAGAGAGAGAGTGTGTGTGTGTTTTATTCCCGTCAGAGAAACGTTCAGCACGAAAGCCTACAAACTATATATAGAGACTGGAATCTTAGTCTTTGAAGTTAAGTGAGTACGAATTCGTGCAATGAACCAATGATTTGAAGAAGAGTAGTGGCGCGTTGATGCTGTATGATGAAAACAGATGATGTCCGTATAAGGAAAAAATAATATTTTATTTATTTATACTCTCAGAGTTATATCCATAGAGCTTCCTCATACACTCAACCAGGTCACAAAGTATACAAGCAGTGAAATTTAACAAAATGTTAAAGAACAGAATACTGACATAATACAAAAAATAATAGCATAACAAAATCGACAATAAACAATATGAAAATAATACCATAATTAAAAAAAGAAAGTAAAATATAGATCTAAAGATTGGAATATAATAAAAAGAACTCAGTGCAAATAATTAACAGCAAAAACATAAGGAAGAAAACAACAAATGGAATGTAATAAAAGGCAGAAAAAATACGACATTTAAATAAAATCCACAATAAAAAGGGTATGATGATAAATGCATCTGGTGATCAAGAGAGCAAAAAAAAGGAAGAAAAAGAAATATATATTTTTTTACAAAATTATCCCCGAGAAAAGGGTTTATAATTGAAAGGAATCTGAATTTTAAAAAGTGCTCTGAATTGAAAAAAAAAAAACATACACACATGAATATTTCAGCTTATATTACAATAAATAATAATCTCTGCTATAATATTTTAACTTAAAATGTTATTGTTTCATAGGTACTGCTCTTCATAAAATGTTTGTCTACATTACTACACTGACCAGCAAAAAAAAAAAAAAAAAAAGCAACAACCGAACTGTACTAGTACCTACTTGTTTTAGACATCTCTGTTTCAACTAGTAGTGCATATCATAAACATATGCTGAACTGAAGTATACTGTACTACTTGAGGAGTAAGGAACGTGTTGTAGAGTGACCCTGAAGTACGCGTTATTTAGGGTGATTGTGAGCAGAGTCTGTATTACCCACCATTCTGTTTTTGAAACGGCAATTGCTCGTACTAATACACAGCGCGCCGCTGTCATATCACTTGTGCAGTAAGATTTCTCTCTTACTCTTGTCATAGACAGAAATGCAAATCAAATCATTTCCTGATCATCGTTGATGTCTGATTTATTAGACTGTTCATTGAGTTGCACGAAAGTGAATCTCCAATCAACTTGTCTCCATTTACTAAGTGCTAATTTGAGAAAGAAATGCATTTGGCATCAGCGCTATTTAACAACCATGGCCAGTTTGATGCTCTTTGAGAGGAAAAAACGAATGTATCGAGTGGGCATTGATTAAGAAAAAATAATGGCTTGCTGTTTTGTTGTTCTTTGTAGAAGTAAAACAGGCGGATTCTACCTGTATAGACTACAGAACAAAATACAGAATAATAAAATTAGAAATCTGAGAAATCAAATTTTTCTTATAACAATAGAGCCGTCTTATTAAACTTCGTAGAGGGCTTTATGACTGTAATAGAAATAACAAGGATGGTGTTTGGATGACGCAAAAAAAAAAAAAAAAAAAAATTCCGGTCTCGGAAATCACAACTTCATTCACCATATGACGTCAGACATCGCTTATGGATATTTACCGAATATTTCTTCTTCATCATAAGAATCTATTAGGTCATTTTAGAACAATACAGCTCCTACTTTAACTATTTCCTATTATAAATTACTATAATTACACTCTTGATCAATGATCAGTCACTGATCAGCAAAAAACTGTCTATCAAATCTGATGGAAGATTGATTTCCAAAAATTAAATACTGATTTATTCTTTCTGCAAGAAAAATAGAACTGATGGCCAATCCAATCCTCTTTGATCTTTGATCATATCTGATCGGTGTGTCTGGAACCAGGCCAAGTCTTTTTTTTACTCACAGAGTAAATCATAAGATCGCAACGCCGCTGTTCACGTTCTACATGCAAATTGGTCACCTAGTACTGAAGGATATATGCCATATTGTATACCCCGTACACACATATACAATTTCCAGTGTTGTGGAACGAAGAAAACGGGCTTTAGAAATAAGTTACAAATGTCTCAAGCATGATAAACTTGAAACTGATATTCTCAAGTACTGTACTCAAAACATATCCATTTAACAACTCAGATTTTATTAAAGATTTTTTTAGTAATTATGTCCTACAGAATAATACTTGCAATGTTGACAATTAATATTTGAGGAGAAAAAATCGCTCCGGCACCGGGGATCGAACCCGGGTCCTTGGTTCTACGTACCAAGCGCTCCGACCACTGAGCTACGCCGAATTAAATCCACAGCACCGGATCGAACCCTCCTCCTTCAATGTTTCCTTTTGTGGCATGACTCCAAGTTAGGCATATCGTTGACGTTTATGTTCAACTGCCGTTATACAAGGGGCGCACTCAGCTGAGTGACTATTTGGCCGGGATTCCGCAGTAAAATGCACAGTAATCTGTACAGATATATCCACGGCGCCTGTTAACAACTCAGGTTCGCGAAGTAACAAACTGCTCATTATTTATAATATGTAGGCCTACTCTTGGAATATAAGCAGTTACGTGTGTTAATGGATCCATGACATTCAATTTTACTACACAAGCAAAACATAGACTCTAATACGAATATTATAAAGAAAGAGGTAGCGTCTACATCAACGATACTTACGTAACAACAGCTAAGATCGCTGAAACTATTCTGCGTGGCGAGACTGTAGACAATGTTAAGACAACAATAGCAGTGCCGTTGCCGTGTTACGGACATTGTCTGTTTAGTAACGAGAGAAAATGTTTCGCCTGCTAAGCATGTTGGGTAAAAGCGTTATTTCGTCCAGTCAGTTGGCCAATGTCGGCCAAGTTGTTGGCTACGGAAGCATGGGACTGACTGGCTACATGATTTATAATTTGTATGCCGGTAAGCAGCAAAGGTCAAACATCGAGACTGAAGACGTGCCATTAAGCACAGGACGAGACGCCATCCACCAGAGGAAGAAAATCTAGAGTCCCCTTCCGAAGAGGTGGTGAAAGTGACCGATTATGAGAAATACAAACCCCGTAAAGTCCCGCCAGGGAAATTCGCTTACATAAGGGAATTTTACAAGAGAGTAATGGGGGAAGAAGCTTTTAAAGATGAGCCGCCTTTGCTTGAGCTGCCAGACCCCGAGGAGATTGCGCCAACAGTAATAATAGACGATGACGAAGATGATGATGAAGAAGAAGAAGTAGAAGAGGAAGTAGAAGCAGAAGAGGCAATAGTTGCAGAGGAAGCACAAGGGACCCAAAAGGAACAAGACAAAAGTCTTCCTAACACCCCGGAGAAAAGCACCCGAAAGCAAAAGTATGAGATTATGTATCAAACTTAGCTAATATTGTACTTCTGTCTCTAACTTGTAGTAGCTTCTGTACTCTTATTATTTACAGTAGACCAGCGGCTTCCAGCCTTTTGAGGTGTCAGGACCCTTAAAGGTTCATATTTCATTTCGGCTGGCCCTCTAAAATGTTTTGCATAATTTACGGCCAAGGACGTTTCTAGTCATTAAATTTTTGCATGGTGTAATGAAGTAAGCACCCTTAATAACTATGTAGCGAAATTAAATTTAGTTCCAGGTTTGGTTATAATCTGAAATTAATATACAACTTTATTTCACGTTGTATGATGTTTTCTGAGAACAATGAAATTTGTTAATATTAGCCATGAGGTAGTTAATGGGATAGTTGACAATAAACCGAGAACGGAAACGACAACGAGAATGGAAATATTGTTAAAATAAATGTATTTAAATGTAAGCATTCACAATTAACTATTAACATTCACAAAAGTTAATTACGAATGCTCACATTTAAATACATTTATTTTTACATTAGTTTTGTTCTCGTTCTCGTTGTCGTTTCCGTTCCCGGTTTATTGTGAACCAGCCTTTAATGGGATGGTTGATATTGCCTAAAGCTGTCAGTTTTCAGAAGTCTGGTTCAAATATAGGCAAGTTTAGTTCAACATTAAATTTACTTCTAGGCCTATATTTGTTATCAAAAGGAAGAACAATTGTTTGTAGCCTGTAGGCTTACATTTGAAGTCTGATTAGTGTAATATGTAGCTAGTCGGCGATGTATGCAACGGAGGGGGAAAGGATCTGGCCAGCCTATCCCATTATCTCCTGCCTTACTTTCATCATATGGTGCCTTGTAGGTATCACTCATGAGGTTCAGACCGTCTTCAGACAGATGACTAAACAACAATTTGTTCGGAATATGACTTTCCTGTGTTAAATTTCAACGTACCTCGTTCACATGTTTCGATCTATTTATAGGTCATCTTCAGAACTGGTCGTTGTTGGTCTTGGGATCACTTATTCTGTTTCCTGTAAGGGTGTGTTCCTGTGGTATAGTGTAGAGTCAAAGAGTGTGTGTGTTTTGAAGTTGAGTTGTGTGTTGAGAATTTCGTTGGGGTGTGTTTTTGTGTGTCTGTATATTTCATATTGTTCTAGTGTGTTTAGTTTCTGGCTTTTTGGTTGGATGTATACTATTTCCATGTCTGTGTTGATGTCTCTGTGGGTGTTGTTAGCATTTGTGATGTGTTCTGCATATGTGGAGGTGTTTTGTAATTTTGTTATGGCTGTGATGTGTTCTTTGTAACGTGTTTGAAACGATCTGCCTGTCTGTCCTATGTAGAAGTTGTTGCAGGTGTAATATTTGAGTTTGTATACTCCTTGTGGTTGTATTTGTTTGTTTGTGTTGTTTATGTGTTGAGATGTTTTTGTAGAGTGTTATTTGTTCTGTATGCGATGCGCCAAGACCAACAACGACCAGTTCTGAAGATGACCGATAAATAGGTAGAAACATGTAAACGAGGTACGTTGAAATTTAACACAGGAAAGTCTTACCATACATATTCCGAAGTGATACAGCGTTAAAATTTGTGTAATCAAGATGTATAACAATTTGTTATTCAAGAAGAGCATCTAACAGCGTCTCTTCTTCTTTGTGGAACAAACTGATTTTTTATCACCAAGAAAGGGTTTTTACCCAATGGTTTCTTTAATTGTATGAAGAATTTAATTGTATGTCATTAATTCCAATGTTAAAGAGTAGAGATATTCTTTATATTTTCCTGCGATATTGAATAGTAATTCATCATTTGTTGCTAGAAAGTCACTTACAATGGAAAATTAATTGAATTATCGATTAGGGAGGCCACAAGTTTAACTTCTTTATTGTTGCTTCAATCTTATCCTGAACGGTGAACATGGTTAACATTGGACATAGAAAATTGAATTTAGAGAATTCAAAAACTAAAAATTTAATAATAATAATAATAATAATAATAATAATAATAATAATAATTTCTTTATTTAATCTGGCAGAGCTAAGGCCAGTAGGCTCTTTCTTCCGCCCAGCCTCCCTGAATGGCGGTCATTGACACATGAGCGGTATGAATGTGGCATTACCTGCATGAAATTACTGTACAACTATTCGTCCTCACTCAGCTCATTAAGAAATGGACGGAGTATGAACTGTGTATATCTTTGTGCGTTGACTATTTCCTCAAAGAAAATGGGGCTAATCACCCTTCGTCCGCTCATTGCACAACATACCTATATTTTTATGTAGATATGTCACGTAGCGATTGTTCGTGAAAACGGTGTGGATTTTCAATGCCCCAGTAACGATTATTTTGAGTGTTCATCTAACCACTTAGGTGGAACCATGCTTCGTCACTAAAAATTGAAATAGGTCAAGTAGTCCATCATACACTGACTTTTGGAACCACATGAAAAAACCTAAGTCTACTCTGATAATCGGGTTCCATTAATCTCTGAACTACACAAATTCTGTAAGGTTTTAATTTTAATTGTTTCGTACCTCTTATCACTGAAGACTGTGACACTCCTACCTGCTGAGCTACACGGCGGGATGATGTCGTAGGACTTCTCTCTAGTCAGTGGATAATTTCATCTAACATCTCCTCAGTGAGAACACGCTTCACACATGTTCGTTTCTTATCCATTACTAATTCAGTTGTACTAAATGTCTTCACTAAATTGTAAATCATTGTTATAGAAGGCTCTGGTGAATCAGGGAATGACTGACGGAAGTTTGTTGCAACTGTTCTCCAAGATTCGTATTTCACAAAGTTGTCGTAAATAAACGCTCATTGTTCAAGGCTATACTACTGCACACACTACTGCACTCTAAATGTGCGGTATACAGCTGCACCCTCACTGTGTGAACGTGTTTACGTAACTAAACACGAAACGTACGCGAACAAGAGGTCTGATCACTGCTATGGCGCAGCAGTTACTACGCATACGACTTTCCGCTGACGCCGGTCTAGCCCTGGCTGACTCACTCTGTACTTGGCAACAATTCGTGTCACTGAAAAATTGCAGGTGAAATAGGAAGAAGCCACGCTGTATTGCAAATGATAATTCATTTTATCAACGATAAAAGTGACAACATTGCTTAAATCAAATCATTAAATTCTGTTACAGATCATTATTTCATTCCTTTGCAGAACCGGAGCGGGAGAAATATACCTACCTGGACAAGACACCTAAACACTTCAACGAAGACATCTCAACTAATTAATATCACTTATCTGGCTTTAAACAAATTAATTATGTTACAGATTGTCACTTAATTTCTTTACAGAAGCGCAAGAGGAAATTATTATACCCGGATATGGTACCTCACACCTAACAAAGACATCTCACCTAATTAGTGTTACTCAATTGCCTTTAAATAAATGATATAATGACTTGAATTGTAATACAGATTGTCTTTTCTTTCCTTTACAGGAAGGTGGACAGGAGACATCCCCGTCTTTAAGCTTTATGGTAAGTTCATATTTACCATTTTTTTATTTGTTTCCAGTGGCACATCCAAAAGTGTGGTTTGTGGGGAGGCTATTCATAACCAGTGCCAAAGACGAACATTAGAGCTGTAAAAGTGTACCTTTACGCAAAGCGTGGATGGACTCAGAAGTACAGACAGCGTCACTGTATGTGATTGGCTGGCTGGGAATGTTTAGGGCTGCGAGACATTATTCAAATAAAAGTTACAGAACTTCGGACATTAAAATATTAAAAGGAATGTATTCAATATAAATTCGAAAACGTACCGTAAACTGGGGTTTCTTTGACCCACTAAAATGCATTATTAAAAGTTAATTTACTGATTTCTCGTGAAAATTTCGGAATCTGTAAATTTCGTATGCGATTGCGAAAACATTTCCTGAAAATAGTCAAATGATCATAATATTCACTTATAATAGTACATGTGATAAAAGCTTAGTTCAAAGCTGTGGAACAAAGGTATCTGGCACATGGAGTTACTTTGACCACCTGTTTTTTTTTTTGTCGTATATATTCATACTAAAATGAAACTGGGTCAATGTAGTACAGCACATGTGAAATTAAACTATAAACTGTCAACAATATTATTAAAAATAAGTCGGACTGAAACATAAAATATATTTATTTTGAGACAAATAGTTGAACTGTTACCATGCTTTATGTTTAAATTCTTATTTACAAGTGATCTTTACAATACAATGTCTAAACTAGTATGGCACGAGGTACACAAAGATAAATAATTGGGCTAGCGTACTGCCCTTCCATTCAGGCGGACCGGGTTCCGTCCCCTGTCAGGTCTGGGTGGAATTTGTTATGGACAAAATACACATTCCAGAGAGTTTTTCTGGGGTACTTCCGTTCCCCTCTTTCATTCTACCAACACTCTCCAATCCCCCCCCCCTAATTTCGTCTATCATCTCTAATAGTAAAAGTAGGCTGGGGTTATGTCTGAGGGCAGTAAAGGTTTCCGATGCTGATCTAGGTTCCGAAGGCTGGGGGCTTCGGGCTTGTCAGTAACCGATGAAACCTAACCGGCAGGATCCAGGGAGAATGGTCCTCCTGTCAGCGTCGGTCTCACGAATGAGGGGCGTATCTACCGACACGGAAGTTCATCTCAGATTAATAATTATTTCCCTTCCTTTATACTCCTTGATGATATAGCCACGGTACAAGATAAGGTCACAGAACAGGTCTTTCCTCTTTACTGTACATGAATTAATACATAATGGCCTGTCATCTAAATGGTTATTTTCAGTGGAGATGGAAAAAGATTTGTTAAAATTTAGAGATAGATCAGTCTCTTGAAATCGTTGGAGTGCCATTTTTGTAAGGGTAATGGCAACTTCTCTGTTTTTCCCAACAATGATTGCATCATCTGCAAATCCTATAACTATTTTTCTTCACCCCTGAAACAAATTCATAATCGTAAGTTTGTTGGATAGTATCCTTTGTGACCTCATCCAAGATGAAATTAAAATAGTGGCAATGTTGTTGTATAGGCTATGTAGGCCTATATGTATGTAAATAAAAAAATTATATATATATACATACATACGAGTATACACACATTTTGACTTGTTCCATATCTCAAAGCTACAATGCTGATATAAAAACTATTGAACATAATAAATCAAGGTAAAAAGGAAAATGTGCAATTTATAATTGTAATTTTGGAATGATGAAATATTCCATTTGTACGTAGTGCATGGAAATGTCTTATATATTGCATTTATACATAACTTTAATGACAATTTAAGAAGATGTACTAGAGATAGTAAACTTCAATACTGTTGGAAAGATTTCTTCTTCTTAGGAATATGACAAGGATTTTGACGTTAGTACTTTATATACTGCAGAGTGTCCGGGTTGAAGAGAAACATAAATAATAGCATATAGTAACTGTACAATATATTTGTGTAATCGCACCCCCGGTGGAAGACTGCCACAAGTCAAAAAACATGAATTTTGAGTTATTTGGTGCATATAAATCCCTGTGATCAAGTCCATGTCTTGTAAAACAACCACAACTGAAAACGTATAAATAGCGATTCTACTGCACGTAATTTAGTTTTCTTCTCATAGAAATTTTACAACTAAAATAGTAGAAGACTGCCACATCTCAGTTGTGGCAGTTTTATTCTCATACGTAAAACCGCCACATCTCGAGATACGGCAGTATTCTTTGCTGGCAGTGGCAGCCATTTTGTGTTGCTGCTCAAATCAGCTGACTGTTTACACTTGCTGTGGTCGTTGCATACAAGTGTAGATAGGTAATTTGATTAAAAATGTACTCAAGAGGTGCTGTGATGGTTTCATTGGCACTTGAAAAAATGAACGTTGCAAGAAGGAGCGATGAAAGCGTGGAAAGTAGTGGCAAGCTGAAAGAACCTGGAGTTGAAGTAAGTGAATGTAGAATATTGGTTATGTTTGGTGTAAAGTCGGAATATATTTTATATTTTTTGCTGTAAAATAGTGTTAATAAATACTTTTTACTCTATATTTTGGCAATACTAACTACAAACAAATGTTACGTTATATTATATTAAAAACTTAATTAATTTCAGGTTATCGATCATGAATGCCACAGTCCAACTAGGCCAATACTTACAGATGTATTACAGGAAATAGAAGAAGGCAATTTTGACGACTCTGACGTAGATAAAACCTGGCATCCTGAACCTGAACCTAATTCTGATACTGATGAGGCTAATTCACAGAATGGAGGTTAGATATTTTGCAGATCATCTTGATTTTCTAATGATTTATTTATTTATTTTTATTATTCATAAAAGACTCAATATGTTGTAAGCATTTTCAAACCGTGTTAAGAGTGCATGGATTTCAAGAATAACTATATAATTTATAAACAAATATTTATTTATTATTTGCAGGAAAGGAAACAAGGAAACGTAAACGTAAAATCAATAATTGGAAAAAGAATGTTCTGAAGAAAAAACGAAATTCAGGGGAGGAATTCGTCAATGGTTCAGATAAAGTCATATCAGCTAGGACACTTAAACCACCTTGTGGTGATAAATGTCGGCTTGGATGCAAATCTAAAGTAAGTGAGGAAGACAGAAAGAATATTATAAAGAAATTTTGGCAGTTAGGTGACATCACCTGTCAAAGACAGTTTATAGCAAGCAGCACTGAGACAATTAGACCTGCATACAGGTATAACTTACACAATAGTACTAGGGGACTTAATATGGCCTACTACCTTCAAATTAACAATGAACGAGTAAGAGTTTGCAAGAAGATGTTCATGTTAACTCTTGACATTGGAGATCATCTGGTCAGATCAGCTATTAGCAAGACTGTTAGTGGTGTAACTGAGGGTGACAAGAGAGGTAGGCATGGGAAGCATAAAAAATTGGATGATGAAATTCGAAATGGAATAAGACGACACATTGAATCATTCCCTCGTATAGAATCACACTATTTACGGGCACAAACAAGCAGGGAGTATATTGATGGAGGACTAAGTATAGCTGCTATGCACAGACTCTATCTTCAAGACTGCAGGGAAAAAAAATTGCAGAGCGGCAATATTCATGTGTACAGTCAGATTTTTAATGAAGAGTATAACATAGGTTTTTATGTCCCAAAGAAGGATCAGTGGAGTGAATTTGAAACGTTCAAACTTGCAACTGATGATATCAAAGAACTGCTTAAAATCAGTTATGATAAGCACATAGACAGCAAATTAAAGAGTAGGGAGGAGAAAGAAAAAGACAAATTAGCTGCGATTGAACAGAAATGCGTAACAGCCTGTTTTGATTTGCAGGCAGTTTTAAATACTCCTGAAGGGAACGTTTCTTCCTTTTATTACAAAAGAAGGCTGTCTGTTTTCAACTTCACGGTATACGACCTAGGAACTTCTGATGGCTTCTGTTTTGTTTGGGATGAAACCATAGGAAGAAGAGGTTCCAATGAAATAGGGTCCTGTGTTCGTGAATTTCTGAAAGTACATTGTACAGGAAAGCCTGTGATATTTTATTCTGATAACTGCTGTGGTCAGAATAAAAACAAATATATAGCATCACTATACTTGCAGATGGTGTTAGATGAAACACTGGACATTCCTTCTATAACCCATAAGTTCTTTACAGTTGGTCATGGACAGAATGAAGGTGATTCAGTTCACAGCGTGATCGAAAAGCAGAAGAAAAGGGCTCTGAGATCTGCACCCATTTATATTCCTGCACAATGGGCAACAATCATATAAACTGCTAAGAAGACTGGAAATCCATACAAACTCAAGCAGATGGAAACAGATGATATTTTTGACTTGAAGATTTTAGCTAGTCAAATAGGCAGCAACTTCAACAAAAATGAACAAGGAGACAAAATTGTATGGACTGACATCAAGATGATACAAGCAAGAAAGGATGCACCATTCATTCTAGAATATAAGACATCCTATGGTGAAGAGTTCCAGCGAATAAACACAAGGCAAAGAGGTCGTCCTCAGATAGGACCCTTGAACCTGCAGAAGGCTTATAAGCAGCCACCTGGCATATCTGTAGCCAAAAAGAAGGACTTGGTATCTTTATGTGATGCTAATCATATTCCATGTATGTATCATCAGTATTACAGAAGCTTGAATACAGAAAACACCAACAGTGCCAATAAGTAGGTCTTATCTATATCAGAATCAGATGGGAGATGAAACGAGGAGATTGTGAACCATTGCACAATAGAGCTAGCTTATAAAAGTGACAGTTTCCACTGTAAAATGATTTTTATTGATTTTTTCTTGCAAGTTATGTGACATTATTTATTCAGAAGAATAAACAAACAAAGAATCATAAAAATAATGAAAAATTATTTTAACCATACCTGCCATAACTGTCACCAATTTAAAAGATACTGAATACAAAACTGCCATAACTCAAAATTATTATTTCTTAATTAAAACACACAAAAATTATCCATGAAAGGAAGTCGTATTTTATTGTATAGTACTAAATAATGTTAGACGATTGTTATACATTACTTTCGATTTCATCATGTAAATATTTATATTTTTCCTATTACCTCAAAATCTTTAAATGCTTCTCCTGAAAAAATGTACTTTTTGACTTGTGGCAGTCTTCCACCAGGGGTGCGTAATGTAAAGCGCAATCGATAGAAAATGTCAGTCGAGATGTAGACACTACAGTGCAAAATGCAGTGCATGCTGTGGTTCTCAGAATTTGATCAGTTACTGGTGATCAGCAGGGTCAACGATAGGAATGGAATGTGGATCCTTCCACACGCAAATCCATTTCACGAGATACTGGAAGTCTGATTTCAAAAACAGGGAAACATTCTAAAACCATGTGACCAAAGAGTCTATGGGTAGTCTGGGCCAGAGCCCACGTGAGTCAGTTAGACAGACTAGTACGAAACTGCATGTTCCTTGTTCAACAGTTCACAACATTCTTCACAAGCGTCTCCGTTTGCAAGCTTACGAACTCCGACTCCTTTATCGCCATAAACCAGACGATTGCCACAAAAGATCTGATTTCGATGCTGAGATTGATTCACCATTTCGATTAAAATGAGCACGCACTGCACTTTACGCTGTAGCATCCACATTTCGACTGACAAGAAAACGACTGATGCAGAACCTGTTCTCATTCCCTTTCTGGGCTTGAGCGACAAATGACATAACAATCACCTTGAAAGTGTGACAGAACAAAATCTTCGAAAGATTCCCTATTGATTGTGTTTCTCGTTACAAATTTATAATGTACATTTCTCACATTGTACGTTGTTACTTAAGTTTACCTTTAGCCTGGACATTCTGTATTTATAAAGGAAAACGTAGATGCAAACATTAATTTTTGAACTGTAGTATCGACGTAATTAATGCTGCCACTCACTCACTAGCTAGCTAATCTGTTTCAGAACATAGTGATCTGCCCATAGTGTACCGAGTGGAAGATTCAAATGCTAATTTCCAGGCCTTGAACCAACGATGCGCGAACTTCGCCCCTCAGCTGGATCCTTCGGTCTCATCCAGCAGTTATTGAGTTCACAGTCGATGCTGTGTTGGACTACCCGAATGTTAAAAAATTGTCTAGTGTTTTGTTTCTCACATTTCTTCTGGTATGATGTGTTTGTTATAAGTACATTTTATAGTATGATATTATATAAATAAATTTTGTAGTATGGTTGACTAAAAAAACTTTGAACCTTGACCTTGTACCAAGTATGTATGTACAGTAGTGGCAAAAAAACCGGACCGACACTTGTAGCTGATACAAAAGAATCCTGTGCTATGTATTGTGTCAAACTGTGGTAATTTCAATGTGGATAGTGAAGACAGAGGTATGTACTGCTATTTAATGTAAAAATACGCAGTTATCTTTGCCGAATATAGGTAGAAATGTAATATTGATGCCAGATGAAAATAAAACTCTCAAAGTTTTTTCGTCTGTAAGTTTGAGGCACTGAAGGAAACAAAAAGACGGTAAGAATCGAACAAATGTAATAAATTTCATTGTTACAATTAATTATACAAGATGGATGTGTTTTGTGACTAGCAAAATTTGAATCTGTGATTCTGAAATCAGCTACAAGAGTCCGTCCGGTTTTTTTTGCCACTGCTGTACAATTTTCAATAGATTATTAAATGATGCTCAAGTTCTTTCGTCTGTATATATTTATTTTCGCACGGTTTGAATATTGTTTTATGGATAAACACTAATAGGATACGAAAATTATGGAGGCACGAATGTAGAAATTGATCTTGTTGCCACCTGTTTTAAATAGAAATAACTAGTTGATGAGTCTAGAAGTATACATATTTATATACATCAGATATCCCTTATCATAATGCCACGCAATTGGCAATGTATGCTGAGACACTGTCATCTTCAGTCGAAAAATAAACATACTATCTGCATATAGACCTGTACAGCAACATCTTAAGTTAACAGATAAATGGGCAAAAACCTGGAAGATTAAAATAAACAACATGAAATCAAATGCTATTATCTTTATTAAATGTTGACCAGTGCCACCACTACTGCTAATGCTCCATAAATTTAGAATAGCATATGTACAGAAAACTAAATATTTGGGCATTCTACTTCACGCACATCTAAATTGGAATCGACCCTGCAGTCAAGAAGACCTGCCACAGGACCCCTGTTGACTCGGCAGCATCGTGCTGCAAGACTTGAGTTCGTTCATCAACATACCAACTGGACGTTAGAGCAGTAGTACTGTACTCCAGCCACGAGAAAGTCTCCACGGAATGAAGGGAAGCGGGATGATGCTGTGAATGAATGTTGATGTCATAAGATGTCATGAGGTCACACACGTGGGTACTCTTATCTCTATTGGCTAGCTCTGACAGCACAAACCATAACATTGATACAGACATATTGATACTACCCTAGTTAAAAATTAGATCACTGTTAATCTCCTGGTCTTTTAATCTCTTCATACAGGAAATAACATATGCACGAGAGCGCATGGTTTTTAAACACGTTATAACGATAATATTAATTATCTACTTCGTTCCAATAGATGACGCACATTCCTTTCACGGTTGATCTCCTGGTTGGAGAACAGTACCTAGTCTAATTTCTTGTTTACAGATGAGTCTAGATTGGCTCTATATCAGGCATGTCAAAACCCTGCACATTGTGCAATCGCGCACATTGTGCAGAGGTCTGTGTGCACTGTTCGTTTCCTATTCCCCTACCTGGAGGGAGTGAATCGGCGTGAACGGGAGCGCGACAGGGCTGTACAGTTCGGTATCTGCAGTTTCAGATAAGTTATCGTTCCAGGAACACAGTATGTCCTGCAACCCAGAAAAACGAAAATCCTCCAGTCGATTCAATCCCGATTGGCGCTATATGTTTCTTAGTGCAGAATATCGTGGAGATGCACAGTGTTTAGTCTGCAAGAAACAAATGGTATGTAAGAAATTCAATGTTCAGCGGCATTATGAAATGCACCATGAAGTGGATTATAAAAGTTACCAAAGCGAAGAGAGGATAAAATTGATTTCTCACCTTTCAGAAGACGTAAGTACAATTTAGAGGACCTAAATATTTTCTATAATTTTCTACACTTTATTTATACTTTTAGGAATTAACTAAATAAACGTTAATAATTGTTAATTAGTCTATATTAATTGCTTTCAGAATGCCACTAACACTGTTGACTCACAACCTAATCATCATGAAAGCTGCTTACGTGTTAGTTATGAAATATCTTTGAAAATCGCAAAGAAATGTCGTCCGTTTACAGAAGGGGAATTCATTAAAGATTGTATTACCGATGCAGTGCATATAATGTCCCCTAAGAAAGTTAAGAAATACAGCTCGATACCTTTGTCGAGAAATACTGTATCTAGCAGAATAAACGATCTTGCCGAAGACTCAGAACGTCAATTGAGAAGCCTATGTAATAATTTCGTTTCTTTTTCGCTGGCTACTGATGAGAGCACTGACGTATGTGATACGGCTCAGCTTGTTGTATTTATTAGAGGAGTGGATGAAAACTTAGAAATTACGGAGGAATTTTTAGACTTAATTCCTCTGAAAAATACAACAACAGGTGAAGATATTTTCAACGGAATCGTAAAATCCATTGAACGTGTAGGGCTGTCTTGGGATAAATTGACGTCCGTCACAACTGATGGTGCCCCTTCTATGACTGGAGAGAAGCAAGGTTTCGTAGGATTATTAAAACGGCATCTTGAATTAAATAATTTCAAACGTAACATAATAGCTATTCATTGTGTTATTCATCAAGAAGCCTTATGTGCTAAACGTGCAAATATTAAACATGTGATGGATGTAGTATTGAAGTGTGTAAATTTCATAAGGTCACATGCTCTAAATCACAGACAATTCAAGGACTTTTTGGAATCAATTGAATGCGACTACACGGATGTCCCATATCATTGTGAAGTTCGGTGGCTAAGTCGCGCAAAAACTCTCGAAAGATTTTTCAATTTGAGAGAGTACATTTCGGAATTTATGCTTGGGAGGGGCAAAAATATTCCTGAATTAGACGATCCTACATGGGTTCAGGACTTGGCTTTCTTGGTGGACCTCACGAAACATTTGAATGATTTAAACTTAAAACTACAAGGGAAAGATAAACTGATTTGTGATATTAATGATGCAGTGAAAGCATTTAAACTTATGATTTACTTATGGAAAACACAAATAGAGGATCACAATTTTACCCATTTTCCCTATCTTCGGTCGCTGAATGCAAGAGTGGACGTCCAGAAATACATAACCATTCTGAGCAGTGTGAAAGATGAATTTGACAATAGATTTCATGACTTGGAGGCACTGCAATTGAAGTTGGAACTCTTCACTATGCCATACTCTGCAAAGCCTTTGGACGTTCCTTCCAGTTTGCAACTTGAACTAATCGACTTACAATGTAATTCAGAACTTAAAAAAATCTACATTAATAAAGATATCACTGGATTTTACAAGGCACTTGAACGAACACGCTACCCACAATTTCATAAATTTGCAGCAGAAATGATTTCTATATTTTCCAGCACTTACACTTGCGAACAGTTTTTTTCCCTGATGAAGCAAAATAAATCTGGAGAGAGAGCCCGACTTTCAGACGAAAATCTCCGCTCTGTAGTGAGACTTTCTACAGCTAATAAAATAGTGCCAGATATAGAAAGAATAGTATCTGCAAAAGTGAACATTGTGCCTGATAATGAAGCATCGTCATCCAAGTCGGACCAGTAAATACTGTGTTCACAATACGTAATTTGTGTTTCATTGTATCTTCAAATTTACAGTAGTAAAAATTCTTAAAAGATCAATTTGAAACATTTTTCTAAGAGAGATGTTAATTTTAGTTCACTTAATAATTCAAATGTTGTGTTTTTTTAATCTTTATTAAAGGAATATGTAATTGTATGACATATCATTCCAAGGCTAATTGTTTTTAGGGTAACATTTTTTCAATGTTTAGCTTACTATATTATATTATAGACTATTTTGGAACACTTTGAGAGCAGTCTGTTTTTTCAGACGTGAATTTTTATTTATTATTATTATTATTATTATTATTATTATTATTATTATTATTATTATTATTATTATTATTATTAACAAAAACTTTTGTCATTTCGTACTCACGAAAAACTACTTCCATAAAATTTAACTATTCTCTTAACAACGTCTGTATTATTAGGAAAAATTCTATTAAAGATCTTGGTGTATTACTCGATTCTAAATTATACTTTCACAATCATGTTCAATATATTTATAATCATTCAATAAGAATGCTTGGTTTAATAAGATCTATAACTTATTCTTTCTCTACTCCAGAGTCACTATTAATTCTATGCTTTACTTTGGTTCGATCTAAACTTGAATATGCATCTGTAGCCTGGAATTCCATTACTTCAACTGATTCGGTTAAATTGGAAAATATTCAAAGAAAATTTATTTCCTTATGTGCTTTTCGATTTATACCCAATTCCTCTGACTTTAACTATGAGATTACCTGTAAATATTTTAACTGTTGTAGCCTTTATTCTAGACGTCTAAATCTTGATTATCAATTTCTTTGCAAAGTGATCAAGGGTGATATTGATTGTGAGTCTATCATAAACAACATCAGCCTTCGTATTCCTACAAAAGGTTTAAGATTTCAAAAAAATATTTATAACAGAAATTCAAAATCACTTTCTCCAGTCTGTAGATGCATAAAATATGCCAATTTGCATGGGCACAATTTAGATCCTTTTAAGGTATAGTTTCGTTTTGATTATTAGTATTTACTGTTCTTGTTCTCAATTTTATTTATGTATGTTTTTGTTTATTTAAGATATTTATTTTGTTTTTGCACCTTTGTATCTTCTGTTTGTGTTTTGTGCTGAACTATAATTGGCCTCTGGCTATTGTTCAGCACACAAATATTAATAATAAATAAATAAATTATTATAACTACATTATGATTACATAGGCCTATGCCGGTTTCCCTTCAATTTATAAATGTTCCTGCATTTTCTTTCCTTATTATTATTAGTATTATTATTATTATTATTATTATTATTATTAACCATTTTTTTAACTTATGTAGCTAAGTTTTATAAAATTATAAAATCACCTCTTATTCTGATAGGTGGATGAATTATTTGCCGCTCAAATACTACCATTTACTCAATGCGTACTATTGTATTACACTCGCTCAAAAAACTGTACACGCGCAATTCAAAAGCGATCAGGATTCGAAAATAATTAATTTTCTTAGAAAATCACAATCCACATTAGGTACAATGTAGAACTTTACACTTGTTTTGGGTATGGTGAATGATTGGCCTGTGAATGTGAACGCGTTACGAAAAATAAAGTGAGTCCGCAGACATAACGAAGACGAGAAATCAGGAATCATAGAAAATGATTATTAATATTTCCTCAATCAAATATAGCTAATAATTATTTTAAAACGGTAGGATTTCATCAGCCCATGTCAAGCTAATAATGTTGTGACAGTTTAGATTAGGTTAGTAAAGTTTTCAGAATATATTCGACAACGCTTATTTCTTAATCAGTAGGCCTATTGTCAAGGGAAGACAAAACGTGAGTTTCTTCTCACACTGCCGTCAAAGGTTAAACGACTTACGACTTCCATTTGATAAGCTGTTAAATTATGAAACTACTGAGCGAGGAATACCTGTGAGGCTCTTGAGGTTGTAAGGGAGCAAGAAAGAAACTATTTGCAAAGACGGAAACATTTTCTGGAAAAATATAATGGCAAATTTTCCATGTTACGTCACTGTATCATGTTGATATACTTCCAGTAATTTATCTTTAATTTTTAATCCAACACCAGAAGCGCAGAATAGATTCTTGTACACCCCTCCAGCTAAGAACTGATAAGAGCAGCGTGTGAATGACGCAATCTGCACAGACAGACGATCCCGTGCACATATACTGCACATTCAGTGCCTCGTTTTTGACATGCCTGCTCTATATTCTCCTTATGGACGGTAGAGAGCGTGGAGAAGACCTGGAGAACGCTATTTTCCTTGTACCTTCTCTCCTAGAGTCCCTTCCAAGAAGTGTCCATCATAGTCTGAGACGGAACCAGTATGCAAGAAAAGACGGACCTGGTGTTCACTGAGCATGACGCTCTCAATGCCGACCACTATGTGGAAGAAACTCTTACGAACTACGTTGTGCCTTTTGCACCTTTCATTGGGGACAAATTCATTCTAAAGCAGGATAGTGCCCCGTTCCTATGTAGCACAATGTGTCGTCAACTTTCTCCAAAAGATGGGGATTCAGGAATGGACTGGCCAGCACGCAGTCCAGATCTCAACTCCATAGAGAACGTATAGAATTTACTGGGAAAACGTGTACGGAATCGGCTGCTTGCATCGGAAGACTTACATCAGCTCTTGGAGGCCATACGGCAGGAGTGGGACAAACTGGATCACCAGGGTACCCGAAATGTTATTCAGAGCATACCTGAGAGGATGGAAGCTGTAATTGCGGCTAGAGGAGAGAATATGTGGGGTGATTTGACTAGTGAAGTGAAAAATGCGTTAGAACGTGGTGAAAATACATTTGAAACGGTTATTCGTTTAATAATGTTGGTTCCTTTTGTGAAATGCAATCCAGTGTTAAAACAGAAAAAGTGGAACATTGTTTTTGTTCTTATTTCTCCGTCCTAATGGGTCGAAATTAATGTTAATAGTCCTAAAAACATTGAACAATTTTTTAATTTACCAAAACAGGCTCATAAAGTGGCAAAGTCATGTTACAATAGTCTTTCTTCAATGAATATCGTACTTTTTCGTACTGTTCCACATTTTTTGCACCTCAGTGTAGCATCATGTGAAGAATGTACCATATAAGATTACGCCATACTTCGGCAAATCTTAATTTGAACACTCTGTATATAGCTCTCCTCGTGTATTATCACCGCCCTGAAATAAAAACGAAACAAAACAATACAATCTACAGGCGCTTCTAAAACAGTTGCTATCACAGCCCTGTGATCCCCCTTGCTCCGTACTGCAATATAATAAACCTTTACACCATTTTCCAACCCTTAAACCAGTAAATATCAAATGATATTCCCTCCCCTATCCTTGTGTCGCGAAGCACCCCTCTTCATCTGAGGTACGTTAAATAAAAGCAAAGTCCCCCCTTCCCAACACTACAACAATACGGTTTAGAAAATGGAATTGGATTCTGAATAGCTTCACTCTTCCGCCGCAATTGGCGCTAGGGTAGGGGCTAACAAATCCCTTCTCCCTTCCCCATATAAACGTCTCTATAGAAACGGATAAAAAAAAGGAACACTCTGTTATTTTATTGGCTGAGAAATGTAATGACGTGGACAGAATAGACACATCCGGTTGTGAATGATATCCCGGACGAGGGAAATTTTATTGCAGAGGTGTGGTACATTTACAGAGATCAATGTAATGAAGGGTGCTTGTCACTCAGCACTAGCGCCTCTGTGTGGTAGCAATTGCTACTAACTGTTATTGTTATACGGGGAAGAAGTTTAAAATTTATGAGTTTCCACAACGGATACGATTATTGAGGTAGCGAACATGGAAACAAGTTGGGGAGAGGGAATTTAGCATCGCTCTAGCATGTTAACGACTCCCATCACTAGTTATTACTTGATGTAAAGGCGCTAAAAAGTTCGTACTGCGACAATTGATATTTAAATGCTTCTAGTGCAAACTAATGTTATATCTCAAACGAACTAGTTTTAAAGTCATGATACGCAAATATAATAATATATATAAATATATCTTCTTGCTTACATTCTAAAATCTGATTTCTATTGTTTACTTATTTATTATTATTATTATTATTATTATTATTATTATACAATTTGAGTAACACCTGATAACTTACTTAAAACATTCTTTTTCCTTTTTTTATGATAGGATGTTTCTACATGTATGACGTAATGAAAGAAAAAGAATAAAAATTTACCTCGGCTGAACACCCAAAATTATACGTGCGGCTCGCGACAGGAACATCTCGACTGTCTGCACATGCGTGGAATGTGAGGACTTCTTTAATAAAAACCTAAACTAACGAAACCTAACTAACTTAATATACAAGATGTGTAACCGCAGCACGAAGAGAACTTTTCGATTTGATCTTGATTTGATCTGGAATGTACAGTAGTGGCAAAAAAACCGGACCGACCCTTGTAGCTGATTTCAGAGCCTCATTCACTCCAGAGCACGATAGACTGGTAACTAAGACTTTTGTGGTTCGAATCCTATCTGAGAAGGAAACTTTCTTTTTTTCGTTCCTTATTCAAATTTATTCCCGATACTTTTCTTTTGCTGGTAAAATTCATGTTCTGGGAATAATAAGTCAATTAAGTACTAAAATATCGCTGCAATCGAAAAGTATTGGGAATAAATTTGAATAAGGAACAAAAAAGAAAGTTTCCTTCCCAGGCAGGATTCGAACCACGAAAGTCTTAGTCACCAGTCTATCGTGCTCTGGAGTGAACAAGGCTCTGAAATCAGCTACAAGGGTCGGTCCGTTTTTGATTTTTTGCCGCTATTGTACATGCGAAAATAAATCCCGGTAAGGATCAGTGCATGAGAGGTCCGCGCATGCGCTATAGCGAAACTGTTCCTGTCGCGAGTCCCACCTAAAATTGTTTCATGTTCTAGCAAGTTATTACGAAATTATAGGGCAAAAAAAAAGCAGATGTATAGAGCTTTAAAACATATTCGGAAGGCCTTCTATGCCCAAGGTTGCGGATTCGATCCCGGACCAGGTCGATGGCATTTAAGTGTGCTTAAATGCGACAGGGTCATGTCAGTAGATTTACTGGCACGTAAAAGAACTCCTGCGGGACAAAATTCCGGCACATCCGGCGACGCTGATATAACCTCTGCAGTTGTGAGCGTCGTTAAAGAAACCATAACATATTCGGAATGTGCAAGAAGATAATACTTCAATTCAGTTATAACTAAGTTACTAGAGAAATATAAACGTAAGACATTCAAATGATTAGCTTTGTTAAGTTTATAATAATACACAATTAACATTTTCGTTATATCGGGCGTGTCGGATCTTTGGATAGGCCGTGTACTATTATGATTGTTTCTATTATTGTACATTATTTAAACGACTTCTATTAACTTTAACCGATTTCAATTTTATCTTTAATTATCATGACAAAGGTGATTAAGGTGATGATGAATCATGGTAAAACCAATATTTTGAACATTATCAAAATGCAGGTCATTCAATTTCTTTTTAAAACTTGATAGTTTTCATACTTTCGTTTGTTAGTACAATCTTTGAATCATGCAAAACTTTTCGAGTTTATTGAGCGATTGGAAAATTGTTTCATTCACATTTTTTTTTCCTTCAACTTACTTATGGCTTTTAGAGAGCACGGAGGTTCATTGCCGCCCTCACATAAGCCCGCCATCGGTCCCCATCCTGTGCAAGATTAATCCAGTCCCTACCATCATATCCACCTCCCTCAAATTGTTTTCCTTCAACATAGCATATTAATTTCCAATTTGATCCATATCCCGAGCGATTGTAGGCAATGGTTTCTCTGAATATTCTGGCCCTTCTTCATCTAGAGACAGTCTGGTCGCGGTATATTGCGGGCTGATTTTTGTAATTTCGAAACTGAATTTCATTGTATTTCTTTCGAATTGCTTTCTTTAAAAAATCGAATTACCGACGACTTTTTTACATTGTGCTCTGTAGAAATATCAGTAAATCTAGTGATGGAGGAAATAAATTAAATACCGATATATTGATATTGCAATATATTGGAAACCTAATTTCGATAAACGATATATATCGCAGAAAATATATCGGTATATCGAGCGAGTATCGATTATCGCTATTCCGTAAGCAAATTGCATTTTCAGGCGTACATTTACTGTATTACAGTAAAATTACTTAAATTTTAATATTCCTTTTTACCACTGAATTTAACATCATAACAGTCAAAAGCATAAATGTAAAATTGTAACAATAAACAATACATTTTCAATACCATATGATGTAGGTCCTAATCTAAATCAAAATTATGGTGGAGGCAAGGAAGCTTAAATGATAGTGGGAAAGAGTTAAGTGAACTCTACATGGTTGAGTATTTGATATTGGAACACAATTCAATTATTCTAATTTTATATAGGATTCAACCCAGGATACAGATATAATGCTCTTTTCTACATAAAAACGTATTCATTTTTAAATGTAAGTAAATAGAACTTGTAGTTATATTTAAATGTAAGTAAACCATACTTAGAATGTTACAAGTTTTAACAAACTTCATAGTTGATTTGATACAATCCTTCTATACTAAGTTCCCATTGCAAGTTATTGTTACACTCCAACATTCCAAACAACAATGGTGATGATTATAGAGATAGAATTTTATGCACTAAATGATATAATAAGAAAACAATGTCAGCACTAGGTTGTGCATAAAAATCATAGACATAAACAAATATCACATCGATATTAAATTCTTGTTTCTCTTTCCATTTCAGATGGTTCCCTTTCAGGGTGGGAATTGCTCCTGCCTTGGAGAACATTAATAACAATATTAAAACAGTAGTAGATAAACCTCCCGTCTCTCACACGTTCGCACATGGTGCATTCTGAATTTGGTGCTGCACAGTTTGAATTCGAATTCCAGTCCAGCCAATTAGAACAAGGTACTGAGTGAGGTTTCACAATTCAGTAGCGCCATCTCTCGGGAATTATCGAAGTTGTCTAGTGTGGATTTTGTTGTTTTTTATGATTCCACAAAAAATCGATAAATTTACGAGAAAACCGATATATTATACGATATATTGAATCAAAATTTCGATATCGATATATCGCTATATCGAAACGAAAGTATCGGTATTTCGTAAAAACCGATATATCGCTATATCGAAACGAAAATATCGGTATTTCGTAAAAACCGATATATCGTTCCCATCTCTACTGTAAACCTCGCGAAAATTTCGAATTATTCACGATTTCGAATTAAAAACGTTCGAATCAGAAAGTTCGACTGCATCAGAATCGAGGGAAATTGAAATATTGTAGGGTTTATACGGAGAAAATGTGTCTTACTGCGTTTCGGCTGTCGCAAATATTAGTTTTGCCAGGAATCTAACCACATGGTCAGCTTTGATCATAAGCCGTCGCCAGTCGACTGATCTGTATATGAGGCAGTAATTTCCAGTGTGGCTTCATTTCGACATGATGCGGTGTTACTTTCGACCACAGTGAACAGGGAAATCCCCTTCTCAATTCAGGGAATCGAACCGCAAACCCAGTAATCTGTGATGTTTATTATTTCTAGAAGCGGAGTAATTAACAAGCGAGGCCGACCCTCATCTCTGAATGTAAGCTTGTTGTTGCCATGGTTACGATTCACACTTCACTTGTTAAAACATCTGCTAGTTACGTATTTGAAGTTAGCACCATAGAAGAGCCATATTGGACGATCTGATCCCGAAATCGCATCCTCATTTCCATAACACAACCTCAGGATCTTTCTACTTATACCAGGAGTTCACAAGCCGTGGTTCGTTAGTAAATTTCTATTTTGTTTCGTTCTTAACTTGTTTATCTTCTTATTTATTTATTTTGCCCCTCTATTTATTAATATCTTTCTTTCTCCTCTTTAATTTCCTTTTACATTTAATAATTTATTATTATTATTTATAATTAATATTATTTTCCTTTTTTATTTTATTCTTCCTTCCTGCTTTATCCTAAAAAACACTTGCAGGAAAGATTGAGTAATAGACCACCAGGTCTAAAATCTGCATGCAGGCTCATAATACGTATTATTTTTCCTTCCCATCTTTCTTCATCTGTTTACTTTCTTACTTTCTCTGCCCTTCTTCTATTTCCTTATTTTGATCCTTCAATATATCTATTTATTTCTTTTGTTCTTCTGGCTTCCTACATTATCACTCCTTCCCCGTTTACTATCTTCCTTCCTTGCACTCTTCTGTCTTCTTCAATTATTCCTTTCCTTGCTTTAACCCCTTTCCCCTCTCTTCCTTCCTTCGTTTCTTTTTAATTCCTTCTTTACTTTCTTCTACCTTCATTGTTATTTCCTCCTTCGTTTCTTCATTCTACATTCTTGTTTCTTCCTTGCTCTTTATTCTTTACTTGTTTGTTTCTTCCTTCGTTCCTCATTTCCTTCCCGTTCATTGTTTCTACCCCTTCCCAATTTTATCATTCCCTCCTTGCTTCTTTCTCCCTTTCATGCTTTTTCTTCATTCCATTGTTCTCTTTCCTTCCTTTATTTCTTCAACTTTCTTTGCTTTTTCCCCGACTTCTTTCTACACTCCTCGATAATTTTCTTCCTTTTCTTTCTTTCCTCCTTTCGTTTTTTCTTCGTTACTGTTTTCTTTCTCGGTTTCTTCCTCTCCTTGTTGCTTTCTCCTTCCTGTATTTTACTTTCTTCCTTCTTTATTTTTTGCTTCTCTATTTCATTTCCTTTCCCCTTTCTATCATTTCTCTATGTCTTTACTTTTTTCTTTCTTCACCCGTATATACTTTCTCCTTTCTTTCTTGTTTCTTTATTTCCTTCCTTCTTTATTTCTTCCCTATTTTATTTCTTCCTTGTTTCCCTATTTTCTTTCTTTCTTCCCTATTTTCTTTCTTTTTGGTTCCTTATTTTTTTCTTTCTTCTTTGTTTCCCTATTTTCTTTCCTCCTTTTTTCCCTATTTTCACTCTTTCTTCCCCATTTCCTTTCTTTCTTGTTTCCCTTTTTTCTTTCTTCCTTGGTTCCCTATTTTCTTTATTCCTTGGTCCCTATTTCCTTTCTTCCTTGGTTCCCTATCTTCTTTCTTCCTTGGTTCCCTATTTCCTTTCTTCTTTGGTTCCCTATTTTCTTTCTTCCTTATTTCCCTATTTGCTTTCTTTCTTGTTCCCACATTTTCTTTCTTTCTTCCCTATTTTCTTCCTTCCTTGTTTCCCTATTTCCTTTCTTCTTTAGTTCCCTATTTTCTTTCTTTCTTGTTTCCCTATTTTCTTTCTTTCTTCTCTATTTTCATTTTCTTTCTTCCTTGGTTCCCTATTTTTTTTCTTCCTTGGTTCCCTATTTTCTTTCTTCCTTGATTCCCTACTTTCTTTCTTTCTTCCCTATTTTCTTTCTTCCTTGGTTCCCTATTTTCTTTCTTCCTTGGTTCCCTATTTTCTTTCTTTCTTCCCTATTTTATTTCTTCCTTGGTTCCCTATTTCCTTCTTTAGTTCCCTATTTTCTTTCTACCTTGTTTCCCTATTTTCTTTCTTCCTTGTTTCCCTATTTTCTTTCTTTCTTGTTTCCCTATTTTCTTTCTTTCTTCCCTAGTTTCTTTCTTCCTTGGTTCCCTATTTCCTTTCCTCTTTAGTTCCCTATTTTCTTTCTTCCTTGGTTCCCTATTTTTTTTCTTCCTTGGTTCCCTATTTTCTTTCTTCCTTGATTCCCTACATTCTTTCTTTCTTCCCTATTTTCTTTCTTCCTTGGTTCCCTATTTTCTTTCTTTCTTCCCTATTTTCTTTCTTCCTTGGTTCCCTATTTCCTTCTTTAGTTCCCTATTTTCTTTCTCCCTTGTTTCCCTATTTTCTTTCTTCCTTGTTTCCCTATTTTCTTTCTTTCTTGTTTCCCTATTTTCTTTCTTTCTTCCCTAGTTTCTTTCTTCCTTGGTTCCCTATTTCCTTTCTTCTTTAGTTCCCTATTTTCTTTCTTCCTTGGTTCCCTATTTCCTTTCTTCTTTAGTTCCCTATTTTCTTTCTTCCTTGGTTCCCTATTTCCTTTCTTCTTTAGTTCCCTATTTTCTTTATTCCTTGGTTCCCTATTTCCTTTCTTCTTTAGTTCCCTATTTTCTTTCTTCCTTGGTTCCCTATTTCCTTTCTTCTTTAGTTCCCTATTTTCTTTCTTCCTTTGTTCCCTATTTCCTTTCTTCTTTAGTTTCCTATTTTCTTTCTTCCTTGGTTCCCTATTTCCTTTCTTCTTTAGTTCCCTATTTTCTTTCTTCCTTGGTTCCCTATTTCCTTTCTTCTTTAGTTCCCTATTTTCTTTCTTCCTTGGTTCCCTATTTCCTTTCTTCTTTAGTTCCCTATTTTCTTTCTTCCTTGGTTACCTAATTTCTTTCTTTCTTCCCTATTTTCTTTCTTCCTTGGTTCCCTATTTCCTTTCTTCTTTAGTTCCCTATTTTCTTTCTTCCTTGGTTCCCTATTTCCTTTCTTCTTTAGTTCCCTATTTTCTTTCTTCCTTGGTTCCCTGTTTTCTTTCTTTCTTCCCTATTTTCTTTGTTCCTTGGTTCCCTATTTCCTTTCCTCTTTAGTTCCCTATTTTCTTTCTTCCTTGGTTCCCTATTTCCTTTCTTCTTTAGTTCCCTATTCTCCTTCTTCCTTGTTTCCCTATTTTCGTTCTTCCTTGGTTCCCTATTTTCTTTCTTTCTTCCCTATTTTCTTTCTTCCTTGGTCCCCTATTTCCTTTCTTTTTTAGTTCCCTATTTTCTTTTTCCCTCGGTTCCCTATTTTCTTTCTTCCTTGTTTCCCTATTTTCTTTCTTTCTCGTTTCCCTATTTTCTTTCTTCCTTGTTTCCCTATTTCCTTTCTTTCTTCTCTATTTTCTTTCTTTCTAGTTCTCCATTTTCTTGCTTCTCTATTTACTTTCTTGTTTCTTTCTTACTTCTCTATTTAATTTTTTCTTTGATTTATGTATTATCTTACTTCTTTCTTTCTTCCTCCAACACAATTATAACACCAGACATAAATATCTGATAATTACCTCATTTTAGATTAATTAATACTAGGGATAATTTCGAAATCATGGCTTTAAGAGTGTCTAATAAAATTCCCCGATATTTATATTATATAACCAAGGGTGAATTTAAAAGAACTTCTCTGGTTGGCTTATAGGAAGGCCCTTTTAATGAATATTTTAATACTGATTTTAAAAATTGGTAAATTTTGATATATTGTATATTTATATATTTTATTTTTGACTAGGTAAGTCTATACTTTGTCTTCATTAACTGTAATTAGGATAAATAAATATATCATTAGCTTTGTCACATTTTCTAATGTCGCACTCTTTTCATAGCAACCGTTGGCACAGGAAATTCATGCAATGTGTTTTTCGTTCGTAAATCTTCAATTATTGTTTTTGGAATTTGAACAGTTTTCGAAAAAAAATTGCTAATAAACATGTCATTCTTGTCATTTCCTACTGCCATGCCGGTTTGGTTATTAAATGATTTCGTGAGTGCTGGCGTAGGCGTCAAGGATATTACGTGGTTAAATTAGGGTTTGCAGCATATTTAAACATTTCCTGGATTACACAGAAGAAATAATTTAACAAACTTATAAAAACTAATGTGTAATTACAGGGAAATACACCGGCGAGTCCCATTACTAAATGATAATTCGGAAAACATTGTTGTTAGAAATTGCGCCCGCATGCCTGATTACCAGTTCGTGTTTTACAACAATTTGGACACATTATCATTGGACAGTCGTCATGGAGACGGCCGACAGGTGTTCCCGCGTTTAAGGGAAACGTACGTACTCGGAGACATAATAACAGAGCAATTATGGCAGTGGCTAAGTGGCTCTTTGAGCGCGCGGATGATACGGGTGGGGCAGGGTGTGGCGCGACACAGCACGCAAGGACACGACACCGACAGTCATCGCTTCGACTCTATGTGAATACTTTTGCCGAGTGCACGGTTAACTGCTAAAGCGTCAGCTTTCCGTCCGATAACCCGGGTTTAAATCGCGGTGGCTCTAAGTGGAATTTGTGATGGACAAAGACGGTGTTCAACGGTAGGTCTTCGCGGGGCACTCCAGTTTTCCTGACCAGTATCCTCCTATTGCTTCATTCATTAAGGAGCACTACATTTGACCGAGTTTTGACATTTCTATAATTTCAATCCGAGTTATTTCACTTTTTTTTACTGTTTGTTAGATGGACTAAGAATAAGCTGTGTGCAAATGTTCAGCTCAGCCGGACTGTTAGTTTCCAAGTTTCTTTTTACTTAGTTATTTAGCAATTCTGTATCAACTACAAGGTTATTTAGCGTCGATGGAATTGGTAATAGCGAGATGATGTATTTGGCGAGATGAGGCCGAGGATTCGCCATAGATTGCCTGACATTTGCCTTATGGTTGGGGAAAACCTCGGAAAAATCCAACCAGGTAATCAAACCCGCGCCTAGCGAAACTCCGAATCGGCAGGCAAGCGCCTTAGCCGACCGACCAAGCTACGCCGGTGGCTTTGTTTCCAAGTAAATTTTATTTTAATTATGCAAATTAATGATCTAATCAAAATGTTCTAGTCTCATAACATTTAAAGAGAGCAATATCATATTTTCTTTATATGAACTATCATTTATGGGACATTTTTTAACTTTGAGAAATTCATGATATCTGGATTAATTCAAGGAAAAGAAACCTTTGAACACCATATATTTACTTCTTCATAATTTTTTAGCCCTTACTTTTCAAAATAATTAAGATTCCTCGCCTCTAGAAATAAAATAATATATTCACGAACATGTATGAAAATGTTCATTCAATTTGATGAAAACTGCATGAGCATGGGACATTTTGAACATCTAAAAATGTAGTTTCGAGAAAAAGGCAATACAGGCGTATGGAACAGGCCCGTATAAAACTCTCTCCTATACCTGAAGAAAGAAGACGTAGCGGCAAAAAAATAAAGCTCCTTAATATGAACTTCCCAACTGCCCAGGAACATTTCTGTACAAAAGAATGAAAATTGATTTTTTGACCATTTTTTTTTTTTTGTAAACACTCAATGTTAGTGTCCCTTAAGAGGAGTGGGCAGTGATGCCTGTACGATTAAATAATTCCACTACAAAAGTTCAGTTCAATATTTTTAGGACTTTAGTGTTCACAGTGGAATAAAAATTTCCATGGTGATACAAAAAATCATTCTGAATTCAGTGGTATAAAGGACAACTAATTCGTATCTTATCCAAGTGCAAAAGAAAGATCCTAACTGATAACCTGTTTTCCCATTTTGCTAAGTGTACCTCAATCTCCAGGTGCACATTACTTGCTACAATCTTCACACCTTCTATTTTTTTAACGTATTAAGTAATATATATATATATATATATATATATATATATATATATATATTGCAAATTCTAAAGCAATATTTAGTTAAATATTTCATCATTAGTGGAACGGAAAAATATTAAATTTTGATTAACAATTTTTGCCATTTTTTTTCAGTGCATATATATATATATATATATATATATATATATATATATATATTTGTTCCTCACGTTATGTGTGTGTGATGTTCATAAACCCGTAGATCTACATTGTAGAACACAGCCTGTAGTGAGCAGTGATTATCAACAGTAATCTCATTAGCCTACAGGTTTTGATTTTTAACTAGAGAAAATCAAAACTCGATTGGATTTAACCGAGTATTACACGATTAGAAGAAAGTATATAAAGATTAGAAGAAATAAAGTACTCTAATACACTAAAATATTAATTGACTTGCTAAAATAAATTCTATTTCACTAATGTTAGCTTCACCAAACAGTTTGAACGAGGCCGTCATTTTCAGTTGACTATGTGGGAAACAAATGACGATCGCATAACATGTTTTATAGTGGCAGCCTACCGTAAAGAATTTGCAGTTTGAAATGTTGGCAAACTAAAGACACAAATGCTAGGGAAGTGATAAAAACAAACAAATGCTAAGGAAGTGATAAAAACAAACAAATGCTAGGGAAGTGATTAAAATTGTAGAGATAAACAAGCATGATTGGTTGAAAAAGACGTACTTTCGTACCGTTTTATTGGTCAAAAGTAGTAGCCTAAGTTATGACGTAGTAAAAGTATAATAGTCAAAATAAATGTATAGTGATTCCATTTGTGTTTGGATGGTTAGATGATGTTTTCATGGTGGAATAAAATATAAAATTATGTTAGTATTATTATTATTATTATTATTATTATTATTATTATTATTATTATTATTATTATTATTATTATTATTATTATTTCAAGGAATCAAATTTATTGTAAAACAATTGCGTGAATTTCTCACCTACACTTAATCCAGATTCCATGTGTAAACTGTCGGTCACTAACAACGTCGTGCTTCCTCTTACTGCACTCCCCAAGCTCCAATCTCCAAATTACTGTCAACATATCGCCGGTCTACAAGCAGAAAACTTTAAGTGAAAAATATTACTTCTGAGAAAAAAAAAAGGCGTATATAATGTAGGCTACGTTATGTAGCCTATGTGTATGAACTTAGAATAAATTGCAAACTGAAATACACATGAATAAAAACGACTTACTAAAAATATTATTTTGAAGATTCAGTGTTGTCAAGAGGTTACAAATGCCTTTTTCTCAGAGGTAATATTTTTGACTTAGTGTGTTTTGTTTGTAAATCGACGATTATTCTCCCACGGCCAGTACCGATTTCCAAGCAACTGTACTTATTCATATACCAGTAGCTGAATCGTCCACTCATTCATCAGAAGTTGGTTGCGATATACTTCCAATGCTTAGTCTGCCGTATAGGGAGAATCATTTTCCTGCTTACAAATTCCGGGCAGCGATCGCATTTTTCTTTCGAGGCAGACACGCCTGGTGTTAAAGAGCCTACCGTACCGGCTCCACCCCTCGCACCCTTCGAACGCCCTTAAGCACCCAAGTGTGGGGGGTTAGAGTCCACGTCAAGCAGTGAAGCTATTATAGCCGCGATTTAGAGTCCAAGCACACCGTAAAAACAAGCGAGCAGCGCGGTCATGGTTGCTATGATACGAAAACATCACTAAAACTGCAGTTCGCTATAATGTTGTTCTTATAGACATTAGAAACTGTAAATAATCCTTAGGATTAATATCACATCGCGTTACCACATGTATACTAGCTCTATTCGTTTCTTAGGATGTGAAATCGTTTCAATAGCGAAGCAGATGTAAGAAAGCCAATGTTAAGTTCACTTCAAGTTAATTAATGATTGAAATTAAATCTCGAAGCAAACATTCTCATGGGGGCGGATAAAAAATTTATTTATTTTTTTCTTTCACCATGTTAATAATGCCAAAAACAAGTGCTTATATATACAAATTTTGGTCACTGAGCGCAATTAGGAGAGGCTTAAGCAACTTTTGTATCCCTGTGCTCGTAGAAGTCTACCACCTGGGATCGGAACCGTGTGTGACAGCCGTCTGTACCTCTCTGTTGATCCCACGGTATGAGAAATGTCTCAATGCCGGCGGGGAATATGTTGAAAAATAGCGCAACAATTATTGCTGAATCTGTTCCAATAAATCCTTCCATAAACTTGCGTTTTCTTCCTGTAAACGGTCCCAGGGAAACTTATTTTCTGGACGGTCCTCGTAATTGCGCTCGAGTGGCCAAATTTGTATAAGCACTTTGTTTTCACATTATTAACATGGTGGAAGAAAAAAAAAACTTTTTATCTGCCTCCGTTAGAATGTTTGCTTTCAGAGTTGGTAAGTACAATATCCCAATAAATTAGAGACGAACAACGACCGAGAAAGCAAGACTAACAGCGCCCACAAAGCCGAAAACCCGCACGACAATGTTGTATACGTCGCGTCGTTAACGTAAAAACTGCTTGTGAGTGTTTGGAGACGCCGAGATTGATCACTCCCGAAGTCCCGAACGTCAAGCAGGACTTGAATCGCCACAGTTGTTTATACCTGACTGAACTTTTATCTACTTTGGCAACTGTTATATATGTATAAACAATAAAGTAGGCTATTTGAAACATTATCTCTATATTATATAATTCCATTGCCGCTGTAATTATATTTTAGTTCCTATTTTATTTTACTTATTTATTTATATTATTATTATTATTATTATTATTATTATTATTATTATTATTATTATTATTTTAATATTATATCTGAACTGCGACCGAGCAAGAGCGCTGCTCATTCGGTCTCAAATTTTGTTAATACTACTGTATCTTCTTTTTATATTGCTTGTATTATTTTATTTGTATTTCTCTTTGTTTGCAATTACCTTTCAGTGTATAATAATTCGTTCCCCAATCTTTATTTAATTACTAGGCCCTTATTAAAAGGCTAGGAATTTTCTTTTCATATGTTTGAGATCAAGTGTGTAATCTCAAGTAAAAAAGATATTAATGTTATATGTTTTTTAGAAATGCAAATTTGTTTGAGAATTTTTTTTCTATTTATATAACCATAGGTAATATCATATAATAGAACCAGAACATTTTGATAACTAAGATACTGTTTTCTTTTGTCCTTTTGTCTCATTTAAACATTTATAATGTTATTTATTTCAATTACGTATGCTATTCAAAGTTACGAAATCTTTCCACACCGACCAAATGCTATTTCGAGAATAACGAGACGAGACTCGAAAGACAAATGCAATGAACACAGCGAGCGAGAGCGGCAGTTAGTTTCCTTCATCTCTAATCCCAATGCTGCGTTGGCACAGAACATGGTTACTAAGTTACGAAATACAGTAGTCTTAATACGAACATTGATATAAAGAGGTCGCCACATCCAAGAATAACCAGTCATAACAGTGACATAATATAAAACACTGGAATAACTTTTCACTAACTCGGCATACACGTTCTGTGCTAAGGCTCGTCCAATGTTGTGAAAGATATTTTGTGAATGAAATTAAAATTACTTCTCCGAACAAGTCCCGTACGTAGAAGAAAAAAAAATTATAAAGATTGTAATAAGTTGGAAGATTCCCAATATCAAAGTCGCACAAAACAGTAGATTAACGATATGCGTGGAGGGGGTCGACCTTTGATTGTGTTGTGGACGCCGCAAATTCAACGTTTTTAAGTTATCAATTATGGGTAGGCTAGATCTATTCGTAGGGTTGGCCAACTTTACAATTAGCGCGGCATTCGTTTTTGTAAATACATTATTCTACGATACTCTGTAAAGTTGCATTTTGTTCGAGATCGTGCGTATTTGCTTGGTTTCCGCACAAAACCAATACGCAAGTATAAAATTCCACATTCAGTATTCCCAACCTAACAAACATAACAATTTCCTTCTTACCGCTTAAGCTCGACATTCATTTTACTGCTTTAGGCTTTTAACATATTATTTTTAGAGACGTTCAATATAGTAATAATTTTAAATTGGAAACTTACCACTGCAGTTTCACCTAAATTGCACTGTTAATTATTGTTTTTAAATATTTGCAAAAATTAAGTAAACTCTACAACTCCACTAAAATTACTGCATTCGTGATGCAAGTAACATTAAGGAAGCCGTGAAAAAATCAACAAGATTCCAGACTCATCATAGACTGGGGAAAAAAAAGACAGACGTATATCACGGCCTGCTGGAGTATAGTAAACACAGAAAACATCTTAAAGCAACAATGTTGAAGATAGATATTTTTGTTTTGCAAATTTGCCGTCGTTGAACAGAAACCAAGATGGAGATTTCATTGCAACTAATTAGAAATTCCTCTGTCAGGTATGTAATAAACGAGCTTCGCACCAAATAATGTACGATACCCGAGCGGTATGTTTTCTTTCAATTCTCGGAAATTAAAAAAGCTCAACTACGTTTCGCTTTTTCAGACTTTTCCTCGAACATGAAAACTTCAACATACCGCTCTTGTAATCCATATGACTATTTCATGTAAATATGTACTAACGTAGAAAAACATTGTATGACACACATTCATAAAGTTATCATTTTGGCCCTCGTGTGTTACGGAACTCGGCTTCACCTCGTTTCACAAACTTTACACTCTTGCCAAAAAGAAAACTTTTACGAACTTGTCTCATAAACATAACTAGGAAGTTCGTGCCAAAGCAGGAAGAATATGAGGAAAAGAAGGAAGAAATTTAGATGGAAAAGTAGACAAGTGAATGAAAAAAATAAGGAGAAAGAGGAAGAATAGAAAAATTAAGAAAATTAGAAAAGAAAAATAATGAGAAGAATATTGAAGAAGAATGAAAAATGGATGGAAAAATATGGAGGTAAGAAAATAGAGGTGGATAGGATGAAAGTTGAAGAGTGGCAAAGAAAAGAGAGAGATGAAGGAGAGGAAAACGAGATCGAAATGGCGAAGACGTAAATGAAGGATGAACGAAGAAAAAGAGGAGAAATAAGAGTAAGCAGTAGAAGAAAAGAAAGAGGAGTAGAAAGATTAACAAAATAAAAAAGGAAGAAAAATATGAGTAATATGAAGATAATGAAGAGGGAAAAAGGAATGGAGATGACGAAAAAGTAGATAAGGGATGAAGAAAGGAGAAGAATAGGGAGGAGTAGAAAGATTAATATACTGTGATAAGAAAAAGAAAAAGTTGAAAAAGAATCAGAAAAGAGGAAGAAAAGATAACAGAAGACGATGAAAGCGCATAATCTACTTCAGGTGAAATTTGGGTTTAGCCTATGCGTTCGTTCAAATTGCGTCCCGAGAAAGAATATTTGTATTTTGTCCGTTCACTGCAGTGGCCACTGTGTCTTATTACGGACTTATGTACTTCTTTTTGTGCTGCGATTTTGTTATTTTGATATTGGAGAGCTTCCAACTCATTTGTTACTATTTTTTATAATTACTGATATGAACAACTTTAACTTCATTCAGAATCGTCTTACACAACAGTAACTGGACAACACCAACAGAATATCTGAAGGAATTTGTTTCAGTGCATATCAATAGGCTTGCCATTCATGTGTCTGGCTAGTTTTACACATACATAGTCATTTGCTACACAGTATCCTACAACAATACGAAGTAATAATCTATGTAATAAGAAATAATTTTTTGTTTTGCAAATATTATGCAATTATATTTTCTTCGTTTCACAAAATAATACTTAAGTACAGTAGGCCTACATTTCCAGAAAAAAAAAAAAAGGCCCACCTGAATTTTCCAAGTGCTCCAAAGCAGTGCAGTGGTACACAAGAGCAGTGTTGCCAACAGTTGTTCATATAATCCCGCTAGATGGCTTTCGAAAACACTCTATATGCATTTCTGGATTCGCCCATACGTGCTACATGCCCTGCCCATCTCAAACGTCTGGATTTAACGTTCCTAATTATGTCAGGTGAAGAATACAATGCGTGCAGTTCTGTGTTGTGTAACTTTCTCCATTCCCCTGTAACTTCATCTCGCTTAGCCCCAAATATTTTCCTAAGCACCTTATTCTCAAACACCCTTAACCTATGTTCCTCTCTCAGAGTGAGAGACCAAGTTTCACAACTTATATTATAACAATTAATATAATAATAATAATAACTTATAATAATAATAATAATCATAATAATAATAAAAAATAAGTGGTATAGCGCACAAGTTTAACTTTCGTAGATGCTGGTCAATGAAGCTTTCGTTTCGGCACAATTTAAGACATTCAATTTTATACGAATGCAATTAGTATTGATAAGAAACATGTAATTTAAAAATCACTCACTCAAATTAGCAGCTCCTCTGGATCATCTCCATCTGAACCTTCTAATGCAGGAATATAGTACTGTGACTGTGAGGTCACCAGGGTAGAGTACTGTAAGTTATTCCTAGCCTGTCCACTTTCATTTTTGTACGTAGTCAAGGTACCTATTTTCTCCAAAACCTCTGCTGGTACCTGATAATTCTTGCAACACTTGTTCACATGATCCAGACCTGCTCGTATTGTCAGAATTGCATCCATTAATTCTGTCGCCATCCGTTTTCGTATACTTCACGACATTCATCATACAAAAAAAATATTCTCTTCATTTGAGCATTAGACCAAGAAAATAATAAGATCAGCCAATTCTTGAAAAGGATTTATATTAGATGCGTCCCTGTAAATGGCTACTTCGCTCCAGAATTCAATTGTGTTTGTCTTTATGTTACACTTCACGTAGCCACTCTTTACGAAACCGTTGCTGATCTTGAGGTCCCACATCTCAATTATTACTTACGGATAAATAGCACAGAGGAAGGTTTAACGATATTGTACCGGTATATTTATAAAACGAGTGTAGTTAACATTGTCATGGTACACGTCTTACACAAATAATATTCTTTAAGCAACTGAATTTAGTCTGTATATAATTTCTAATATGTTATATTATTAAAGTCTTTGTTGATCACGTGAAGTACTAGAGCACGGCGACAGCAGATGTTCGATGTTTAACGTTTAATTAGAATGCCACCACACTTACACTTTTTTACTGTCCGCTTGTTAGAATCGACCGGTATTAAACTTGCAAACACAACAATAACGCTAATATGAATATTTTCTTTTCAGAAACTTCAAAGATTAAAAACCGCTAGTATTCCCGCTAAGCAGGATGATATAATTTTACCCGCGAGACGGTTATCCAAAAAAGCTAGATTTAGCGGAAAAATCGATGAATTGGCAACACTGCACACGAGCTCGCTTTGGCACTTACTGAAATTCGTTTTACGTCGATTGTTGTCGTAACCCGAAAGACATTTGAAAAGATGCGATGAAAACTGATCTATTCTTAATAACTTAGTAACCACAAGCAGACTTCTTTTTGTGTGGTCGCTTGAAATGCATATCTTCCACAGACAACCACACCGCAAGCTTGCTGTTTGCCAAGAAAGCGTCTATCGTTTCCAAAGATACGGTGTAAAAGCGTCTGTCGTTTCCAAGGATACGGTGTCGGTGGCGTATGGTTGGCGTGTCGCACGTGTGAGTTGCGCTCGACCACCGACAGCGACAATTCTGCAGTTATGTTGTGGGTGATACCGACATCTCACGACCAGAGACGTCGACAATGACTTCAGTTTGTGGTCGGTGTAAGTTAGCATCATCCGTTTCCATATAATTCAATAATTCCTGACCACCGCACATAACTGCAAATAATCGAAAAATTGTCGGCCGTGTGAGTTGAGCGTAAGTGTAAACGATCAAAATCACCCCAAGGTATCAAAGTCACCCAACTTTACGGTAATAATGCCATCCTAGTGATTTATGCAGAATTTAGAGGACATGGGAAGTGTTGTGATTATGAATTTTCCACACCATTTACGAATAAAACCAGCACCACTCCAGAACAGCTCCACAAGTTCCAGAAGTGTCACCAAAGTAGACGCGGATGGCATTAATCTGAATGGGAAGATGATTAATGTAATTCTATTTAAACCTCTAGCCGTGCTGATGACAAATCTGCTGGTATTTTTAGTACCAACTAGTCGGAACTTTGTTTTGGAGTTGGCAACAGTGCTGCCAATTCAGCGGTTTTCCCGCTAAATCTAGCTGTTTTGGATAACCGTCTCGCGGGTAAAATTATATTATCCAGCTTAGCGGGAATACTAGCGGTTTTTAATCTCCGAAGTTTCTGCGAAAGTTAAACTTGTGCGCTATACCACTTATTTTATTATTATTATTATTATTATTATTATTATTATTATTATTATTATTATTATTATTATTATTATTATTATTATGGTGAACGTTACTTATTTACATGACACTATGATATTGCTAAAATACCTTGCAAATACCTTAGATTTATAGTATGGAGTACTGGAAATTAGATGTGATTGCTGGTAGAGCTAGGCCTATATGTCCACCCAACTCGTCCCAAATACATACCTTACTTATATAATAAAATGGATGTGCGTGAATGAAGAACACGGTCATATTTCGTGAATGTGACGTATTTGAGGGAGAAACTGGAGGGGGTTTCAGTGTCGCCAAATAGTAATAATTCTACACACCTAATCTAACCTAACCTAACCTCTCACATAATACTACACACCTAACCAAACCTAACCTAACCAGTCACATAATACACACCTAACCTAACCTGTCACATAATAGGTCTACCACATAGCTGTAGTAACATTCCTCAAGTTTAGTATAATTTCTTTTGCATATATTGCCATCCCTGCTAGATGCCGTGTTTGGTGCCACCTAGTGGAAGTGGATCGTGATGTCGGAGAGAAACTTTCATCATTACATTTAGTTCGTTCAGTGTGTGTTTTGGGGCATTCCATGTTAAATCAACACAAAAAAAGTGGACTTTTCAACCCGACCACCTCAGATTTTCATTAAATTTGGTAGGATGGTAAAGAACCTTAAGTTAAGTAATTATGTAAAATTTCAGCCCTCAATAATGCACGATATCCCTACAGCAATTCTGTCAATACGGGAAAAAATGTAAAAATGTTGCATACTATGTCAACAAAAATAATTCATAACTTCTCTTCTAATTGAGGTAGAATCTTAAACTTGGGCTTATTTTAAAGCTAAGGGATCATAAGTTTCAATAAAAATAGGTTTGCATAAAAGTAATGAATTCTTTATTGAATAGTCACGTGAAACACATTTTAACATTGAATATCTATAAATGCGGGACATAAATTATTTCGCGAAAAATGTATGTGATAGAGATAAGAGTATTCTCCCCTTGGTGTAAGTTTCATTTTGGAAACGTTTCAGGAATATCAGTAAAAAAATATATCAATGCATTGGTTTGTAGCACTTAACCCCGTCTTACACCAACACTGTATGCGCACGAGTTCCTACTTGTCTGATAAGCTGCGTCATCGATCTGTCAGGCCGTCATGAGTGGCAGTTTATACAGTCTTCAATTTATACAAAACGTGCAATCTGTTTCAAGTGCAGTGTCGTTAGTTTTCGTAGTATGTGGTAGTTTTGTGCGATGTAATGGAGTCGCGTTTTAAGTTATAGGCCTATGTTTGCTGCAATCCCTTCGAGAAATCAGGGCACTGTAATTAGAGGAAAAATTTAAGAAGTGTTATATCGTGGATACTTAATGTATTTCCTGATTTAAAACAGGAACAAAAGGTGTGCGCTATGTGTCGCAAAGAAATAAAAATATAATATGATGCTATTACGCAGAATCCTCATAATGACTCTAGTAATGAAGAATACGTCGACTCTACAGCAAATGTAAGTTCATTAAATACAAGTCTTTTTGACCAAGGTGTGTTCCTTATTAAACAAGAAAGGCTACAACAAGAGAAATATAAGAGACAGAAATTTGAAAATATTGTAAAAGACAAAGTCTTCGATATAAAGATGCCGAGGAACCAGGACCTTTCTGATTCTGAAATTTTGTCTCAGTTGCAGGAAAATTTTCAAAATTCAAGTAAAAGTGAGAAAATCACCATTTTAACACTACTACCTAAAAGCTGCAGCGTAAATAATATAAAAAAGAGTTTCTTTCAGCTTTCGAATACATAATTCGGAAAGCCAAAGTCCTGGCAAAGGGAAAGGGAATTTTGTGTTCACCAAATCCGAAACCTGGAAAACCCTTGCTCGCGGCTGTTGCCGGTAAAGTTAAAGAATTCTGTTGTTCTGACGAGATAAGCAGAATGATACCTGGTAAGAAATATTTGTTGTGATTAAAGAATCAGGGAGTAAATCACATGAGCAGAAATTAATTACATGCAGTGTTTAAAAATTCTAACCCTGACCAAGAAATTGTATTCTAGCTGGAGTTAGTGGACTATACTGTCTGTATTTGTGTCCTATCAGAATGTAAAACTTATGCCGGAAGCAATTTATTAAAGTTTCAGGTCTACGTGGATTTCAAGAAAATTTTTCTTTATACTTTCCAACTTAACATTTCTTGGCTACTATGGTGTGCAATCCTCCTCATATAAATTGCTTGTTCAGGAAATGTACAGGATGTCCTGAAGCATTCAAAATAAGAGAGGGTTTAGAGAAATGTTTCGTATAAAACTGCAGTGAATCAATGACCTACAAGCAGTGGATGACGACTGACCGATCAACGCTTGAGACTATAATGAAACCCACAGACAAATTTTTCGACTGTCTCTTGGAGAAACTTGGTGATTTACTGACTCACTCATTTATATCATCTGAACAAAGTAAGTTTCTACGTGATATGAAATCATTTCTACAGCCATGCCTGCTTGTTGTGTTATGCGACTTCGCTGAAAACTATTATTTCGTAATCCAAGATGAAATTCAGTCATATCACAGGACTAATGTGCAGACAACCATTCATATTTTCGTAATATATCATAACGAATCGTCATCCGATACAGTCTCTATTAAAAATCTGGTAATAATTTCACACTGCCCGAAATATGACACTACAGCTGTACACCTGTTTCAAAAATATCTAATGGAGTCATTAAAACAAACATCTGTAATTCGCCACAAAAATTATGTATTTCTCCGATGGATTCTCTGCTCAGTATAAAAATAGAAAAAAATTTCCTGAACCCCACATTACATGAAGAAGATTTTGGATTTCCAACAGAATTGCATTATTTTTGCATATCGCATGGCAAAAGAGCATGTGACGTTGTAGGTGGGACACTTAAAAGGTTTGCGGCTTGTGCTAGTTTGCAGAGACCATCCGATAAACAAATAACTACACCTAGGGAATTGTACGACTGGACAAGGCATCATCTCCCAAACATTAATACCGTTTATGTGACTAAAAAAAAAGGCTATACTGAAGAGGAAAAAATGCTTGCTCTTCGATTTGCAAAATCCACCGCAGTGCCTGGAACACAAGTTTCATACAGTCCTGCTGTTTAGGATGGGTATTATACTTGCTAAGCAGTTTTAAAATGCAGTTGAAACAACGCAGCATCCTGTCTGGAAAGATGATCAGGCTATTTCATCTCAGCAATGAAAGGTAAGCATTTCTTACAGAACTTCAGGTTTAACAAACTTCATGTGACAATAATTTATTTCAGGTAATAATTTAAAAAATTCGAATACATGTTAAATTACATAGCGACATTCAAGAATATGATCAAATATAATTAAATACAACGAATGTGTGGGAGATAATTATCGCGACTTATACGGTTAGCTTACGCTTGCAGTGACATAATAATTTTTATCTTTATAACCTATGAAGATTCCAAGTTGAAACTTATCAGTTCATTATATCACTAATTGAGGCGTACTATATATTTTTTTTCATTAAAATAGAACCCTTGCATTTTTAAATATTAATATATGAAAATTGTTTCACCATGTTTTTTAGTGTAATTGAATACATGCAGAAAACAATATAAGTAATAAAAACTATTACATATTAAGAATGTAACACCCAATTTTTGTAAATTTATCTGGAGACGTTGTTGAGATATATGATTTTAATTGAAGCGGCGTGCTTACAAAAATGTGATTTTTCTTCATGTTTGAAACGCCACTGACAGAAAACGAAAAGCACAGGACATATGAAACTCGGCAGTTTTAGTTAGCGCGGCAGGTCAAACAAGCCCTCAAATTTTGAAAGAAATCTGAGTCGGTCGGGTTGAGTGCCTTGTTGATTTGATATGGAATGACCCTTTTGTAAAGCAACGAATGTGTTGTTGTAGCGATAAACTTATGTGCAATAAGAACTGAAATGTGTTGTGACTGTGACAAAAGTGTTCAAAATTGCTTTATAGCGCCACATTGGCAATGATAGAAGTGTGCAATATTCGTTACATTGGCGAGTGAATGCTCTACCTTGACCTATGGTTGTTATTATTGTTATTATTATTACTCATATTATTATTATTATTATTATTATTATTATAATAAAATAGATCATAAATATGGATTAAAATCTAGAGATTTTGTTAGAAAATCGCGGGTTTTCGAAAGCCATCTAGCGGGATTATATGAACAAGTGTTGGCAACACTGCCACAAAGTCAGTATGGTTTGTGCTGCTAACGTGACTTATAGCACAATGCTGTCGAGCACGATCAAGAATAGACAACGCAGAATATCATACTGACAAAGAACAGAGCTCTATATCGAACGCCATTACTATTTAAATTTTAATATCTCTGTAAGTTTACTAAAGTCTACAAGGAACGATTTGGCTTGAACCAGTGACCGACGACATCATGACCCAAACCGACTCTATCGGCAGCTGCAAACGAGAAGACGAGAAAGAAAAAGAATAATTTTACGACCTCGCATCTGTTATCGAATCGACCGCCCGCCTATCTCTTACGAGCAGACTGCCGTTGACATCAACCCGTCTGTAATTAAATACTTACAGCTAATTCTAGGAACTGGATTACAGTATGTGACAGGGATGTAACAAGCCCTGGGGATTTACGAAGTGACAGACCGTGTCAAGCTCTGATTTCTTCTAATGACGTCTCATCAAATTGGCTACAGGAACCTTTCATGCGAATCCGTTTCTATGCATGCTCTGCGTAATAACTTAACCTAGCATTACACTTCTTTTAGTTACACATCCATCTATGACGTACGCAACAGATGACGATGCTGGTAACCATGGCATTGCAAGAATTTTAAATTGAAGGATTTCGGGGATTGTTGTAGGTAGTCATGACAAGGAATTCGCGCCACTCTTTGAGCAATTCGCTGGTCAACATGAGTTTTTTCACAAGAAAACTGAATAATAATAATAATAATAATAATAATAATAATAATAATAATAATGTTTATAGTCAGAAAAATACAATGCAAAGAAATTATAAATTAACAAAATTCCAGCACTCCCCTGAAATAGAGTGTTCTCGTGCTCAGAGGGGGATTTGAAACATAATAAATTTACATGAATAAATTACAATAAATAACATCTAAAAATTAATAATTAATCATAACAAATTACTTACAAACATTTTCAGATTTTAAAATTGTTGGAGGTAAATAAATGTGGGTATTTCTTTATTAATTTGTTATAAATTCTAGGCCGATGTTAGTAGTATGCAGGGTTGCTAGATTGGGCGATATTTCGTCGTTTGGGCTACATAAACAGAGATTTTGCAACCTATTTTAAAGGATTGCGACTAACGCCATTTGGGCGAATTTTGCCCGGAATTTTACGAAATTTTGGCGACAGAGGAAAAAGCACTTAATCGTTTATTAATTTTATTTTATTGAGTAGTCCATTGCTGATATTTCCCTAATCCAACCCAATGACTGACATAAAATATTAGACATCGATGTTGACATGCCGGAACTTGTTTTTTTATCGAAGAAAACTTTATTGTATAAAATATACTGTATATTATAGTTGATCACCGGAACTTGTTGTCATCGATCTTTGACACTGATTTAAAGAAACGTATCGCTCTTTCTTTCTCGCCCCAGGAAGTAGTTCGACAGCGATATTATTTATTAATTTGAGGGCCAATTAACTGACAAATACTAGAACTGAACTTATAGACGAAGCATTGTAGAGAATTTTCTAAAAAAAAACTTAACGTAAAAATTAACGATCTAATCGTAGTTTTTACTCGAACTCCTAAATATTTCATTGGTTCAAAGGTGTTAATATTGAGATTGGTTTAATTTGTAGGAAGGTATAACAGTGACGTGTGTTGTGCAAAATTGGAGAAGTGGGAGAAATGTCAGAAGATCGGTACAAAAACCAATGCAAAGCGTACGCCATGAATACTAAATTTATACAATTTATTACACAAATATGATATAATTTTTAAAGTAGAAAACTGGCGACATTGGGCTACAATAAACCTATATTTGGCGACTTTAAAGTCAATCTGGCAACCCTGGTAGTATGGTTGAAAGCAGTGCTCGTTAAACACTTTGCTTCAAACAAACGTATTGTATTCATGCCTGTGGTTTTGTGTTTGTGAGTACATGATAGGAAATATGTGTGATTTTGATGTATAAAATTTAATAATGCATTGATATAAATTTTATATATTTTGAAAACTTTAAATTCTAAAAACATTTTTCGGCAGAATAATCAATAGATTTCTTTAGATATATTTTAATTATTTTTCTCTATAATAAATCTAGTGGATTAAAGTTAATTTTATAAGTGTTATCCCATCCTAATAGCTTATTCTGTATTGGATTATAAACTAAAATAAGGCAAAGTAAACTGTACGCAGTACATCCATCGGTAAGTAATTTCGTAACTGAACAAAGTAACATATCATTCTACGTAATTTGTTACAAAGGTAGTTGATTTGTTTGTTCCATTTCAGATGTTATCAATAACGATTCCTAAATATTCAACCTCTGAAGATTGATTTTAATATTCATATGAAATCAGAATTTGTCCATCAGGCGTACCGCTAGTATTTTTTTGTGACTATCACTTTTTATATAATATAGGCTTACTTCTGAATGTCAGGCTTTCTTTGTTACAATTTTGTAAAGATATAACTAGTGAGAATTTTTGCTCAAATGTGGAAACTTTATTTAAATTGGGTCGGAAACACTGTGCAAGCTTATTCATGTTCAGACATGTTGTACCATGTTTAGATATTGCATTTCTAGTGTAAGCAGACAGACGATATTGAACTTGTAGTCAAGTTTTGCCAGTTCAGCGGTTTTCCCATTAAATCTGGCATTTTTCAATGTTAGTTTAGCGAGTAAAATTAATGAAATTTGTATTGCTAATATAGGTATTTAACGGGTATTACAGCGGCGAAATAGTCCCATTTTACATTGACAATATAGCAATTTAGCGGTTTCTACACTGTTTCACAGCTGGTTTTTAAGATCGAGTTGGCAACACTGCTTGCAGTGAGCCCGTCAACATAAATATTTTGTTTCTCTTTAGGCATAATGCTTTGTACTGTCTCTTATTCCTATTTTTATGCATTATTAGTTTTTTATAAAAGTTTCAAAATGGCAAGAAAATGTTTAGGCCTAAATTATACAGACAATTTATGCTGTGTGTGTGGTGAACTAGCCTTCAAGTATCAGAGACGAAATTTCACGCCACTTGTAAAAGAGTGTTTGAACTTTATTTTGGGCGTAAAGCTGGTGATTTTGATTAGAAAATTGAGCCAAAAATATATACTATCACATGTTAGCCTTCTCACTGGATGGAAAAATTATACAGATCAAATACTATTTGCAGTACCTATAATTTGAAGAGAACAGAGGGACCTTTCAAATAATTGTTACTAACATCAGAGGAATCACATATAAAACAAAATATAAGTTAAATATTCCAATCTTCCATCTGTAATGAGGCCTATATTACATAGTGGAAAGTATCCTGTAACAAAGTGTCCAGATTTTATGAACTTACGTGGTAACTCCAACTCAGACTTCGACCCAAAGAAGAAAGAGACGAGAGAAATGATCCTACATTAGAAGCAAGTTGTTCATCAGAACCTTACTTTTTAAGTGAAGAATATCTTAATGATCTTATTCGGGATTTAAAGTTGTCTATACAATTGAATGAATTTTTCAGTTTCAGGCTCAAAGGCTGGGATTTGATATGCAAAGATGCAGGGATATGCATTTATCGTAGTTGCGACTATGATTTCAAAGACTTTCTCTAGAGAGAAAAATATAATTTTTTGTAATAATGTCTGTGCAGTAGATGAGGACACTAGCTAGGACATCAACACCAGCCAAACGAGTGGTGATTCTTCATTGACTCATCAAAAGTTAGCTTTAGTTCTGCACAATGGCAATGAACTCTCATCAAAACCAGTGCAACAAGTTAAAAGTTGTTGTAATCCGCACATCCGCTTTACATTTTTCATGTGCCGACTCCGCAAACCCAAATTTAAATAGTAGTTAACAATAACTGTTCAATACTTGGGGTGTACTAAAGGCAGTAACATGAGCTGCTGCCAGGAAGTCAAAAGGAGAGTGGCAATGACCAAGGAAGCTTTTAATAGAAAAAGGAGCATCTTCCGCGGACCTTTGGAAAAAGAACTAAGGAAGAGACTAGTGAAGTCCTTTGTATGGAGTATAATATTGTATGGGGCACAAACGAAGTGAAGAGAAGCGAATAGAAGCATTTGAAATGTGGATATGGAGAAGAATGGAACGTGTGATGTGGACAGGCAGAATAAGAAATGAAGCTGTGTTGGAAAGAGTGGGTGAAGAAAGAATGATGCAGAAACTGATCAAGAAGAGGAAAAGGAATTGGTTGATTCACTGGCTGAGAAGAAACTGCGTACTAAAGGATTCACTGAAAGGAATGGTGAACGTGAGAAGAGTTCGGGGCAGAAGAAGGTATCAGATGATAGACGGCATTAAGATATGGATCATATGAGGAAACAAAGAGGGCGGACAGTAAATAGGAAAGACTGGAGAAAACTGGGTTTGCAGTGAAAGATCTACCCTTGGGCAGAACACTTAATGAATGAATGAGATCGATCTCCCAAATACAGTACCTACTCTGGTAAAGTTTGTCGTTTAAGTCTGGGACACTCTGTGTACCCTACACTGTGCAGCTATCTCTAGTGTCTTTAGAAATCTCTCCAGTTCCCGATAGTAGTGTCCTCCAATTATCAAAAGTGATCCAATTTCAAGCTAAAGAGCTACAATATCCGGGCTCGATTCCATTCCGTAGATACTGATAACATTCCTTTGGTATGTTTATTGTACTGTTTTGTATCATGATATCATGATGACCTCATAATTCGAGAATCTCGCTACGTATCTATGTTTAGTGTAAGATCCAAAAATTCTAATAAAAACTGATTAGGAATTCATAGGACTTGTATAGATGAGTGAAACGCTAATCCTCTCTGTTTGGTGTTATTGTGATATTTAGATTTTGTAAGGAATTGTTTATTTGTCATCATCTGAATTACTAATGCGGCAAAGATGTCATGCAACCTTTATGCAGTACGGTCAGTCCCAGGTAGAGCATTCAACACAACCCGCTGTCGACACCCAGGCTGTGACGAGACTGAAACACTAGGACATGTGTTGGGTTTCTGCCGAAAGACTGAGTTACTGCGGAACAACCGCCATCACAGGGTAAGGACAATGCTTGCTGACATCCTAAGACAAGGATTAGAAGTCCATGAAGAAGTGCATTGTATCTCGGAAGGTGATTCAACAAGACGAGCAGATATTGTTGTCATCGATATAAAAAGGAACACAAAAACAATACTAGTCCCGATTATCAGGTTTGAAAGACATGCACAACAGCCAAAACTTACTGATGATGAAAAGAGAATCATCTATGAACCTTGCATTCCTTATTTAACATCGTTGGCTAATCGTTGGTCAGTACACGGACTTCTTTTTGGAACTCGTGGTACCATCTCCAAATACACCTATAACCTTTACAATGTTGAGAAAGTCCTTAGAGAAATTCTAAAGGACTCGATTCAAATTTTGCAATTTCATCTCCATTTCAAGTAATATGATTCACTTTAATTTTCTTTTGAAATTTATTTTATGTATTTTCATTGTAAACTTTTATAGGCCTATATGTATTTGTTTTCTGGATCCTTGTGGTTACCCTTACTGAAGGGTAGATGATTTTATTTTATAGATCCAATGTGCTGTGAATGAGAGTGAAATATTCAAGTATTGTATTATAAATTATTGCTTTCCTTTATTTTCTATTCAAAATATTAAGTTCTTTCTGTACTAATATTTGCAATGGAAATACTGTGAATTGCTTTTTTGAAGAGCCGTTAACATGACCCTATGATAAGAGAAATAAGATATATTTCATAAAAAGGAATTATGTCCATCCCTCTAGCAAACACCATAATAATGGAAGAGTCTGATCCGTTACTAAGTAAGTGACATCAGAACAGTGCGACTGTGGCTAACGAGAAAGACAGGCTTCGGCACGAATCGGAGTCACGTGATTCTCATGGTCCAGTCATGGCCCTCTTAACAATCGTCTATAAATTGTAATATAAATACATGTTCAAAGTTCTAAAAGCCAAAGGAATTGCTATATTAAACTCATGTTACACGTGCATTTACAAATAAACTTGTTCAATGTTGACCATGTTATGACTAAGAATGTGACGTCGCGCCGTAGCCTGTCTTTCTCGTTAGCTACGAGTGCGACATAACTCACTGCCGTAGCTAAGCAAGTAACCTCAGTTTTTTAAATTTTCATAACATGCTATTATTTTCACCTTCGAACACCTTCAGCGTTTCACGTTACAATAGTAAGTAACGTACGGACGAAACAATAATAGACGTTTGAATCTGATAACTCATGATGATAATGATGATGATAATGGTTATGGTGCTGGTGGTGACGACAGTGACCATATTGCACATGAGTGGAGCTCACTTTATCCTGCTGAGGAATGGAAAGTAACACACAGCTGCGAAAGAAATAATCTAGTGACACAATTTTATTATTGTGTGACATATACAAAAGCTGGGTTGACAGCCAATAAAACAGATTGCGTAAAATAATTTGTCATCGGGAAATTTATTAAGGACTAAGAAACTAAAGCTCGGAATGGAATTGAGACATACGTTTGACCCTGGATCCGTTTAAGGAAGCAGTCCTGATAACTTCACTAATTGGGCATTCAGCGTCCACTGATCACGAGACCTTCGATTCACTTTTGTTCTAAATTCCAAGGTCGGGCTTGTTTTCTCAGAAGCGAGGACGTTGATATCACCATCGGCTACATTATGTCCTAGTATCTTTATTTACACACCAACCCTGACGCTTAAATTAAAATCCTGATCGATTTGGAAACAAAGTCTTACTTCTTCAGTCTGTCATTTAACGACTCTGAATCAAGTGGTGGATTTTGTGACAGCGAGATGGTACCTTGGCGAGGTTGAGTCCGAAGATTCGCTGTGGGACAATCTGACATTCTCCTTATAGTTGGGGAAACCTAGGAAAAAGTCCAACAGACCTAACAATCAGCTCAAGCTGGATTCGAACCAAAGCTCGAATGAAGCTTCGTAGCATGATCTAGCTCGTTGATACCTAGACGACGACGGTAGCAGTCTAATAATACAGTAGAGCATAGATTATCTGAAACAATTGGGAACGGGGGGTGTAAGGATAGCTAATTTTTCGGATAATCGATCATTTACGAACACAAAATGTACCGGTGTCATAGGAGCAGTAGGAAACAAAGAACACTGATATTAAACACAAAACTGTGCATATTGTATATGGGCTATTCCATACGAAATCGATCAGTAAAAAACCTCGCATTCTTTTAATACTCTAATTTTTTTTCCTATTTATACAAGGTGCTGAGGACAGTGCATTTTCAAAAATGTACTATCGAAAGTCAAGAGGTTTTCATACTATTGAACGACAAATTTAGCGTATTTTATAAAAACAAGCCTCTTTCAGCGCTCAGAACTCTGGAACCATTTACTGCAGTACATTGAATGGGAGCTTATTTTGAAGCTGACATTTGGTAGGTCATGTTAAGAAGTAATCCTTATTTTTATTGTATACAGAGAGATAATATGATTTTACTTGCTTTTCGGCTTCTTGCCAATTTGTAAAAATGTAAACAATATTGAGGAAAAACCTTGCATTATTAAAAGGGATTCGGCATTGTTTGCTTAGTGGCTCGGCAATAAGTTTCGAGGCTATTAAATAAATTATTTTCACACGCCTAGACTTGAACGGCGCAGTACCGCACGCACTGGCCGAGAGATGAAGATAAGCGAGTGTTGGGCGTCATTTTACTCCTGTGTTTATGAAAACGTGTGATAAAGCTAGCCCAGCTATGCGCTACTAGACGAAACATTACGTGTTTGTCTCCTGGCCTTGCTTACCTCGGCTAGCTCCCGCCTCACAGTCAGCTGGTTAGTTCACGCGCGTACTATTTATTTTCTTTATTTCATATTTTAAATACTTTCTTATCAACAGTGCACCAGTAAAAAATATGTGTTTATTTGTACTTTCAATGCGGAATCTAACCATATATTTTTAAAATATTTTTTCGTTGTCAAAGGCGTCTTAATGAAGAAAAATCTAAATTTCTCCATTTCCATAAAAAGTAAGAAAAACTGTTTACATGTCAATATAAACTTTAATTTCTCAGCATCAAAATAAACCATGATTTTGATCATTGGGTGAAAGGGTTTCGGAGCTACAACAGTTTAAAGTTGCTAATTTTATGAAAATACGATAAATTTAAATATTTTAAATTTAAACACTATGAAGTTCTGATGCCTCAAACTTTGTACAAAGCATTGTATCACAGTTGTCAACGGACAGAAAAAGCTTCATTGTATTTAAAAATTGCAAGGTCAATTTTTTCTATATTTCGGTCGATTTGAGATGGAATAGCCCATATATTTTTGTAGCACACATCTTACAAATAACACAGAGAACTGACTAGCCTAGCGACTTTTTTTGACGATAAATCTCGCAAACAGCGCTAGCAAAGTTCTACATGGCGCGCGCGAAAATTTGAATTTGCCGACTGGAACGCTTTCGGTTAACCGATGTTTCGGTTGATCGGTATTCGGATAATCGCTGCTCTACTGTACTAATACTTGAAACGAAGCACTGCTCGAATCAATTACCAATCTTCTTAGAAGCAAACACTTGTATATAATAGTTTGTCTAATTAAATCAGATTTTTAGGAAACGAAGTACTACAATATACTTTGCTTGATTCAAAACATGGTTTTGTTAGAAGCAATTAGTGTTCAGATTAAGTGCCGGTATCCTGAGAAACAAAATCTCACTTCATTATTCCTTGAGTTCGTGTATACTAAGAAACGAAGTATTAATTCATTACTGATTGAATTCTTGCAATCTTTGACATAAAATATTACTTAATTACTAATTGAGTTCCTGTATCCCTGGAAACGAAGTGCGCCCATTACTTCATTACACATTGAACTCTTGTACGCCTGGAAACAAATTAGTATTTCATTACCGATTGAATTCGTATATATGAAATATTACTTCGTTTCTGATTGAATTACTGTATCCCTGTAAATGAAATGTAACTTAATTGCTAATTAAATTCTTGCCACCTTGAAAACAAAATAATATTAAATTTCTGCTTGTATTCCTGTATCCTTACTAACGTAATGTTACTTAAGTCATGTCTGTATGGTATCACTGCAACCCTGTAAACGAAACATTACTTCATCACTGATTGAATCCTTGCAAACTTTGGAAACGTAATATTATTGCACAACTGCTTCAATTTCTGTTTTCTTGGGAATTAAATATTTCATCGATGTTTAAATACCTGTATATACTTGGAAACGAATTCTTATTTCATTATTGCTTGAATTCCTTTCCTGTTCTTGGACACGGGGTCTTTACTACTGGTTGAATTTTAGTATCTTTAAAAATGAATTCTTACTTCATTATTGTTTCAATTCCTTTACCTATTCTTGAACATGGGTACTTTATTGCTGGTTGAATTTTTGTAAGTTTAAAAACGAATACTTACTTCATTATTGAATGAATTCCTTTACCTATTCTTGGACATAGGTTGTTTATTACTGGTTGAATTTTTGTATCTTTAAAAACGAATTCTTACTTCATTATTGCTTGAATTCCTTTACCTATTGTTGGACATAGGTTCTTTATTACAGGTTGAATTTTTGTATCTTTAAAAACGAATTCTTACTTCATTATTGCTTGAATTCCTTTACCTATTCTTGGACATAGGTGCTTTATTACTGGTTGAATTTTTGTATGTTTAAAAACGAATTCTTACTTCATTATTGAATGAATTCCTTTACCTATTGTTGGACATAGGTTGTTTATTACTGGTTGAATTTTTGTATCTTTAGAAACGAATTCTTACTTCATTATTGCTTGAATTCCTTTACCTATTGTTGGACATAGGTTCTTTATTACAGGTTGAATTTTTGTATCTTTAAAAACGAATTCTTACTTCATTATTGCTTGAATTCCTTTACCTATTCTTGGACATAGGTTGTTTATTACTGGTTGAATTTTTGTGTCTTTAAAAACGAATTCTTACTTCATTATTGCTTAAATATCTTTATTCTTGGACACGGGGTCTTTATTACCGCTTGCACTATATGAGTGATAATCTTTTTCCATTAAAAGAAAGCATCGGTGATACCGAAAGCCTCTCCGATGCTTCCTTTCAATGGAAAAAGACTAAGGGCTCATGAGGACTGCGTCTCCCACGTTCCTCGTTCGATGTGTTCGATGCGCAGGCTTCTGTTGCTGTTCTGTCGTGCTTCTCCTTCCCTCTAATGGTAGATATTAGGTTACGTCCATTTTCGGCTTTCTCCTTTAGAATTCCCTAATATTCCTTCAATGGAATTACGAAACTTGGGGTGAGACAAGTGGCCAACGGGCTTGGAGCTCACATAGACAGCCCCAGTTTCCCTTGCAATGACGAGTTTTGGGTACTTCTTAAATGTCTCTCTTCCCATTTCCCCATTGACATTGACAGTAACGGAACCTGGAAAGTCAAAGTAAACTTTTCATATCAAAGCGTTAAAATTTTCCTTCGCACCTCGAGCATAGAGAATAAGTGTACATTGACATGCACTAATTCGTTACGAGCTCTAAACCGACACACAAGTACAGTGAACTCGTTGTTTCTTCTCAAGTAGCCCAAGTGAGAGCACACAGCTATTATGTATTTTTTTTTTTGTCAGCCGTTTTGTGGACCCATGATCCTGAGACTGCACGGCGCAGAAATCTATCGCATTTCTCTTCCAAATTAAATAGCAAAAAGCTGAGAGGAAGGGAGATAAAAAGGGTTGTGGCTGTCGGTCTTTTCACAAATATTACAGGAGATAGCATTAAAAAACATGACCTCGCTAACCTCCCCTTATCAGGTCAGAGTTATCTGGGAAGAGTCATCACCACACAGCTTCAATAAATACCCGCTGTTGGCGCTGCTGTCGCTAAGAAAACAGATGGGCGGAAATTACTGTTTGTGTTATGTGGGTGCGAGAGAGAAGCCTGTAATAGATTGAGACGCAAAAACAACTTTGTCATTTCCTTTCACATAAAAAACTATCAATTCTGTATATGTAACAACATATAATGGTATTCAGAAACATTTCTACAAAGTATATAGAGATAAGACGAGCAGTCTAGGTCTGGACTCTCAGACTGCTTGCACAACTATGCTTAACTGATACAACTATATTTTTTTTCGTGTTCGATTCAAATGTGCGGTCACAGAACAAGCGCCTATTATATGTCCGAGAAGATATTTATAAAGAGTGGAAGGTGTTCAATTCATATAGTAATTCTTTAAGATCAAATAAACGGATTTTTTTCTTTGTCATTACGCATTTTTTTTATTTAGTGAGAAATCTACTGTGTTCCTAGAATAACTGTAACATCGCAATAAATACAGTAGCATTTGTCAACGCATGGAAACATTCATTCTTAAGGCTCATTCACAATTAAAATTAAACATAACGTAAGCGTTAACTTAAGAATGTAAACGTTAAGGTAAAATCAAGAAGTCATACCATCATTCACGATGGGGACATAAACATAACAGCAAACATACTTGGTAACCATGGAAACATAACAACGACGCCATTCTGTCATATACTTCAGCGCTCCACGATTGTGTTCTGTTTGCAAATCACGTCAGCATAAGCATGAAAGTTTAGAGTTTGCAAACTTTCATGTTAACGTCTTACGGCAATGTTAATGTCAGTGTTTATGTGAATCATTGTGAATGATCCCATTTGGTAGCCTAGTCGCATACTTCTGTGTTTATGTTACGGTTATGTTTAATTTTCATTGTGAATGGGCCTTTAGCCACAGTGGGGCAGTTATGTAGTCAATGTCAACAACAGACCTTTCTTATGAGGTGACTGCCCTTACATCCTGCTGCAGTCAGGTCTAGGTTGAAGCACTAGCCTGATAAAAGCGTTACCAAATATCCATTTACTTATATAGTGACTTATTAATAAATATTCGAACAATTAAAATACTGTTAATTTGTAAACAAGACAAATATCCAAATTATTTGTTGGAACAGAGAACTCTAATGCAAAGACGTTCATAAAATATGTATTTCTAGATGTGTTTAAAAGATATTGGATCAAAACTTATCATAAAAAATAAATGCCAAATCTAAGCGCAAAGAAAGAATGGTTCAGGACTTTTCCATCCATAATATGCTCAGCTTTCATTTTATTTCTCAGTGGTTAAAGCTAGCGTGATTAATCTTGGCATACTTATTCATTCATACCTCTGTTGTGAAATGGAGAGTTTGACTGGTTGTATTTTGCATAGTTTTATTCCTAGAGAATTTTTTTTTTCGTTGTAATGTTCATGTTTCTGTCCCAACAATACCACATTCCACACAGAGTACTTTACTAGTCTCTTCCTTGGTTCTTTTTCTAGAAGTCCGCAGAAGATGCTCTTTTTTTTAAGCTTCCTTTATCATTGCTATCCTCCTTTTAACTTCCTGGTTGCAGCTCGTGTTACTGCTGCATCCCAAATATTTGAAGCTGTTCACTTGATGGAGTATTAATTGCTCTCATAGTCATAATTCCCTTCTTCTGACTTTTTTTTTTACTGTAACATGCTTAATCAAGTTACTGGTAAATGTAAGTTTTATGTACTGTACATGTATAATTTTAATTTAAGAGGAACTCTAAAATATTCTTTATCAGGAAAATTTTACAGCATGCTTTTTTATTGTGTAAATAATGCACTTTTTTCCATATAGCCCTGTTAAAATATGAAATCAGGTGGGTATCTTGACACTATTTCTACCAAGAAGAATCACTGAAGTGTGCAGACTGTAATTATTTTACTCGTAGGAGTTGGTACCATTTCCTCCTCATAAGCGAAAAATAAGAGGCAGACGACAAATATCGACCTTGTACTTTATAATATTTTCATTTTTTTTTTGCATGTTAATATTATCACTTCCCTTTCTATGTTGATCTGGCCTCTGAATTTGTTATATTGAATTATATTCTCCAGGATTACGTTTTAAATAGATAATTGTAATCAGTTTTATCGTCTTTATTTGTTTCATGCTACTCAGTTCATTATTTCTTCTATTTTATGTCTGCAACCTACGATCTCATTTTTTGTTTTAAGTAATTATAATATATTAGTAAATTCCACTTTCCTTCAAAATAAACAGCTCTACCTAATACATGCACACATAGAACTGCAGCATACTAATACACAAGTAAAGGAAATTGATAAAATCTACGAAAATTTTACTTTTTTTTTTTTTGTAATGTACTTCATTTTATGAAAATCTGAGGTTTTAATTGTGTGTAAATTAAAAAACTGGGGTTTATAAAACATTATGTCTCTATTATGGTAGGTATGTTGTTAGTGAAAGACTTCACTAAGTCTGGTTTACGATGTATGAAACAAACAACGACTCAAAAAATGTTCTACTGTTTGACATATGGTTCGCGACCAATTTTGATCGTATCACATGGGCACAATTTATATAATCGGGGATCAAACTTCAGGCGCTCAGATGTCATTAAATTAGATAAAGCTGTTCACTGGTTTAGAAAATTTTATGGACTATCTATTACTATATACACATAGGACTTGTTTCCATTTATGGATAATCAGATTATGAAGGCAATTTTCGAAAGAGAAGTATGTTACATGATTTTCAGATCATGAATAATTCTTTACAATAATCGAGTTTCACCCTTTTCTTGATGAAATTACATTAAATTACCGTGAAATATAAGTGTATAAGACCAATGCAATACGGCTTTCAACCAGATTAAATTTGTATCATGAAGAAATCACGTACGAGTCATTCGTGTAAGTATAGGCTACATTTTACAGGTTGATTCCCAGTAAAAGGTGTTACAGTATGAAATATAAGTCTTGCGAAACTGTGTAATTAATTTTTCGTAACTCGATTAATGCTATGTTGAATAGTAAACCTTACAGTTAGATCACATTATATTCAAAGGGATATGTCACAGTTAGCTTTTAGGTCTATCACGTTCCCCTATTTTCTCATCAATCAGCTCTGTGTTCTGAACGAAGAGAGCACAACATATGGATAAACAAATTAAAGTTCTATAGTGTTAAATATGAGAACTTACAACTTTGTCGACAATTTTGTTTCAATAAATGTTGCCTATAGTATAGAACTTCATCACTGCACAAATATCCAGAGTCGATTAGAAAATAATTTATTTTTTTCTAACATAATATTAGAGTTTTATATGACTTGCAGAATCCATATCTAGACACTTTGTGCTACATTGATCTTAGAAACAAGTTGTCAGTCAATAATTTTTTTTATTTTATTGGGTTATTTTACGACTCTGTATCAACATCTAGGTTATTTAGCGTCTGAATGATATGAAGATGGTAATGCCGGTGAAATGAGCCCGGGGTCCAGCACCGAAAATTACTCAGCATTTGCTCGTATTGGGTTGAGGGAAAACCCTGGAAAAAACCTCAACCAGGTAACTTGCCCCGACCGGGATTCGAACCCGGGCCACCTGGTTTCCCAGCCAGATGCGCTGACCGTTACTCCACAGGTGTGGACCTGAGTCAATAATTAGAATATTTTCTTTTAGTATTTTATGTTTCATTATTCTTGTATAAAGACTCCCAAAATATGTAAATTATTCATTAGAATTATTATTGTTGACATTTCATTAGTTTTAACACCGAAATACTTAGAATAATACAATTTCTTCATAACAAGAAACTAATCATAATATGTGACTAGTTGCAGGAAATGGGACCTAAAGTCGGATTTTTCTTCTTCTTTTTTGTGGTTTCAGAAAGAGAATGAAATACTGAGCATTTAAGAAAAAATTCATGGTTCTAGGTGCTATAGTTTTTAATATATTACTTATTGCATATATTATTACATTCCGTACTTTTCGAGAAAAATGCAAATTAAAGTTTTCATTTGTTTTCTTAGCACCTATAAGAAAGATTTAGGTATTTAAGAAGCACTGTGTAAAACTACGTCCTAGTTTAGTACGTAAAAAAGCCTACAAGTAGCGCAAGATGTCAAAACATAGAAATGCAGTGTTTACACCGCAAATTCGTTATTTTATTTCTCCTGTAAAATTTCCTTTTCGCGCAATGGGTCACATATGCAAATTAATGCAGGCTGGAAGATTCAGTAATTTGTACAAATAAACTTAGGCCTACTTTAGTTTTGCACAGTTTCACAAGTCTACACATTTAGCCTACCTCTGCATGAAAATTATGAACGGGGCTACTATGAAAACTGTCTTCCACCTTTGAATTCTCTAGATTTTAAATTTCTGTGGTCACCATTTTTTGTAACTATTTCATGAAACATTAGCTTCGATACAAATTTACCATTTCGATCTCCAAAATTGCACAAAAGTTCAGGATTGATTAGGCAATTTTAATATTTGTACAGTACAAACATGATACCAAAATTTCTCAAGTCTTACATGTAGATATCTACGTTTCATTCTATTTCTCTCTTAGAAACGAGCTACTAATACATTGCCATGATGTATACGTGAGGAGGCTAAGGCTCGACTTTGGGCTGTGATGCCATCGTAGTAGTAGTATGATGTATACGTGTATTACGAGTCACTTTTCTCCATTCATGTACAGACCCAGAAACAAAATTTGGGCCACCTGAATTTTGCAAGTTCCAGTTACAGTACACTGCGCATGCTCATTTTTTCTGGATCTGTACATAATTTATTAGATTTACAACGACCGACATTTTCTTATCTTTAATTTATAAAAAGGAAAAAATAATAATAATGAATAACGATACGTCGTTGTTTATGACGTCAATTAATTTGTTTCACGTGCATGACAATATTTAATTTTATGCATTCTAATTGGTTAAAAGTATAAAAAAGTTAACCCCAATACAGCCTATGTGTTTATCGGTATAAAATATCTATAGTGCATGTATTTTATCTTTCCGTGCTAGCGGAAATAAGAGAGAAAGTTGCAGTACACAGGGCAGATGTCCCATGAGAGCCTGGAAAAATAAAGAAATGTATGCACTTAGACTGAACTACAAAACCAATGTCGAATTGCATTGTATAAATTTATTATAACTATGATCACCATCTTCTGTTTTCTATATTTTCGAAAAAAAAAAATGTTTTAATCTATCACTGTACAAAAACATAGTCATAAGTTGATTCTCTAGATTTTTAGACGAATTTTCTCAATTTGAATATCAATTCATCTTTGATAAGTAAATGTAAAAGATGACTTTCAGGTATCCATCAATGCACATCTCTGCCAAATTTCGTAAAATTATATCAATATTCTGGTATACGACATAAATTTATTAAACCTATTGTCTGCTCTTCGGAAGGAAATTGGCTTGTAAACTGGATATAAACTGTAAAGATAAGCTTAAGTGCGATATATATGGCCAAATGTAAAGGAAATTGTTCACATATGGGTCAGTATGCAATCAAACACCCCCGATATTGCTCGTAATTTATTGCTGCAACAATAGAGAAATAATACGCAATTCTGAAGGAAATGGGATGTGGTCGCGCTTCAATTGTTATGTAATAGTCTCATTTCCTACACTGCAACATTATCCCCCCTCCTCATAACTGCGTGCGTCCGGGGGGACTCCCCTATGACTTGGTTATTCCTTTTATCGCAGTTTAACAAAAAATGTTGTTTGGGAGGGTGGTAAAAATATTTAAAAGAGAGAGAGAAGTTAATTAGCCTAAGGAAACACAATTACGCCATTTTAATACGTCCACGGTTCCATCATTTATTTGCTTTTTTCTGCTGTCAGTCATGAATAATGAAAGTGAGGTTAGACACGACCAACAAGGAGGGAATTGGTAACTTAATGCGGAGTCGTCACTTGTTATTGTTGACGGGAAATTGAGAGGCCACTCCATCAAACTCTCGCTTCTTCTTATTCTCCTACCTCCAGAAAGCTTTCAGATAAACGGAAGTAGAATCTCCAGAATTGTAAACATATGAGTGCAAAACAGATGTAAGTAACAAATATAGTTTTTTGTTTGTCAAGGAATGAAACTCCTCCAACTACAACATAAAGTAAAATTATATTTTTGTTAAGCTGAGGAGTGGTAGATGGGTATGGAAGTAAATATGTGAACGTCAACATCTGCAAAAAGCCATTTCATATTATGTTCCAGCAGCATTTTGTATATGAATAATAAGGTAAGCCTCCCTAAGTTCGTTACCTTAAGCAAATTTATTTTTAAATTGATGATGATGTCATATTTCGAAAGTATTAAAATTGCGTTGCAATATTGATACTAAAGGACATCTTAAATAAAAATTTCGTACAGAATATGGTATTCTTTCTCGTATAAAAACAAAAGAGACAGGGGGATGCAACTGGCGAAATTAGGACGAATTTGTCCCTAAGTTCGTCACCTGTATGTCTGTTGTAAAATCAAATAATATTTTATATCATCAGAGTACAGATATAATACAGGTTAGTTAAAAGTTCCGCACCACCTAAATAACTTTTGAAGCATGTGATTCAGTGACATGAAACTTTGTATGTGCGAATAACCACATACTAAGAATGGTATTACCGAGTTTTTTCTACTTCCGGTTTAACCGGAAGTAACTCCAACTCTCTTATTTTAAATGAAACACCCAATATATATATATATATATATATATATATATATTTTCATTTTTGAATAAAGCTCATTAAGAGCTTTTCAAAAAGTACCCACACTTGATACTTCTGTACAAATTCAGTGTTGCTAAATAAAAAAATAAAATAAAAATGTAGGTCTAACGAATAATACGAGTAAAACGCTTCTTTAGTTTACTGTGATTTGACTGTACTTTGTTTATATTCATGAAATATGGGTAAAACGCTTCTTTTGTTTACTGTCATTTGATTGTCCATTGTTTATATCAAGGAAAGAATTCAAATTTTAATGATTTTTGGCTATGGAGACAGACAACGATCTCATCGAGAGGCGGCGAATTTATTTAATGGTATGCATCCGGTTCGCAATCCAATTCCACATACAACAGTGACAACAAAAGCAAGGAAATTCACTGAAACTGCAAGTGTTAAGAACTTACCAAGATCAGGTCGCCCGAAATGTGCAACTGATGATAATACTTCATTGGACGTTCTCCTTCGTATGCAAGAAAATCCATAAGTATCTTCTACAAATTTGGCGTTAGAATCTAATATAAACCAAAGTCCCGAGATGAAAATCCTTACAAGCGCCAAGCAACGCGCGCGCACGCGCACACCTCCCCCCCCCCCCCACCTCTTTCTAAAATTTTGTCAAAGTGGTTTTCCCTACTTCCACATCCAGTTGCTTCAAATGAAATGCATAGCCACTCCTTTCTCTCCCTGGGTAAAAACAATAGACAAATATTTTGTGACTCGTGATCATTCCGTTTTGCACGTTCCACAGAATAGGGGAGGAAGGAAATATTAAACATTTACCAGAGGAAAATGAAAGATCGTAATTCTAAAACAGTCAAAGAACAAAGGAAGCCAACATTGGATACAGACAAGTGTATAAAAATCTTCAAAAGGTAAAAATATGTTGAATATGACCAATAGATGATTAAAATATGTTCTATTGGATAAAATTGCCAAATATGCACAAATATGCTGTAACGAAGTAAATTTAATTAGTTTTTGCATAAAATGGATTTCTGTATACTTTAGCAACTTATTGATCTTATAAAAAATATGATAAAACATAAAAATCTTAGCCTTAATCATAATATTTAGTAATTATTAAATGCTCGGACGACTATTTTATGAAAAGGAAATACAAATTCTTAATTCTTATCACAAAAATATTTATATGGTTTGACAGTCTCTCTAATCTTTTCCCGCACTAGACATGTGATGCAGAATATTCTCTTCATAATAGTGGATATAGGAGGAAACCAAGACAGGTCAAATGTTAATCATACTCACTCACAGACCACCGACAGTTATTGACAAGTCAGGAACAATTTTGAAGTCCTCTAACATTGTTAAGAAATAAGTTTATAGAAAGTAATAATACCTTTTTGTCTTAAACGAATGAAGTTTATTCAGGTACAAACCAATTTCAAGACATTCATACAGCTCTAAATTCGAAATTTTCTCCAAAATATTCATACATGTCCCCCATTTTCCCCTTCATCATTAGTAGGGTCTCTTGTACGAAATGGAGAGCATTCAGAAGAAAATCTTACGGAATATCTTCAATTTTTTTTTTATAAATCTACACAAAGACAAATTGCAGGATCCATACCTCCATAAGTCTACATTTAGAGTTGTCAATATCCTCAGAGCGTTGGAATAATCTGTTACATTCATAGTATCACTGAATCAGCCCAATTCACATAATTTTAGAGACAGAACCGTTATTTTCTGGTACGAACATGCAAGTAATCACACATTAACTTCCCAAGAATGGCTTGAATTGCTATTTCATTTGATACAGCAACAACAGTGAAACAAAACGTAACTTTCCGTGGAAATAAAACAGTCTTTTCTGAGTTTTGAATAGCTCTATACTTTTCTGAGTCAGATAAGCTCTCTGTCAGAAAAAGCGACTACAGTATGTAAGACTCTCCTTCAATTTTTCCGTATACTTCCAGCTGTGATCATAATTATTACATTATTTGAAATACAGGGCGACCCATAATTTTATGTCCAATTTTTTATTACACTGTAGTCGCGAAACCAACCAGGTTAAGTGATCCATTCCACCTCTAAAATGTACCGTGTTCCATACCATTAAAAGCACAAAAGAAGCTGTCATTTTATTTTACTTTATTGTGTTCTCAGTACGGTGCGAAACATTTAATGTAATCAGAAAAATGTAGTGTAAATCTTAAAACATTAACCATGGCCACAAGACTGACTGTGTACGATCGAACACGAATTGCTGCTCGAATGGAGGTATGGTAGTCCCCAATTATGGTGCAGAGATGGTGGAGAATGGTAAAAAGAAGAAATGCGACGATGGGCTACAAGACCATCAAGAGACTTCACGCTAACTTGATTCGCACTGGCTCAGTTACACTATAGAAGGGTGCTGGCCGACCAAAAACAGTGATCACAGAGGAGGCCTTCCAGAGAAGTCCTAAGGAGTCCTTTCGACAGTACCAGCGGGAATCTGGTGTATACTATGGGTCCGTGCCGCGGTTGCTAAAGGAAATGAATTGACGGCCATGGAAGCCACACTTTGTCCAAGCTCTGTCATATGAGGACTGCGATATCAGAATGAAGTTTTCGGGGTCTCTACTAGCACGGATTCAAGAGGAACCTAACCTTTTGCGACACATTCTATAGTCAGACGAGAGGAGTGTGGCCGGGTGCGAAATGAAATGCTTGTGAAAGCAGTACAGAACGTTCAGCAATGTTTAACACAGTCTACATCATCATCTGTTTCTAGGATACGAAATTGTGACATAAGAATATCGTTGCAGTTATCCTCATGGGTTTATATCTAGTGTATATGATGTTTTAAATCTGACATATAAAAATAAAAGCATTTGGAAAGCCCTGTTCTGGTTAATATAAGAAGTTCATACTATTGCCGCGAACATGTGATTGGGGTGCACTTGAAAAATCTTGGTACTGAGTACTTCCAGGAACAATTCTGGGCTGATAACTGATTTCCACGAACCAACACAGTTATACACAATTTAAATGGAATCCGAAGTCATTAATATGGCAGAAGTTATCACGAATCAAAATGTTATCCCAGAGAGAAATTTAATGCTTGCAGACACACAATTAATTATCGCTCAATTTCCTTTCTATATACGCCATACTTATCTGCTGCTAACAACTTATTTTGAATGTACAAACGTTATCTATTTGTCTGGACGAATGACTTTGTTGCTCAGTAATCCTAAAATTATTACATTATTTCGAGGAAAAATGTAATATTCTCTATAACGTGCAGGTCTGGACTCTTCAGTCTCTTCTTCCATCTCTCTTCTTTTTTATAGTCTTGCTTAGGCCTACTTTCTTCTCTCTATTTCTGATCTTCCCTTCTCTTTTTAGTATTTCATCTTCTTTCATCTTCACTTTCATACAATCTTTGTAGGTTTGTTTCCTTGCTTTCCAATATTTTCTTTCCTTTGTTTTTTATTCATTCCCTGTTCCTTTAATTCTATCTTAACTTTTTGTATGTTTCTTTCTCTTTCCATTCTTTCATTTATTTGTTAATTTCTCGCTTGCTACGTTTCCCGTCTTTCATTTCAAAAGCTTCCATTTTTCTCTTCTCCTTCGTTGCTTTGTTTGGTTCTTTCATTGTTTCATTCAGTTTTCAATTCTCTTTTGGTTTTTCTTTCTTTTCTCCTTCTGTTCCGTTCTTTCTGTATTAATTTTAGTTTTTAATTTCTTTCATACATTTTATTTTCTTTAATTTCTTTCTTCCGTTCCATTTTCTTTCTTTCATTCATTCATTCATTCATTCATTCATTCATTCATTCATTCATTCATTCATTCATTCATTCATTCCTTCTTAGTTTCCTTACTTATCCTCCTTTCTGTTTGACTTAAAACGTTTATTATACCTACGAACTGGGAAAATGTGTAACACTTTTGTGTAAGATGAAGTTCCTAGAAGTTCTTAAAGTTAATATTAATGGCAGCACGGTAGTTTACAAATGAACTGTGTATAACACGAAATAATAACGTCATACGCTGATAAAATAACAGTGCAAGTAGAGGGAGATTTACTTACTTACTTACAAATGGCTTTTAAGGATCCAGAAGGTTCATTGCCGCCCTCATATAAGCCCGCCATCGGTCCCTATCCTGTGCAAGATTAATCCCGTCTCTATCATCATATCCCACCTCCTCAAATCCATTTTAATATTATCCTCCCATCTACGTCTCGGCCTCCCCAAAGGTCTTTTTCCCCCCTGGGTCTCCCAACTAACACTCTATATGCATTTCTGGATTCGCCCTACGTGCTACATGCCCTGTCCATCTCAAACATCTGGATTTAATATTCCTAATTACAATACAATGCGTGCAGTTCTACGTTGTGTAACTTCCTCTATTCTCCCGTAACTTCATCCCTCGTAGCCCCAAATATTATTTCGAGGCTTATTGTATGGATTCGTAACAAGCTGTTTTTACGGTGATGGGTTGTTAGCCCTTCGCCCAACCTCCAAGCTGGAGGACCACCCCTTATCGGCTGTCCACGACTGCTTATCTATATATATAATTTGAACTGGTAATGGAAATTACGGGAAAACGGCTGACCGGATTTTAATAAATGGCCCCTCATTTTGAAGCTTGGAACCCAAAGTTTTCGGAAAAGTAGTAGTTTTCAGTGAAATGTCAATTTTCCTATATAATTTTCCTATTTTCCAAAATCCATCTGTTGTCAGTTTTGAGAACTCATTTTATCGAATCACGGCCGACTTGATTGAATTTCAGAACAAAACACACTACAATAAACAATAGGCTATTACACGAAGGCCATGACCTGCAAGGATTGCCGACATATTTAGAGCTCAATTCAATTTGTTATTAAAAAGTGATTCTGCAGTGTATAATAATTTTCTGAGTACAGCTGTGTATTGGATATTTAAAACTACGAAACTTGAGGTGGTTTGATGACATTATTATCATTAGAAATTAAATATTATTATAGTTAATATCATGATGCATCTATTTTTCATTAATTGTACATAATATTGATGCTATATTGATGACATGAAAGTGAAACGTTTTGAGGTTATGTAAGTAAATGTAGAGAATATCTTAACTTAGATCTTCATTTCTATAATTTACTGAGTGGCTGCTATACATAACTACAGAACTTAAGTAAGATAATAATATTGTTATTAAAAATCAAATATTTTTATACTTATTAGCATAGTGGGGTTGGGTCTTTTTCATATACTTAACGGTGGTGTAGTGTAGATATTGATATGTGTCATTGTCTTCAGTATCGGCTCGAGAGAGCGCAAAAATTACAGTTCCTAAGGAAAGATAAAAAGGTATTACTTACTGATAAAATAAGAGGCATAGAAAATTTTGTAGTCTCCAGATCATTTCAGCAAGATCTCTTACCAGGATAAAATGATTTTACGCTCTACATTTCAAGTTCTACATGCAGCAGCTATACGAAAATGCTATTGTTCGAAAGCTTAGCAAACCTGACTTTTTTTAACTTTCGCCTACAATCCACAATGGCCTGAAATAGCTACTGCTATCGTCCTGAAATTGATACTTGCGTTTTCGCGTTGAAACTCAAAAACTGAAGTTGGATAGGTTCAAGAGAAAGTATTTGGCCTAAAAAAATCCATTCAGAGGGAGTATGTTTCATTATTATGGAAGCAAATAACTATTAAAAAGACAAGTATTCTTCATTGAAAATAAATCTGAAAAATTTTTATTTCAACGTCTAACGAACTTAGTTTGCAGCAGCATTTGCTGCACAAGCCACTAGTTCAATATATTCGCAGCTACCCTCCATATCTAGAGACCGTCTCCTCTGGGCATTCAAAATTAAAAATAAATTTAAAAAAATAAGAAGCTACGATAGGCTTCTTTCTACTCACTGCATATGAAGATTGAAATTGATAATTTTCACAAGAGCCGGTCTTGCTTTGTTATGGAAGCGAGAAAGTATATAGTAACCAGAGTACATACGTGCTTATCGTAGGCGAAAACGGCAAGCAGAATTATACAAGATATAGTAGCTGTAAAATAATGCATCAATACCAACAGTAGACCTAAATGTACAAACTATAAAAATCTGATCATTGTTAGAAAAAAGCAAATGTTATAAAGAACCTTTAAATTATTTCAATAAACAGTTTATTAACAATGAGTTTGTTTACATGTATGTGTGATAGGCTTGGTATGCACAAGGCCCAAAGCTGTGAACTTTTACGCAGCATATCAATAATAAAGACGTTTAGAACAAACTAAGTGATTTCATACAATTTATTGCCCTGTCATCTTCGGTCTTCCTTTTTAGATTTCTAGTTTTTATTTCTTTTATTTTCTTTTGCTGTTTTTCTGTTTCATAACTTTTCCTATTTACATTGCTTGTAATAACTGTTGTGCTTTTGTTTTTTTTCCTCTGTTATTTTGTTTGTTTCTTATTTTTCGTGGCACTTACCAAGAAGTATAGTCCTCTTGGCACTTATGGTACATTCTGCTGCGTTGCCAGAATGCAAAGCTGAAACTCTTGATAAATCTCAAAGACACAAATTGCTTTATAAATACAAAAGTGTAGAAATAGGATCAACATAAATACTCAGTTTTAATGCTGGTATAAATCAACCCATGAAACGGATATACTGTAATTCCTGAACAGATATATTAGCCTTCAAATCTAACATAAAACAGATCAAGAAATGAATTGATCGAATGTTTCTTTCATTTTATTGGGTTATTTTACGACGCTGTATCAACATCTAGGTTATTTAGCGTCTGAATGAAATTAAGGTGATAATGCCGGTGAAATGAGTCCGGGGTCCAGCACCGAAAGTTACCCAGCATTTGCTCGTATTGGGTTGAGGGAAAACCCGAAGAAAAAGCTCAATCAGGTAACTTGCCCCGATCGGGATTCGAACCCGGGCCACCTGGTTTCGCGGCCAGACGCGCTGACCCTTACTCCACGGGTGTGGACGATCGAATGTTAAAAACGTATTAGACAGAAGAAGAAGAAGAAGAAGAAGAAGAAGAAGAAGAAGAAAAAGAAGAAGAAGAATTAAAGAAAGAAGAGATTAAAAATAATACTAATTCTTGACATACTATATTTCTGGTTCCGATGTGCGACTCTCGTGTGTTCAGGGCAGTGGAAGCTAGTCCGTCATTGAATCGAGGAAGTTTGCAATTTTGTTTGGATTAAAACGTTTCTCTTATGCCATTTATGCGGTTTTATGAAACTCAGAACCACCACGCGGTTAAAGTGGGCACTAAGTGAGTCAACAATGGAACATCGAGAGCCATTAGGAAATTCAATACGTCGCCAGAGAGCGTTCACGTGTCGCGAGGAAATGAAGCCTTCACCTGGCCGACAATCGATGGGGAAGGCGCGCTCAGAAGCCCAGACTTCCAGTAGTTCGCAAATCTGCTTGGCACAGTTTAAGTTCTCAACAGTCACAGACAACCCTGATGAGAAAAGAGTACTGCCTAATTCTTTTACGATTTTAAGCGACGTTGTGTGAAGTTCTTGTTATCTGTGCACTTAATATTTTTCTCGAGTCTTTTGTACTGTCCAGTCCTCATTCTTGTAAAGATTACTAAAGTAGCTGAACTCTCTGGTTATGTGGTCAGCTATGATAAAGCCAACAATCAACTAAATGAAGCACTTACAAATCCAGTCCATGTGGTAATATTGTTTTTTTTTAGTTGGTTATTTAACGACGCTGTATCAACTACTAGGTTATTTAGCGTCGATGAGATTGGTGTTTGTTAGATGGTATTTGGAGAGATGAGGCCAAAGATTCGCCATAGATTACCTGGCATTCACCTTACGGTTGGGGAAAACCTCGGAAAAAACCTAACCAGGTAATCAGCCCAAGCGAGGATCAAACCCGCGTCCGAGCGTAACTTCAGACCTGCAGGCAAGCGCCTTAATCGACTGAGCCACGCCGGTAGCTTAATATTTGTTGACCAGCTGGCTGGTCTATCTATGTGAATTCAGGAACATTGTACAAGGTACTTTTAGGTCGATTATGCTTATCAAGTACGTGATTATGAATGAATTAATGACAAGGAGGAGAAAGGTTAAATATAAGTTTAAAGGTATACGACATTATCATGTCCTTGCAAGGGAGTTTGGGGGCTGAAAAAAACTAAATATGTGAGCTCCAAGCCTGTTGGCCACTTGTCTCACACCGAGTTTCGCTGCTCCACTGAAGGAGATTTTGAAGGGGAAAGTCGAATATGGACTTAGCCTAATAGCTACCGTATAAACGGGGGGGGGGAGGGGAGAGAAGGGCATGACAGAGCAGCATCACGACAAGGACACCGAAAGATGTGAAAGTTAAGAAGGCAAAGTTGGCGAGACACATAAAATGCAGACTATGGAAAGACGGATCGCGTGGAAAACCACGTGGCACGAAACATCTATCATTTCCGTTTCCGTAATTCCACGAGTGAAGTCAGAGTAGATCTTTCCTGTCAAGTGTTATAATTTTTGTAGTGTGTACATCTAAAATAAGATGTTTCCGGTCTAAAGAAACGAAGATGAAAATATAAAAAAGAAACATTGGAAGAAGAATAGAGAAAGAAAGATGGAAAGGAAGAATAAAATGAAAGAGAGAATTATAAGTAGGCCTATAAGGAAAGTAGAGGAAAGGATAAAGCAGAAAAAACAGAAAGTTGAAAGGAAATAAAGTCTAGGAACGGATGAATGGACCAACGAATTAATGAATAAATAAATGTGAAGAAAGCTGGGAAAGGAAAAACGAGACTGAATACAAAAGATTAAACTGGATAGTACCTCTGGTTGAGGGTCTGGCTGATATGTACAGTAGTGGCAAAAAAACCGGACCGACCTTTGTAGCTGATTTCAGAGCCTTGTTCACTCCAGACCACGATAGACTGGTAACTAAGACTTTCGTGGTTCGAATCCTGCATGGGAAGGAAACTTTTTTTTGTTCGTTATTCAAATTTATTCCCAATACTTTTCGATTGCAGCGATATTTTACTACTTAATTAACTTATTATTTCCAGAACATGAATTTTATCAGCAATCGGAAAGTATTGGGAATAAATATGAAAAAAAAAAAAAAAAAAAAAAAATTCCTTCCCATGCAGGATTCGAACCTCGAAAGTCTTAGTTACCAGTCTATTATGCTCAGGAATGAACAAGGCTCTGCAATCAGCTGCAAGGGTCGGTCCGGTTTTTTTTGCCACTACTGTACAGTCTTAGACAAAAGAAATGACCGGCTGCTCTTCGGAAGACTTCGGTTGATTCCGTGAGAGCTTAAGTTCACACGTGAAGGAATTTCTTATGCACAACACCGCTCTGTTTTTCCTTTGTTTTGTTTGTTTGTTTGTTGCTTTTTGTGTGTTGATAGGTCAAGTGTTATGAATAATCTATAACGAAGATATATTCAAGAAGTAAATTATGTGATAAATAAACATCCCTTCCCTTGTGTGAACCAGGCGCTGCCCGAAGTGGACTTACAATTAGAAAAAAATTCACGCTACAGGAGAGCGGTCATTTCTTGTGTCTAGGGCTGTACATCTAATATCAGACAGTTCATCTCACTTGACATGTGTAAGAGGGAAAAGGAACTGGCCACTCTACCCCATTATCTCCTGATCTAGTTGCCTCATAAGTGGGTCCATGTTGGTATCACTTGTGAGGTTCAAACCTGTCTTCGGACAGTTGAGTAAACAAAAGAAACAAACTGGATAAAGCCTACAAGACTGAAAAAGATAATAAAATGGAAAGACGAAAACACAAAAAGATAGAAATATGGATACAGAAAAGGAGGGAAAATAGAATAAAAACGAATGCATGAATGAACAAACGAGTAATGAATGAAACCAGGAAGGAAAAACTGTAGGACAGAAAAATAGAAAGGAAGTAATTAATGGTTAAAAATGAACGAAAGTAAGCAAGTTAAAATGGAAGAGTTACAATAAAAAAAAGATAGTACATTACAAGTAATAAGAGAAATTAAAAACCGAAAGAACTGAAAGAAGCTAAAGAGAAGCAAGAATTTATAGAAGGGCTGGAAGACAAAGTACGACTGTTGGTAGCATGAGGCACTGGCTGGAATTAACGCAGCGTGTTTCTAAGCGCCCGAGGACCTGTTGTCTATTTAACGCGGCGGGCGACAAATTCTCTTCGCTGCGTTATTGTTGGATTCGCCACGCCCCTGCACACACAACAATGCAATCTCGCTGCCCTCAACCTCCATTCGCTGCGCTTCCATATCGCACCGCTAGAGGCGTGACATGTGATCTGCACGTTACGCTTCTGCGCGCAGGAATGGCGCATGTCCCTTAGTTTCAAGTTGAAATAATTTACCAAGCTTAAATAAAACAACCTCACGTTGCCTAGATAACTCGATACAGACAACAAAACGTGTGCATGCAGTATCAATGCAACTAAAGAAAACTTGAACACAAAACATTAAGTAGACAAGATATTCTCATTGCTCTGAAAGCTACCGTGATTCGGAATTGAAAAATCGCAAACTTCACACATGCCAAAGGTGATAGATTAATCAACATGCAATAAAAACAGAACTGATATCTTTGGAAGTCAAATAAGTCCAAGCCCCATAATGTTATTCATTGATTTATGATATAAAACGGCACCCTGACCTAGGAAAAATTACCGGCCAGCTGTTTCTCGTTGCATTAAGCTCCTTGCTTTGTTTGAGTGTTGCCAACTCAGAATTCCATTTACCGCTGCACAAGCTTAAAAAAAAAACACTAAACTGTAGTTAAAAAACTCCAGATTTTTCTTAACACATCATTTCCAAATTTGAAATACAAACTATATAGTTTTAGGAACTGGAGAATTTTAGGTTTAAAATTAAAAAAAAAAATTCTAATATGTATAATACTCTGGAAATTGAAATAACACTTACCTCTGCCCAGAAGCTTGTTGTGAATGGCAATATTATGTTGTGGAATAACATAAAAACACTCGCTACTCTTTTTGTGTGTATAATTATCAGCATGGGTAATTAAATCTGAATATTTTGCATTTAATATCACCTTACATCATTTATACCGAGCTTTCGAACTATCACCGGTAACTTCTACCCTATCTTTCAACACATTGTTTTTTTTTTTAACACATCTCTAAACTTTTGTACGTAAGTTATGTAGTTTTATGCGGCACATTTCTTCAAAATTTAGTGAAGTAGATCAAGAATATACTGGACACTTCGGAAATAATCACATTCACAATCACGCCAGTCGGTTCGAAATCTGATTTCACATTGACCTGGAGACCTGTCTGCTAACAGTGAGTCTGGTTTTAAGTTACGGGTATATGTATATCTGTGTTACATAAACTATAATGCGGAGTGATAAATTAAATAATAACCTATATATATCATAAATGAAAAATAATAATAATTCAGTTCATTATCTATTCTTTATGATTAAATACTTCAATTCGTTTACAAAACAATGCATACATTACATTAAGAGGTTAACGATTGCGGAATACCTATTTGTACAACAATGGATGAGGAATGAAATGGACGTGGTTGCACCAAATCGAGTTAACATAAAACGTTGATATTGTATACTCGCACAATGAAAAAGTATAATACCATTCTTAACTCTGGTTTATGGTTAATTTATTTTATTTTATTGTGTTATTTTACGACGCTGTATCAACATGTAGGTTATTTAGCGTCTGAATGATATGAAGGTGATAATGCCAGTGAAATGAGTCCGGGGTCCAGCACCGAAAGTTACCCAGCATTTGCTCGTATTGGGTTGAGGGAAAACCCCGGAAAAAACCTCAACCAGGTAACTTGTCCCTACCAGGATTCGAACCCGGGCCACTTGGTTTCGCAGCCAGACGCGCTAACCGTTACTCCACAGGTGTGGACTTTATGGTTAACTAACATTGTCCGCAAGTACATATAAAAAAATAACATATTTACAGAAAAAAATCTTAAAAATATCATGTCTCTCTGCATCATAAAAAACGCCAAATAAATAGCTAGCCGCTGACGGTAAAATTCTGTAGCTGACCATAGTCCTTAAAACACTAGACTTGGCAACACGCCTAGTTTGGACAGATATTTCTGCAGGACTGCAATTTGAGATTGCGGATGTTTCTGCACAGGAACGATTCATGAGACCGCAGAGGCCTCGGACGGACAGAGTAGGAAACAAAATAGAAAACATGCAGACGACATAGTAAGCCAATAGACTATCGCGTGTCGAATAATGAACGAATGACTCAAAGAAATGAAGAGTAATCTAAAGTAACAGTTCCCTAGTAACTAGCCTAATCAAGTTGAAAATGTACTAAAATTTATACTAACGTTCATACTACATTCATTTTTTGTCTGTTACAAACATTTATCTTCTGGGGCAGATGAAGGGTGGTCTATGGCGAGTCCTCGGCCTCACTTCACTTCATCCCAGTTTGGTCTGATTACCTGGTTGGGTTTTTTCCGAGGTTTTCCCCAACCATAAGGCAAATGCCAGGTAATCTGTGGCGAATGCTGGGCCTCATATCATCTCATTACATCTCATCAAAAAATTGTAATGTTGTAAAATTTTGATTTGTTCCACATCTTAAAGCTGCAGTGCTAATGTAAGATATATGGAATACAATAAATGAAATGAAATGAAAAAAGTAGGCCTAAATAAGCCTATATCCTACTACGAGTACAAAACCGAGAAATCTCATTTGTGGTAATTCAGGTTTTTTTAGTTTGCCTGACGTCAAGGTCAAGCTTTCGTACACATATAATAATGATGGCAGTGCAATGATATTATACAATTTTACTATTTATTTTCAATGAATTGTGTTTAGTGTGAATTTTCCCACAAAATTGTTTAAATCTATTCAATTTTATTTTCCCTATGCGATAGGGTTCAGACAGTTATCTAAATAACAATAATAATAATAATAATAATAATAATAACAATAATAATGATAATAATAATAAAAGATAAATGCCAACAAGACGAAGACCATGGTCACAGGATAAAATTAAAGAAAGTACCGGTAAACTTGCGAATTCTAGATGAGGCAGTAGAGCAAGTGGACTGCTTCAAATACTTGGGGTGTACTACAGTATAAGCAGTAACATGAGCTGCTGCCAAGAAGTCAAAAGGAGAATAGTAATGGCAAAGGAAGCTTAATAGAAAAATGAGCATATTCTGTGGACCTCTGGAGAAAGAACTAAGGAAGAGAGTAATGAATTGCTTTGTGTAGAGTGTAGCATTGTATGGGGCAGAAACATGGACATTACGACGAAGTGAAGAGAAACGACTAGAAGCATTTGAAATTTGGGTATGGAGAAAGATGGAACGTGTGAAATGGACAGACAGAATAAAAAACGAAGCTGTGTTGGAAAGAGTGGGTGAAGAAAGAATGATGCTGAAACTGATCAGAAAGAGGAAAAGAAATTGGCTGGGTCACTGATGAGAAGAAACTGCCTTGTGAGGGATGCAATGGAAGGAATTGTGAACGGGAGAAGATTTCGGGGTAGAAGAAGATATCAGATGATAGACAACATTAAGATATATGGATCATATGAGGATACAAAGAGGAAAGCAGAAAATAGGAAAGACTGGAGAATGCTGGGTTAGCAGTGAAAGATCTAGCCTTCGACAGAACATATTTTATTGGGTTATTTTACGACGCTGTATCAACATCTCAGGTTATTTAGCGTCTGAATGAAATGAAGGTGATAATGCCGGTGAAATGAGTCCGGGGTGACCACCGAAAGTTACCCAGCATTTGCTCGTATTGAGTTGAGGGAAAACCCTGGAAAAAACCTCAATCAGGTAACTTGCCCCGGGATTCGAACCCGGGCCACCTGGATTCGCGGCCAGACGCGCTGACCGTTACTCCACAGGTGTGAACAGAACACTATGAATAATAATAATAATAATAATAATAATAATAATAATAATAATAATAATAATAATAATAACAATTTTAATGTGCACAGCGTTTAACAAGAAGTGCGTATACATTACACACCTCAATGTTTGTTCATGAAATCTTAACGTAGCTGCTGACAGACACTTCTGAATTACGTCTCTTCGTGCAAGCCCTTTAGGTCACTGTTACAGAGAGATGCGTGGTGTAAGAATGTCGTAATGAAGGCAGGGTCGCGGGCCACTGGTTAATTCGAAAAGAGCTTGATAAGCCCTCCACCCTGTATTGGTACAGGCCGGCGCGTGCGACCCTTATCTTAGGGGTGATGGATGCGCCTGCAGAGTCGCGTGCCCCGAGTCACCCCGCTGCGAAAACAACCCTCACCCGGACGAATCACTCGCTGCTTGTCGGGTAATTCCTGCATACTCTCTCCACTGTCTGCCAGTCTTCTCCTTCTCTGATTCTTTCCCGATTTTTGCTTTCTTGCTGGTCTTTCTCATTTGTCTTCTTTTGTTATTGCATTCCTTAATAATTTCTTAATTTTTTTTTTCAGTCCTTATGTTGTTTCATAACCTACAATTTCCCTTCTCTGCTTGCTTATTTATTGATTAAATTCATTAAGTGCATATTAATATTTTGTTATCCTACCTTCATTTCATTGTTTATTTCCTTCCTTCCCTCTATTTCTTTAACGCAATTTCTGTATTTATCGCTCAACTATTTTATATCTTGATGTATTAAAATTTCTTTCTGATTATTTTTTCCCTCAATTTTCTTCTTTCTCATCCTCTTTAGCAAATCCTTTTTACACTCTTTCTACATCATTTTGACGTGAAACATCTATATTCGAGAAAAATTAAAACGTTCTGACGTAACTCGTTCAAAGATTCCTGAATCCTACTAATCGATAGTGATCGACAATTTGTTCGTGTAAATGTGGCTTCATTAATTATTACTTCCGTGATTAGGTAGTGAAGATAACAGTCAGTGTTGCCAATAGTAGATCTACATAAATACACCGTGTCCCTCTTAGAGGGATCGAGAAATAAGTGCTAATTTAAAGTATAAATAATGGTTTTATAACATAACTTTTTGTACAACTTGATGTAAAAACTGTCCGAGTTTCGGAGAATGGTCAGTGCAACTCGATGTGTGCGCCTCGAGCTACCCTGAAGACATCCAAAAGGTACTCAACCTTCTGCCTAGTGTTGCATAACATCTGTGAAGTGATTAGCGCACCTGCATTTAGGGGAAGGTTGCCTATATCGTACCACTTTTCAATCTTTCTTCATTTACTTCGAAATTGGAAGGAATTTTAATTGCATATATTGTTAGATATTCGGACAGTACCATGGGACACAAAATATATATATTTTTTTCAGAATTTTTTAATAATTATCATATATTTTTAAAAGGCATTATTTAAAACTCTGCGAGCGGCACGATTTATGCGCCCAGTTTCCTAAATCGCACCTAGAGGTTGCTTAAATCGTACCCATTTGTATAATATACATACAATTTTCAAAATAAGAACTACAACAGAGGCAAGCTTCCTTACGTCTGTTGTAGTAAGTACAGAAAGAATATGCTGAGCCAATTCCTCTTCTGTTTCCACTGGAAAAGCTGTATTCCTCTCGTTGACGAATCCATTTTCAGGACGTTCCAGACCTCTCTTCACATTGCCCATCAAATGTCGTTGAAAGTCTGTTTTGTAATTTCGTACTTAAAGGCAAAATTCATTCAATCCCACTGCTCCGACTCGAAATTCATCCAGTGTCTTAAGTAAATCACTTGGTTCCCATTTTCCGTATTCTCATTTGCCCATTATCCAGAACTCCCAAGGGTCCCCATGGTAACTGAGTGAGATCACTGGTCAGGAAGAGTGAAATTCAAGGAAAATGAGTAAGACAACAAATTTCTTTTATATATCCATTTATGTCATAATTAATTAATAGTAAATCACAATTTTTTTGTAATGCAAATTATTTTTTATGTAATATTCATCATATTTGTGGAAAACAACACAGCACAAAATAAGTTAATATAGACCTATTCCAAATGTTGCACTTAATTTTAAACGATACAAATCTCACTCTTTATTGTAATGTGTTTCATTACACTGATGCGTTGCTTTCTTAGCATTAGCCATCACTTCTTTTGGTGGTTCGAATGTGTGGTATAGCTCAGGGATGGCCATTTTCATGATCAAGACAGATGATAACGTACAATCCACGTTTAATAAAGGTTTAAAAGCGGTTTTATTTTTCCTTAACATAGAAAAAACACGTTCTTCGTCAGCATTAGAATATGGAATTATCAAAACCAATTTTGCAATCTTAGATAGCTTCTTGTACCTTACTTCTCCATTTGGTAGTTTCATCAGAGATAAATATGCCCAAATTATATCCATTCGGTAAATGTACCGATTTATTTGCACCTCATCTGAGACTTCAGCACTTTCCCATACATCTGCAGGGATAGTGTCTTGTTTTAAATTTTTTAAATCCACAAATGCGTGAGATTTTAGCCCGCATACGTGTGAGCGTGAGGTCAGTCTCAAATCCTTGTCTCACGCACAATGCTTGAGACTTAGCAGGTGTTGCCAAAATCGTACTGGTACGATATGAGCAACCTTTTAAAGGTACGATTTAGGAAACTAGCACTCCAAGCAAACTACTCAGATTATAACCTAAACAAAGCTGTTACAGTGACTATTTTTAACGTTTAAATAATGCAAACAATCTTATATGTTAGGTGTAATAAAATACATGCATTAAATCAACTCAATGTTTCAATAAAAGCTTACGAAAGAGTAACAAAATCTTATGTGAGGAATCAGGCTTACTATTAATTACAATTTATTATAGCTGTCGTCTTGGGTGAAAGGCGGGAAACTGAACAAGTGACAGTTTCTATTTGTATTTCATGAAAACTCCCCAGATGGTCCCTGCATGCAATACTTTCCTCAATATTAATAGTGGTACGATTTCGGCTCCGGTACGATTTAGGCTACTTTCCCCTATAAGGTGTTGTCTCAGTTTTCCAAAATGTCAACTGTACCACGTTGGTACACAACATTCGTCATAAAGCCCCACAAAGAGGTCAATAGACATCAAGTCGGGTGATCTAGGTGGCCAGGCAAGGGTTTCCTTGTTGCTGTTATACCTTATTTTCTCTCCTTTCTCCCTCGTTGCTTCCTTGATTAAATGAGGTTTCCCACTCACCCTGCCTGTGATTTTCTAGGGAACTATGACAAATGTCTAGATGAGCTATAAAAGAAAAGGGGCGCTGACTAACATAGTTCAATCAAATTTCGGTATTTTCCAAATTAAGGCCCTCACAAACCGGAGTCTTGATTTTCACTTATCAGTTTGGGTATTTCTGGGCGAGCTTACTCAAATGTCACGCGCCTAGCGAGGATAGCGACGTCTTTTCTTACCACTCGATCTGCCCAAGATTTTAATATCTTCGGCCGTCCTTTTCTACTGTTGTTCACTCGTGTTGTTTTGCGACACTTCTTCCTCTAATGTGGTAGCTATTAGGTTACATCCATTTTCGACTCTGTCTTCAAAACTGTCGTAAGCTCCGTCAACGGAACGTGAAAAACGGAGTGAGACAAGTGGCCAACAAGATTGGAGCTCACACACATTCTAACTCACAGACCCAAAGTCCGTTATTAGGATGCACGATCCTTACCTTTTAATAATTTCATCTCCTATTTCCCTTTCCTATCATAATAATAATCATAACGACAGGTCATACGCACAACTTTCCTGGGTGATACATTCATTTTCACTTCATGGCGGTACCGCCGTTCGTCGTCTATTGCCAGTCTCTCCCCATTATTGGATAGGGTGTACTCATCCGCATGTGATAGTATTTATTTAATCCTTAAATTCATTCATTCGTTCATTCATTCATTTTGCCCAAGCACAGGTCTTTCACTGTAAACCCAGTATTCCCTAATCTTTTCTATTTTCCGCCTTTGTATTAGTCTCCACATATGATGGATGTATCTTAATGTTGTTTTTCATCTGATATCTTCTTCTGCCCCGAACTTTTCTCCCCACCTTACTTACTTACTTATTGGCTTTTAAGGAACCCGAAGGTTCATTGCCGCCCTCACATAAGCCCGCCATTGATCCCTATCCTGAGCAAGATTAACAATAGAGGGAAAAATTGGATCGGTGTCGGTTAGAGTTCCCGGTTAGCTCAGTGGTAGAGCGTTGGTACGTCAAACTAAAGGTCCCGGGTTCGATACCCGGCTCCGGAACAATTTTTTCCTCGAAATTATTCAAATCAACTTTACAGGGAGTTATACCTGAAATATTGATTTGCATAATACACGTCACTGTTCGTTAACAGAAAACCACAATTTAAGTCACACGGAGTTAGTGTGCACTCGAAGTTGGTTGCTTGACGGTTGTCAGCCCACTTTGAGGTCTGTGGATATAGAGGGAAAAATTGGATCGGTGTCGGTTAGAGTTCCCGGGTAGCTCAGTGGTAGAGCGTTGGTACGTCAAACCAAAGGTCCCGGGTTCGATACCCGGCTCCGGAACAATTTTTTCCTCGAAATTATTCAAATCAACTTTACAGGGAGTTATACCTGAAATATTGATTTGCAAGATTAATCCAGTCTCTACCATCATATCCCACCTCCCTCAAATCCATTTTAATATTATCTTCCTATCTACGTCTCGGCCTCCCCAAAGGTCTTTTTCCCTCCGGCCTCCCAACTAACACTCTATATGCATTTCTGGATTCGCCCATACGTGCTACATGCCCTGCCTATCTCAAACGTCTGGATTTAATGTTCCTAATTATGTCAGGTGATGGATGCAATGCGTGCAGCTCTGCATTGTGTAACTGTCTCCATTCTCCTGTAACTTCATCCCTCTTAGCCCCAAATATTTTCCTAAGAACCTTATTCTCAAACACCCTTAATCTCTGTTCTTCTCTCAAAGTGAGAGTCCAAGCTTCACAACCATATAGAACAACCGGTAATATAGCTGTTTTATAAATTCTAACTTTCAGATTTTTTGACAGCAGACTAGATGACAAAAGCTTCTCAACCGAATAATAACAGGCATTTCCCATATTTATTCTGCGTTTAATTTCCTCCTGAGTGTCATTTATATTTGTTACTGTTGCTCCAAGATATTTGAATTTTCCCACCTTTTCGAAGGATAAATCTCCAATTTTTATATTTCTATTTCGTACAATATTCTGGTCACGAGACATAATCATATACTTCGTCCCCCACTCATATACTCCCCACCTAAACTAAAAAATTAGGTAGACTACATATCAAAAGTAAAGGCGTTTCACACTATCCAAAAGATTTCATAAATCCTTTGTCACTCTAAGCTGTCTTTTTTAAATATGTACGTTATTTCAATCATCTAATTCTATTTTCTTACTTCTTTCTTTATCCATCCATCCATCCATCCATCGATCAGACCAATCAGTACATACTTCTTTCGTACATTCTTTTAGATATGTTTTTCTGTGTCCTTTTCTTACTTTCTCCCGAACTTTTCTTTTATTTCTTCCCGCTTTCTTTTCCATGATATTTCCCTGACTGTTTGCTTGTTCTTTTGCTTTGCATATGAATTCTGATAGTTATCTTTGCCTTCTTGTTTTCTGTTTTACACTATTTATTTCTTTCGTCATAATTATGGTTATCTTTTCCCATTCTTGCCTCCTTAAATCATTTACACCTTTTCTGATCTTCCTACCATCTGTTCTTACTCTATTCATTTTCTAAATTTTTCTTCCCATTACATATTACTTTTTATGTGTTTTCTTTCTCTATTCCCCTCACTTCCTCACTTTGCATTCTTCAAGTTTTAACATTCTTCTCCACTTGGAGTTGTCGTTTAGTCAGCTGCCCGAAGACAGGTTTGAGTCTCATAAGTGACACCAAAAGTCATCACTTATGAGGCAACTAAGCCAGGAGATAATGGGATAGGGTGTCCAGTACCGTTCCCCCTCCTTTGCATACGTCGCTGACTAGTAAGATATTACTATTCAAACTTCAGATGTATAAGTTACAAACAATAATTGTTCTTCCTCTGACACACACCGTCAAGTGAGATGCACTGCCTGATATAATAGATGTATGCATCAGCCAGAACCTCAATCAGAGGTACCATTTGGAGTAGGCTCCACTTTGTTTCTGGTCCTGGCTACGTTTCCCATTCTTCTTGCAGCTTCAGGTTGGTCAGTATTGCGGGTCATGCCATTTTTCGTCAGTACTATTAAAACGAAACAAAATCATCACCGTCACCACCGCCATCATTCATCTGCAAGCCGTGTACCCGGCGCTGCTGGAGGACCGGGTTGACCTCAGTTCATCAAAGACCGGGGCACAACATACATGAGGGGGAGGGAAAAATCTGATAAAGCCCTGCCGCCCCCTGCCGATAAATCAGGGCCCCTACACATGCAATTTGCCGCCACTCCTTCCCCAGGGACCCGTTAGTTTTAGTTGGTAGCTCCGGGCGACAGATGGCTGCCTCGTCGCCCACGTGACCAGAGCCTAATGAGCCGTCATTTCCGCCCCGCTAGATAACCCCCACATCGATGCGGGGTGAGGGATAAGAAGCGTAAACAAGTGACGAGCTTACAGGATAACAGGCTGACTGATCCACTAACCAACCAAAAGATCCACAGAGTATGCATGCGACCAACGACCGACAAACAGCCCGATCTACCAATATGCTGATCAATCGACAATCTGCCAATCGATCGATCAACCAACAGACCGACTAATCAATCAACCAATTTAAGATTAATAAAAGGGCTGACTAACGAATAAACCTACAGATCTACCGACTAGACAACTAGGCCTAACAATCGATTGAGCTATCTACCGATCAACAAACTACTAATAGATCGACATATCTGTCTACCCACTTACAGACCAATCGGCGAATCGAATAAACAAACCGACCGACCAACCAATTAACCAACCTACCTACAAATGAACAGTCAGCCAATCGAGCAACCAACACAATAACTGACCAATCAATAACCAATAAACTAACCAACCGATCTATATACCGACCAACCAAGTAAAAAACTAACAGATCAAGCAATTGACCAATCAAATAAATAAGAAACCAATCAAACGATTGATTGATCAACTAATCAACCAACAAATCATCCAACGAATCAACCGACCAATCCTTCTGCCAACCTTTCACCTGACCCACTTATCAACAAAGTAACTGATCTACCTAAATACTAACCCAATAGCAAACCAAGAAACCAACCAATCGACCAACCAGTTACCAACAAAGTAACAACCAACCTACCTCCCGACGAACCAAATAACAAACTAACAGATCAACCAATTAACACACCCATCAACCAACCACTTAACAGACCAACCGACAATGGACCAATCAACCGACCAACCTACCTACGAACCAACCAAATAACGAACCGAAAGACCAATCAACTAATCAACCAATCCAACAACCAATCGACCAACTAGCTAACCAACCAACCGACCGAAAACCAATCAATCAAAATACCTATTTGCCGATCAGTCAAATAAACTAACAGGCCCACCAATTCTCAACAACCAACGAAATGACCGGCTAAGCTAACGTAACCTAACCTAATCAACCAAACCGACCAAAGCAACCCAACCAATCTAACCAAATCAACCGAATTACTTATCTACTGAACAACCAACTAACATACCGGTAAGATCAGCCAGTCGACCAACAAACGAAATAACCAACCAATCATCGGATAGATCAACAAATCGATCGAACGACTAATTACAGTGGATTTTGAATCTTTATGTATAAATTTTCTACAAATATTATTTATGTTGAGGGAAATTAATAGTTTATTTGTGGTTTTTATTTTTGTTGATGTGTCCAATCTGTATGCCAACCTATAAATCAACAAACCAATCAATCAATCAATCGACCGACTACCGACCTACTAAATAAACAGATCAATTAACTAGCCAATCAATAGACTAATCGACTAACGATCTATAGGTTTTTCAATCAAGCAACTGATCGATTAATTAGCAAAGTAAGCAATCACGGACCGACCAAAAGATCGATAGCTTGACTGATTGATCAACGAACCGACTGGACGATCAAACGAGAATTGATTCATTAACAACCCGATTAAACGCCCACGCGACAGAGTGATCAAGCAATCAGCCACCTGTTTTCTGAATATCTAATGTTTCATTGCTTTATGTTTTATATTTCAAATTGGAGCGAGACAAGTGGCCAACAGACTTGGAGCTTACGTAAATTCCCCGTCAATTTTAATTTAGAATATTATTCAAGGCATCTAACGGATCATGTATCAAACGCATAAATAAAATGAAAATAAATATGATTAATTAATAAATTAATAATAATAACAATAATAATACATTAAATCTGAAAGCAAGTAGCCTATAATATTGAAGACCTCCCTCGAATAAGGGTGTAACATCAAATTAATGAAATATGTGATTTCGGTGGAAAAAGTAATTTTGAAGCATTTATTTATAACAATAAATTAATGTATCCAACAGCTGAATAATCTTTTATCTTTGATTAATCAAATGGTTCTGCTAGTAAATATATGCCAAACGAAATGTGTCCCTGAAGTCATTTTTTTCCTGAAACGTGTAATAAAGATTTGTTGGTTACACCCTTATTAGAAGGAGGTCTTCAATTATTTTTGTTTTCTGTACTGTTACACGTAGGTTCTAAGAGATCCTCATATTTAGTTGATTACATATTAAAAACATAAACAATTATCAGTTTAATATGATTGCGAGTATGATGTTTACTGTGTGTGCTATGGATGAATACTGGTATAGCTAGTCTCCGATGCTTGAGAAGTTCACATTAGTTTCGCGTCATTACGGTTGTATGCCGTGTCTCATTTCTATTCTGCAACAAGCACGAGTATCATATGGGCCGTGATATTTATTGGTGCAGCACAAAGCCCGACCACCACAATTCAATGTAAATTCAATCTGCATTATGTATTAATGCGTGAAGTCGATCTGTAAATTAATTGCACTGGCACACACAATAATCAAATCGAAACAAATGCGCATCGTTTGTTTGCTACACTAGCTCCGCACGTGTTCAAAGCTCAACAGCTGAAAAATTACCCAACATACATCAACGCATAACCCTAAGTTGCAATTGTTTTGGCGCCATATGGCAGTGCAAATGAAATGTCTGTTGCCAAGTAACTGCAACAATCACGTTTATGTTGAAAATATAAACGAGTGTCACATTAGCTGTGACAGTCCTTCTTACAAGAAGATCGGAATAATTTCTAAGCTAATCAACGGGCTATAGCAATGCAATTTTATTGATGTTTGAGGGCATGGTGGAATACAGTCACAATGTTTTCATAAATTCACAAATATTTGTTTAGTGTATTACCGCTATTAACAATTGCATAAATATAATTCTGTATGGATATTACACTGTGCTACAGAAACAGTGTACTGTATTATTTTGAATTGGATATGTACGGGATGGTATTGGCAAGTTCTTAATCTAACATGAAAAAAATTGCTATCTCATAACTAGAGCCCGGATGTTTAGGATTTATAACAGTTAAAATAGACAGGCAATAAAAAGTCATAACAATCTTTGAAAAAGGCATTATAAATTTTAAAAAGGCATAATTTATTTAGAAATAAATTTAAATTATATCAACATAACTCACATATTTACTTAGTAGGTGAGACATATTGACTTATAAAAAACTTTTTTTCGTGATTAACTGTCTTTTCACAAGCCTTACACAGGCTAACAAAACTGTTCCATTGGTTGAAAACACATGAGCACCAAATTCACTAACGTAAGCATAAAGTTTACTTTGTAATGGTTTACTAAATTTAGGTATTATAGCTAACCGATCTTATACCTATTATCTTCTGTCACCCGACAATAACTGACTGTTTCTCACTCAAATTTCTTTCTTCTACAATAATAAACACGTGTAGCACAAAATTGAAAAAGTAAGATTTGAAAATATGAACTCAAACAATTTGAAAATGCTACGTGACAACTTCTATGAGAACGAGCTACATATATTTAAAATTATAAAACTCATTGTTGGTATCCTGAAGCCATGACAATGTTATATCTGTAACTGTGAATTGTCGATCATTACTCATATGTATTACACCAGTAGTATTAAACATGATTATTAGCAGATTAAGCACCGAAATAAATTAATTTTATTTACTATTGTTAGTGAAGTTACTCATTGTTTCATATATTTAAATTTCATTCACATTAAAATTAATTATAAAATTCCAAATAAACAAGAAATATTGCTTTAAAATGACAAAAAAAGGCATTTATTAGTAAGAAACATCTTAAAAGACAAAATAGTCAAAATAAAAATTGGCCGTATCACTTTGGTTTACTCCAAATAACATTTATATCTATGCAAATAATAATTTACTTCCACCCAGTAAGAAAAGGCATTTTGCCAAACATCCGGGCTCTATTATAACAGTTCTTCATTTCTTCCACATAATCGATCACCTTTCATAATCCGAGTCTCTTTACTTTATACCATAAGGATAAAACCTCATAACTAGGAACCATTAGCTTATGTAGTAATGGGGAGGGGGATTTTCTTTTGCCAACTTTGTTTAGAATTTCGGTACTGACAAATATATATATTACTATGTATATGACATATATATATATATATATATATATATATATATATATATATATATATCTATATATGACAGTTACTTTCTGTTATGTCGACAGCATTGTTTGCCTTTCAAGAAGCTGGTAACATTCATGAAACGAAAGTTACTAGCTGGTGTTACTTGAAATTTGAATGTAATGAGTAATATTAATATTAATAAATGATACAGTAATATATAATTAATAAACAACATACATTTTAAAGTGGTATTCAGTTTTCGGACTACATATACATTATTCCATGTGGTCAGACAAAATACATTTTTAGGTTAGGTCAAACCAATGAATTTCATGTTCCCAGACAATATGAATTTCAATATTAGATTAATCAATCAAGCATTAATATATAATAATGAATTTATTATTATTATTATTATTATTATTATTATTATTATTATTATTATTATTATTATTGTTTTAGTGCGTATCATTGTGCTCTCATCTGCTTTGGTAATATCTCGTAACAATTCTGCAGTGCTTGGGAAAAGTGACATAAGTCAGTTTCCTCAAACCTTTTTTGATAATTCTGCAGTGCTTGGTAAAAGTGACATAAGTCAGTTTCCACAAACCTTTTTTGATAATTCTGCAGTACTTGGGAAAAGTGACATAAGTCAGTTTCCACAAACCTTTTTTGATAATTCTGCAGTGCTTGGTATAAGTGACATAAGTCAGTTTCCACAAACCTTTTTTGATAATTCTGCAGTGCTTGGTAAAAGTGACATAAGTCAGTTTCCACAAACCTTTTTTGATAATTCTGCAGTGCTTGGGAAAAGTGACATAAGTCAGTTTCCTCAAACCTTTTTTGATAATTCTGCAGTGCTTGGGAAAAGTGACATAAGTCAGTTTCCACAAACCTTTTTTGATAATTCTGCAGTGCTTGGGAAAAGTGACATAAGTCAGTTTCCACAAACCTTTTTTGATAATTCTGCAGTGCTTGGGAAAAGTGACATAAGTCAGTTTCCTCAAACCTTTTTTGATAATTCTGCAGTGCTTGGGAAAAGTGACATAAGTCAGTTTCCTCAAACCTTTTTTGATAATTCTGCAGTGCTTGGGAAAAGTGACATAAGTCAGTTTCCTCAAACCTTTTTTGATAATTCTGCAGTGCTTGGGAAAAGTGACATAAGTCAGTTTCCTCAAACCTGTTTTGATAATTCTGCAGTGCTTGGTAAAAGTGACATAAGTCCGTTTCCACAAACCTTTTTTGATAATTCTGCAGTACTTGGGAAAAGTGACATAAGTCAGTTTCCACAAACCTTTTTTGATAATTCTGCAGTGCTTGGTAAAAGTGACATAAGTCAGTTTCCACAAACCTTTTTTGATAATTCTGCAGTGCTTGGGAAAAGTGACATAAGTCAGTTTCCACAAACCTTTTTTGATAATTCTGCAGTGCTTGGGAAAAGTGACATAAGTCAGTTTCCACAAACCTTTTTTGATAATTCTGCAGTACTTGGGAAAAGTGACATAAGTCAGTTTCCACAAACCTTTTTTGATAATTCTGCAGTGCTTGGTAAAAGTGACATAAGTCAGTTTCCACAAACCTTTTTTGATAATTCTGCAGTGCTTGGTAAAAGTGACATAAGTCCGTTTCCACAAACCTTTTTTGATAATTCTGCAGTACTTGGGAAAAGTGACATAAGTCAGTTTCCACAAACCTTTTTTGATAATTCTGCAGTGCTTGGAAAAAGTGACATAAGTCAGTTTCCTCAAACCTTTTTTGATAATTCTGCAGTGCTTGGTAAAAGTGACATAAGTCAGTTTCCTCAAACCTTTTTTGATAATTCTGCAGTGCTTGGGAAAAGTGACATAAGTCAGTTTCCACAAACCTTTTTTGATAATTCTGCAGTGCTTGGGAAAAGTGACATAAGTCAGTTTCCTCAAACCTTTTTTGATAATTCTGCAGTGCTTGGGAAAAGTGACATAAGTCAGTTTCCTCAAACCTGTTTTGATAATTCTGCAGTGCTTGGTAAAAGTGACATAAGTCCGTTTCCACAAACCTTTTTTGATAATTCTGCAGTACTTGGGAAAAGTGACATAAGTCAGTTTCCACAAACCTTTTTTGATAATTCTGCAGTGCTTGGAAAAAGTGACATAAGTCAGTTTCCTCAAACCTTTTTTGATAATTCTGCAGTGCTTGGTAAAAGTGACATAAGTCCGTTTCCACAAACCTTTTTTGATAATTCTGCAGTGCTTGGGAAAAGTGACATAAGTCAGTTTCCACAAACCTTTTTTGATAATTCTGCAGTGCTTGGGAAAAGTGACATAAGTCAGTTTCCTCAAACCTTTTTTGATAATTCTGCAGTGCTTGGGAAAAGTGACATAAGTCAGTTTCCTCAAACCTTTTTTGATAATTCTGCAGTGCTTGGTAAAAGTGACATAAGTCCGTTTCCACAAACCTTTTTTGATAATTCTGCAGTGCTTGGGAAAAGTGACATAAGTCCGTTTCCACAAACCTTTTTTGATAATTCTGCAGTGCTTGGGAAAAGTGACATAAGTCAGTTTCCTCAAACCTTTTTTGATAATTCTGCAGTGCTTGGGAAAAGTGACATAAGTCAGTTTCCTCAAACCTTTTTTGATAATTCTGCAGTGCTTGGGAAAAGTGACATAAGTCAGTTTCCACAAACCTTTTTTGATAATTCTGCAGTGCTTGGGAAAAGTGACATAAGTCAGTTTCCACAAACCTTTTTTGATAATTCTGCAGTACTTGGGAAAAGTGACATAAGTCAGTTTCCACAAACCTTTTTTGATAATTCTGCAGTACTTGGGAAAAGTGACATAAGTCCGTTTCCACAAACCTTTTTTGATAATTCTGCAGTGCTTGGTAAAAGTGACATAAGTCCGTTTCCACAAACCTTTTTTGATAATTCTGCAGTGCTTGGTAAAAGTGACATAAGTCAGTTTCCACAAACCTTTTTTGATAATTCTGCAGTGCTTGGGAAAAGTGACATAAGTCAGTTTCCTCAAACCTTTTTTGATAATTCTGCAGTGCTTGGGAAAAGTGACATAAGTCAGTTTCCTCAAACCTTTTTTGATAATTCTGCAGTGCTTGGGAAAAGTGACATAAGTCAGTTTCCACAAACCTTTTTTGATAATTCTGCAGTACTTGGGAAAAGTGACATAAGTCCGTTTCCACAAACCTTTTTTGATAATTCTGCAGTGCTTGGTAAAAGTGACATAAGTCCGTTTCCACAAACCTTTTTTGATAATTCTGCAGTGCTTGGTAAAAGTGACATAAGTCAGTTTCCACAAACCTTTTTTGATAATTCTGCAGTACTTGGGAAAAGTGACATAAGTCCGTTTCCACAAACCTTTTTTGATAATTCTGCAGTGCTTGGTAAAAGTGACATAAGTCAGTTTCCACAAACCTTTTTTGATAATTCTGCAGTACTTGGGAAAAGTGACATAAGTCAGTTTCCACAAACCTTTTTTGATAATTCTGCAGTGCTTGGTAAAAGTGACATAAGTCCGTTTCCACAAACCTTTTTTGATAATTCTGCAGTACTTGGGAAAAGTGACATAAGTCAGTTTCCACAAACCTTTTTTGATAATTCTGCAGTGCTTGGTAAAAGTGACATAAGTCCGTTTCCACAAACCTTTTTTGATAATTCTGCAGTACTTGGGAAAAGTGACATAAGTCAGTTTTCACTAACAGTTTTTGATAATTTATTGACAACTTACACTAGTTTTTGTCGATTTGATTTTTTTTGTATGAATTATTGTAATGGGAGGAATACCTATATATTTTTTTCCAAGCGAACAGATGTTCCGTAAGTTGTCAATAAATTATCAAAAAAGGTTTGTGGAAACTGACTTGTGTCACTTTTCCCGAGCACTACAAAATTTATGGACAACTTGTGGAACATCTTCTCGCTTGGAAAAAAAATACATAAGTATTTCTCCCATTACAATAATTCATACAGAAAAACATCAAATCGACATAAACCAGTGTAAGTTGTCAATAAATTATCAAAAAAGGTTTGTGGAAACTGACTTATGTCACTTTTCCCGAGCACTGCAGAATTGGGTCATTGGAAAGACTGCCATATTAGCTTTTCAGGAAATAATCTTACGTGAATCCCACTGTAACTCTATACAACGGTGACAAAGCAATTCAATGTCTTAAATAAAAATTGTCTGTCTTGATATACAAATCACTCTACAGTAATTATTAAACAATTTCCTTTCATTTTTTTTGAATAGGTGATAGTTTGCTGAGGCTAAAATTGATAAAGTTGGTTTTGAATTGATCCTCGGCCATATTCGCTAGTGTAGCAAACACACCATGAGCAATTTTCTGTAACAATCACTAATCACTAATCAGGGACTTGCAAGCGGGTGTACTGCCTTGCAAGATCAACACAACATTGGAAATTTTACCATGACAATTTCTTTCCGAAGATTAGTCAATAATTAAATTGATAATGATAATAATAGTAATAATAATAATAACAATGAAATAATAATAATAATAATAGTAATAATAATAATAATAATAATAATAATAATAATAATAACAAATGTTCTGTAGGTTGAGCATCTCCGTTTCCCCCACTTAATTTCTCACTAATTTTACTGAATCACCCTGTATTTCTACAAGTTATTTGAGTACTGCTCTGCACATGAACTGAATAGTGGTCGAGCAAACCCCAGCCTGTGAATACAGATCTGGAGTCTCTGTTTTAGGAAGCATTCATATTTGTACTGAAAGAGAAAAATATTTCTGCCGACAAATACCGTACCATTAATGGTAACGAAGATGTTAAAGTGCCGACGTACTCCACAGTGGTTTTATTTACAAGCCACCTCCATTTTCGACGTATTTCCTTTCTCTTTCACATTTCCTATTTGTATTTCATTTATCTCCCTCTGCCTTTCTCACCTCCCCGAGTATGTGAACGGCTGCTATTTTACGAGGGTGGAAACAGATTACCGGCATACACACACCCTCTCGGCGTGTGATCTTTTAATGCCCATTTGAGGTCAGATAACTCAATAAAAGAAGAAGGGCGCAGGGCTTATCTGCCCTATAGGACTCGAATACAAATCGACGCCAATCGGGGGAGCGTCTTCAAAACCTCCCCCTTACCTCCGATGTGAGGCCATCTCACTGTTCTCTTTATCTCTCGTGAGTATCAAGAGCGGACTCCAAGCTTAATTAACGATGTTTTACTAACTAAATTGGTTAGGCTACTTCGCGTTCGTAATAGATCCGAAGGGGAGAAATGATGACTTTTTTACTTACAAAACAAAACACTTTAATATAGTACCTAACCGGAAAATTGAAGTTCGAAAATAGACACGTAGCTAGTATTTCTTTATAGTATATAAAATATGTGTAATACCTATCATATCTTTAATCATACACTAATTTCAGTTACCTGTCATCATATCATAACCTCTTCACACGCACGCAAAATAGCCTCATACTAGCCACACCAACACATAAGACATCATCGTATTCATCATCATACACAATCTCGCTATCGTGCTTGTGGAATACCCTACCCAGTGACATCAGAGACTGTCGGAATTTAGCAGTGTTCAAAAACAAACTTTTTACTGTGTAGAGTATGTTTAATTTTTACTTAATTTTTTTTCTTCTTGACTTCTACAATAAACTGTCTAGCCTTTATTAATCACTTAATCTTTTAGTACCATGATTTTTATTGTATTTGTAAATTTAATATTGATTATAATTATAATATTGGAATTGTATTCTTAATATTGTAGTTATAATACTATGGTAAAGGGGAAGAGAAGGACTGATGACCTTATCTCTACCAGGTTAAAAAAATAAATAAAATAAAAAACAAATAATTTCTTCTTTCTTTCTCTATTTTATGTTCCCTATTTTAAGGACGAAAAAGGTGAAAATCTATTTGCCATATTTTTAAACTAATTTTTTGTATACAGCAATCTCTTATTGTTAGTACTGATTCCCTCAAGTTTAATCAGTATCAATTTAATAGATTTTTTTTCTACTGCAATGCGTATAGTTGCATTTTATCCACTCTTATGAGTGCGTAAAGTGAGCCTTTAAACCACTATTGCGGAAAAGAGTAAGTAATCACTGTACACATTGCTAATCATTTTACGCCAAAGAAAATGAAATATTCAACAGTAATATCACTAGAGGTTTTGATTTATCTAGAGAAAATCAAAACTCGAGCGGGATTTGATTGACTATTACACGATTAGAAGAAAATATATAAAGATTAGAAGAAATAAAATACTCTAATACAATAAAATATTGACTTCGTGAAATTCAATTTCACTAATGTTAGCTTCACTAAAATGTTTGAACGGAGCCGCCATTTTCAGTCGACTATCTATGCGGGAAACAAATGACGATCGCAAAACAAGTTTTATAGTACCGTAAAAAAATTTACGATTTGAAATGTTGGCAAACAAAGAAACAAATTCTAGGGTAGTGATAAAAACAAACAAATGCTAGGGAAGCGATAAAATTGAACAAACGCTAGGGAAGCGATAAAATTCTGCGACAAGCAGCCATGATTGGTTGAAAGTCGTCCTTTCGTAACATTTTATTGGTGAAAAGTAGTATGACGTAGTAAAAATGTAATAGTCAAAATAATCGACCTAAAAATTCATGCTTTAGTTATATTTCACAATTACAAATAGGTTTTCGTCACGTAAATTCGACATTTTAAAATAATTTTTTCACCCTTTTATTTTTAAATGCATTTACTCGTACTTAAATACTATAGGCTCGCAACAGACACTCATTTCAATGGCACAAATTCGGTTTTTATATAATTTTGTGTCGATTAATGCCGCTTGAAATGAAGTGTAGAGGACTGTGCTATCCTCAAAATTTTAATTTTTGGACTTGTCCAATTTTACTGGTGGAGATTTTTATTTTATCCGTATTTTTGTTGAAGGAGGATGCATGATAACATTCAAAGTAGGTACAGTGGTAAATCGTTAGAAAATACGAATAATTTGGTACGTACAGGATTATTTTCTTTTGAAGGATAATATTAATACTATTATTATTATTATTATTATTATTATTATTATTATTATTATTATTACATAGTAATGAAGTATGTAAAACCGAAGATGTGATTTTAAAGTATGCAGTAGCTTGGTGTTATAACAGTTCACTTTCCGAGCATTTATCTTCGACATGATATACAGTAATATGTACAGACATACACTCAGCACGACGCCCACTTAGTGTAACATTTAGAACTGGAATTACAAGCCCCATAAAGATGTGTTGACAGCGTTTTGCAGATATTAAGTAATTTAACATCTTTTGCACTCCATTGGGTGGTCCAACGGACTGCGTTTCGAACAGGAAATGCGGGTTCGAGACCATTCGACGATCAGAAGCAGTTTTCACCGTGTTAAGCATACACATTACAACTATTAGCATTCATTTGTTTTGGTAGGCATGACAACAGCTGAGAAAAATCGAGTGTCGTTTCGTAATGACTATCTTCCTGAAATTAAGGCTCTGCCTACACTGGATTCACAAGGTATAGGACTACCGTATATAGCATAACGCAACGTGTTATCCTAATATCATGTTAGCCTATGTCTTGTAATTTATCACAAGCAAAGTATCATACATAAAATTACATCTTATCATATCAAATATCATATCATATACATATACACTGGACGACGATTAAAAAACGAGACTGTTGCTGTATTCTACGATAAATGAATATGAATCCATTTAGGAAATTGTTCCTAGAGTACTAGGCCTTTACATATCAGCTACATTTCTTACTTTGAGAAGGCAGAATCAGCTCAACTACATTTATTTTATATACACATTAATACAAGAGGGTGGAAGGGCAGTATCTAGCGAAATTTGTAAACTTGTACTTGCAATTTGGGAAAAGGAAATTGTACCAGAACAATGGAAGGAGTCCATAATCGTACCTATTTTTAAGAAGGGGGACAAGACAAACTGTAGTAACTTTCGAGGAATATCACTTTTGTTGACGTCGTACAAAATTTTGTCGAATATCCTTCTGAGAAGATTAACTCCATATGTAGATGAAATTATTGGGGACCATCAGTGTGGTTTTAGGCGTAATAGATCGACTATTGATCAGATTTTTTGTATTCGACAGATATTGGAGAAAAAATGGGAGTATAAGGGTACAGTACATCAGTTATTCATAGATTTCAAAAAAGCGTATGACTCGGTTAAGAGAGAAGTTTTATATAATATTCTTATTGAATTTGGTATTCCCAAGAAACTAGTTCGATTAATTAAAATGTGTCTCAGTGAAACTTACAGCAGAGTCCGTATAGGCCAGTTTCTATCTGATGCTTTTCCAATTTACTGCGGGCTAAAGCAGGGAGATGCACTATCACCTTTACTTTTTAACTTAGCTCTAGAATATGCCATTAGGAAAGTTCAGGATAACACAGAGGGTTTGAAATTGAACGGGTTACATCAGCTTCTTGTCTATGCAGATGACGTGAATATGTTAGGAGAAAATCCATAAACAATTAGGGAAAACGCGGAAATTCTTGTTGAAGCGAGTAGAGCGATAGGGTTGGAAGTAAATCCCGAAAAGACTAAGTATATGATTATGTCTCGTGACCAGAATATTGTACGAAATGGAACTATAAAAATTGGAGATTTATCCTTCGAAGAGGTGGAAAAATTCAAATATCTTGGAGCAACAGTAACAAATCTAAATGACACTCGGGAGGAAATTAAACGCAGAATAAATATGGGAAATGCCTGTTATTATTCGGTTGAGAAGCTTTTGTCATCTAGTCTTCTGTCAAAAAGTCTGAAAGTTAGAATTTATAAAACAGTTATATTACCGGTTGTTCTGTATGGTTGTGAAACTTGGACTATCACTTTGAGAGAGGAACAGAGATTAAAGGTGCTTGAGAATAAGGTTCTTAGGAAAATATTTGGGGCTAAGAGGGATGAAGTTACAGAAGAATGGAGAAAGTTACACAATGCAGAGCTGCATGCATTGTATACTTCACCTGACATAATTAGGAACATAAAATCCAGACGTTTGAGATGGGCAGGACATGTAGCACGTATGGGCGAATCCAGAAATGCATATAGAGTGTTAGTTGGGAGGCCGGAGGGAAAAAGACCTTTGGGGAGGCCGAGACGTAGATGGGAAGATAATATTAAAATGGATTTGAGGGAGGTAGGATATGATGGTAGAGACTGGATTAATCTTGCTCAGGATAGGGACCAATGGCGGGCTTATGTGAGGGCGGCAATGAACCTACGGGTTCCTTAAAAGCCAGTAAGTAAGTACATCTTGATTACACACTTCTAACATTTTATCACTAATAATTCGGTAAATTTGTTGTAGGCCTATAAACAAATTTCCTGCTTTAATTAAAACTATGGGGGTAATTTACCTCAGTTAATGACTAGTTTCGGGTTGATTTCCGTCATTTCAAATTTCTAGAGAGGTCCTTGCTTGTTTCCGATTTCTTCTTTTGTTGCCGTTGTGGTGTGTGCGTTTATGATCGGACGTGTGTTCTGAAATTCAATTAAGTGTTGAGAATATGTTGTGGATGTGTTTTTGTATGTCTATTACGTATTGTTCTAGTGTGTTTAGTTTCTGGTTTGCATTTCAATATGTAGGATTTACATATCTGTTTCTATGTTGCTGTAATTGTGGTTGATGTACCAATCATGGCTGCTTATCCTACAATTTTCATCACCTCCCTAGCATTTGTTTCTTTATTTGCCAACACTGTACTTTCACTAATACAATTGTACGTTTTAAAATGATTCATTCTTATTTCATCATCCTTGATTAAAATTTTCTATCATTTATCTTCTTCATATTATTTAGGCTATGTCATAGCTTCTACTTGTCTATGCGGATGACGTCAATATCTTAGGAGAAAATCCACAAACGATTAGAGAAAATAGGGGAATTTTACTTGAAGCAGGTAAAGAGATAGGTTTGGAAATAAATCCCGAAAAGACAAAGTATAAGATTATGTCTCGTGACGAGAATATTGTACGAAATGGAAATATAAAAATCGTAAATTTATCCTTTGAAGAGGCGGAAAAATTCAAATACCTGGGAGCAACAGTAACAAATATAAATGATACTCGAAAGGAAATTAAACACGGAATAAATATGGGAAATTCCTGTTATTATTTGGTTGAGAAGCTTTTATCATACAGTCTGCTGTCAAAAAATCTGAAAGTTAGGATTTATAAAACAGTTATATTACCGGTTGTTCTTTATGGTTGTGAAACTTGGACTCTCACTTTGAGGGAAGAACATAGGTTAAGGATGTTTGAGAATAAGGTGCTTAGGAAAATATTTGGGGCTAAGAGGGATGAAGTTACAGGAGATTGGAGAAAGTTACACAACGCAAAACTGCACGGATTGTATTCTTCACCTGATATAATTAGGAACATTAAATCCAGACGTTTGATATGGGCAGGGCATGTAGCACGTATGGGAGAATCCACAAATGCATATAGAGTGTTAGTTGGGAGGCCGGAGGGAAAAAGACCTTTGGGGAGGCCGAGACGTAGATGGGAGGATAGTATAAAAATGGATTTGAGGAAGGTGGGATATGATGATAGAGACTGGATTAATCTTGTTCAGGATAGAGACCAATGGCGGGCTTTTGTGAGGGCGGCAATGAACCTCCGGGTTCCTTGAAAGTAAGTAGTCTAAGTAAGTATGTTATAGTTTCTGCCCTATGAGATTATGGATAGTCACGTATCAGAGATTGTTTAATATACAAAGTGGCCCACTTAACTCTTTCACCTCCGATAGCGTGTGAAATATTTCAAGACATACACAAACCGACAATTAAATTACACCGAGGGGACATCTGATACACGTAACGTGTTTTTATACATAAAATAATTTTCAAGATATTAGAGTCAATTTTCTTGTTTTAAATTGTAATTGTCGGTTTGTGTATATATGAAATATTTCACACGCTATCGGAAGTGAAAGAGTTAAGTGAAGCAAACTGTATATTGATATAATTGAAATGGAATGCAACTGTTTTAATAAAAATGAAACAACTTCTTGACTAGTAATCGTCCATAGCGTTCAATGAAGATTGTATAGTTGGCACAACTGGTAACAAGAGAACAGCTCATCATAACACACTACTGCCATCTAGCGAAATATTTGTAATGATGAGACGGTACAACTAACGTTCTGTCACCGGCAATCGAACCCAGGACCCTCAGCCTGGCGCACTGAGTGCTCTTTCCATCCGAGCTATGTTGGAACCCGATCCACAGCGCCGGCCGAACTCCTCTCCTTTGTATCGTAATGGCCTACTACCTGCAATTTAGATGTTATGTCATGTATGCAGGAGCTCATATTTGAAGACTTTTATGGTCATTCCAACAGCAGTTCTGGAGAACTGTTAACATAGCTGTGGATCTGGTTCCAGCATAGCTCGGATGGAACGAGCACTCAGCGCGCCAAGCCGAGGGTCCTGGGTTCGATTCCCGGTGCCGGAACGAATTTTTCTCCGCTAATAAGTATCTGATGACTACATGAAGTCACTGACATTCAATAGAGAACAGAAATGTCCACTAAGAAGAATTTACATGAATCGCTAAATACTGAAAGGTGACATGTCCAGGAGACACAAAAATGGTTTTACACATTTCATACCTATTATTATTAGTAGTTGACTCTTGATGTTTGAGTATTTATGCTACAAGTAATTTAGAAGCATTTAAAGAATTCTGCTTTCATCTATTTTGGCAGGGCGAGAGGTTAAAATTATTGGACATGTCACCTTTCTATATTTAGGGGAGAGTCGGGTAGTGTCGGACATCGGGTAATATCGGACAGTGAGTTTCTTTCATCTACCACACGATGATAGTACCTAATAGACATGGTTACGTTTCTGTGATGTAACATAGAGAAACGTAACCATGTCATTCAGGTGCTACCATATGGTGGTAGATGAAAGAAACGCACTGTCCGATACTGCCCGATGTCCGATACTACCCGACTCTCCCCTACTTAAGAAATAGAACAATGTTGGACAAAGTAAGTAGTGAAAACGTGAAGCAATAATAATGTGTAATAGACGTATGAAGTACAACAATGTAGGACAAAATTTGTAGTGCAAAATTACAGGAAAGAAAAGAGACTTGTCCAGATTATATCTCCTTTCTGCTTCAAATGGATAATGCTTGTAGCTGTAACTGCCACACCAGTTCTCAAGAAGTCTCTTTTCTGCATAAAATGATGGCTTTATCCCTGAAGACGATTTTTGACTATAAAACTTATTTTCGCAAAAAAGAGGACATGTCATCTTTCTGCATTTAGCGATTCATGTATGAAGAGGTCACTGGAAAAAGGGAGAATGCTGAATTTCTTTCATTTTGCAGGATATTAAATTTAAACTTTGACATTTCCCCTTTCTGTGTTGTATATCAATTCGTCAACACGATATACATCTGGAACTATCGTCTTTCTTGCAGTGCAACAAAGTGTATTATATTCTATTCCCTTTGATCTGTAGTAGCCTACTGAACCTTCATATCATTTTTCACAAATTTACGACATTCTCCCTTTTTGCAGTGGACTCCGTATGGTACAAGTGAGATTACTGAAGGTAGTCCTAAAACTTACGTTTATTTTTATGTAAAAAATTAAACCTATGTGGTATGAAACACACTAGAAGCAAAGAAAATGTAATCAGAAATACACCTAATGAAACATTTCGTAAGTAAAATGCAAAATTTCGCTTCCCCGAACGGTCATAGAAGACCGAACACAATCCATCGCACAGCTCACGGTGCAACACAGCTTGGAGCAACTGTATCATTAAGGAGAAGGAAAAAATAATCAAGACAAATCGTGGTGGCGACCCCTTTGTTGGGATAATTAATAGTGGTTGAAGCAACATTCTATCAGCGCTCATAATTGGAAACCGTACATTGCTACGCCACGGCCCCCTGTATTCGCAGTGTTTCCTCACCGCACGTACATTCCTTTCTAATGAGCTCGTTGCCAAGATGATCTTTAATTTAGAGGTCAGCAACAATTGAATCTGCACACACAATCTCTGCACGCCATTCTAGGTACAAACTTCCATAAATAATCCATTTATACAAGACAATGGAGGAGCATTACAATGGAATTTAAAGCAGTCACTATAGTTTCTGGTTCTCTTATAAGAATGAAGTTTTGCAAAACTTAACGAAATAGTGCAATGAAAATAATGAAAGAATGGAGTTCTATATAGACTAGCAATGACTGCAGCTCTGATGTATATGGAATAAGTAAATGTAAACGCTAAATTTGAAATAACGCCAAGTTGCAGTGTAAGGCAATATATTCCTTAATTCCTTTTGTATTTGAATTTCTGACAAACCAGCATTTTGTAGGTTTGATAAATATGTTTGACTTTAGAATTGTAATAATAATAATAATAATAATAATAATAATAATAATAATAATAATAATAATAATAATAATAATTTATTTATTTAATCTGGCAGAGCTAAGGCCAGTAGGCCTTCTCTTCCGCCCAGCCAGACTCTGATTCTAATTAAATACATTTGCTTGCATAGTTATTACATTAATATCTAGATCATAAAACAACATGAAAGTAAATAATGAAAATTGGATAGCTAATGTTAGTGACAATAATAAACACTGGTAAGAAATAGTTATAATAATAATGATAATAATAATAATGGTAATAATAATAATAATAGTAATAATAATAATAATAATAATAATAATAATAATAATAATAATAATAATAATAATGAGATAATTTAGATATTTATCTGTGATATATATATAACCATTAAACATTGAGAAACCTGAAACAGCTATTATTGTTGACAATAATTGTTAGAAAAATATCTCGTTAGCCTATTCTTAAATTGATTTGATGTCTGACAGTCCCTGACATTACTCGGTAGGGAATTCCAAAGTCGAGGAACAGTCACAGTGAAAGAAGATGAATATGAGGATGTTCGGTGGGAGGGAATGGATAATACTGAGGAGTGTTGTGATCGTGTGTCTAGGTTATGATGGGTGGATAAATTTTGTAAGTATATATCTGAAGAAAACAGCATGACCTCTCCTTTAAAAATTCTCAAACGTTAACATGTCGTTATTCCTCCAAGGTACCTTATATAGGCCTACATCTATGGAATAGAATTTTAGATTCGAACTTGCGACCTAGTGACTTTTCCTGTATAAGAGTATAAGCCTATAAGAAGTACGACAGATTTACTGATATTTAATTTAATTATATCAATACGATTATTATGTATTTCTTTGAGATCAAATCAGCCACTCATTTAGGAACGAAAATTTGACATACACACAATTTTAGAAGTCAATTAAAAAAATAGAATGAATTTTTTAGATGCTTCATTCTCACCTTGCGATCTTTCTTACATTCTTGTGAAATTTCATCATTATTGTTTTGAAGATTTTCATGTTATCGCCATTTTTTGCATTGAAACGGATGTGACAAAAGTAACACTCACCCCAACACTTCATTTTATACTAGCTTAAAAATCTGTTAATTCTTTTGAATAATCTGCCTTAAAATTTTATTCTTTACTGGTACTTAAAGGATGACATTAACTTTAAGTGTTGGTAACTTCCGATAATCTATTTTAAATTTAAAATAACGATGTCATTTTCTACAACGAATGTGACAAATAGCACGTAAAACATTTTTTACTATAGGCCTATTTTACACGGAAAGTTAAGGCTTAACAGAGATTCTGCGAACACATTAAGCATGAGATATTCAGAAATATTACTACACGTTATTATAATAAAACATATATTATATATTCAAAAGTTTTAAATATACTAGAATAATGGAAGATTTATACATGATAGCTGCACATTGCAGATTGAAACGTGAAGCACATCTTAGGCAAGTGAGCAAATACTAATTGCATCAACATATTAAAATGAGTTGAGTCTTGCACAAAACTAGACGCAAGTGCAAGATAAAACATCTTATATTAAATAGTGAAATTCAGAAATTATATTAAAAATTGTATATCTATACGTAAATGATAAAGTATGTAAAGATTTCATTGATTATATGTACATTTTTTTGTCTGTGAACTGTAATAAATATCAAATATGCACGTTATTATCTTATTTTCACAGTTGGGTAAATAATTTTACTCTTTGAGTGTGTGATGTATGTTATAAAAGAATGGCTGAAATACACAGTCCCCTAATTTTGTTCGAAGTTATAACATAACATAAAGATGCTCATAAGTGTCTAGGTTTTACCACAGTTTAGTTATACAGTCACGAAGCTTGAGTTGTGAGGGTGCTAGGAACAATAGACTGTGCCGGTACTATTTCGCATTGTCTGTAATGAGGCGCTATTAGCGAACCTATCTATGGATGCACATTTGCTGCGTATTGAGCTTCTGATTGTATATATTAGACTGTGGTTTCACTCTTGGGACAAACTATAGGCCTAGCTATCAAAGAGTATAATTATATACTAAACAGAGATGCTGATCACAGTGAAACCGATTGGTTCTCTTAGCACCCATGATAATACAAAGTCCTACGTATGATCTATATATACCGTTTGGCGGTGTATTTGGTGGTTTTTGACCGTGATAATTCGTGAAGAAACGCTTTTCGTACGATGTGAGTCAAAACATGCTAGCCTATAGACGCTTTTGCACCTTGTACCCATATATAGGTTACTCTTCGGTATTTATAAAATTCGTTTAAATATTTCGATTATCACCGTTTCGACAACCCTTGCAGTTTTGAGTAACGAATTAACGACAATAAGCGAAGATGTAGGCCTACCTATTTCCTAAACTTTTTCTTCTTGAGTCTCGAGATTTACTTATTCCAGTGAAAGCTACGAACGCTTTATATTCGCAACGATTTTTTTGTTAAAGTTTCCCTTCGTATCTTGATGGTAGCCCATCTTTGAAATGTCTGTTGCAATTGGAGTCTCCTTTGCTCTCTTTAATGGTCCTAAAGAACACTTTTAAATCTGTAACCGTTTTAATTCTACTCGGCAACGGATGTGTTAATAGCTGCAGGTGTAAATAACATTGCTAGCCGCAACGCGCATGTCCGGTAACTAAGATGCATCCTGTGTAAACAACGAGGCGATAGCATCTACCAGCACCGAATTAATTTCCGCTAACAATTACCTCAACAGTTCTAAATCGTTCTGAAATTGTTGCTAATTTTTAAAACTTCATTCGAGAAATCGATTTATATCGACACGGTGCAACAATGATCCTCCAACACCAGACGTGCCAACTGTTATAAACGAATTTAAGGGCAAACAGGAAGTGAGATGTTTACAAACCAATTTTACACTATATACATTCACTTCTCGTACAAATTACTGTATAATTGCCCTCTGATTGGAACGATTTTGTTCCTCAACAAGTGAAGCTCGTACAACGTTTCAACTATCCAATACTTAGTTCATGTAACTAGGTGGATGGCGATGATGATGATGATGATGATGATAATAATAATAATAATAATAATAATAATAATAATAATAATAATGATGACTCCGTCTCTCTTTCTTCCTCCTATTTCTCTTCTTTATTTTCTTCACACCTTCACGGTCGTATTTTCTTTTTCTTCTTTTCCTTCGTCTCATTTGTATCTACCTTACCTTCGTCCACTTCGTTCCTATTTCTGATTTTTATCTTTTTCCCCATATACCTACTTTTCGCCGTCCACTCATTATTTTCCTTAACTTCTCTTAATCTTCATCTTTTCTCTTCTCTTCCTGCATTCCTTCTCTTTGTGTTCTTTTATTCTGTTCTGTATCCCTTAATCTCCTTCTCCTCAGTTATCCTTTCGTTCTTATACCCATTCTGTTTCTCTCTTCTTTTATTGTCTTCCAATTTATCTCAATTTTGTTTCCATGCTTCTGTTTTATTTTATTGGTTTATTTTACGACGTTGTATCAACATCTAGATTATTTAGCGTCTGAATGAAATGAAGGTGATAATGCCGGTGAAATGAGTCCGGGTTCCAGCACCGAAAGTTACCCAGCATTTGCTCGTATTGGGTTGAGAGAAAACCCCGGAAAAAATCTCAACCAAGTAACTTGCCCCGACCGGGATTCGAACCCGGGCCACCTGGTTTCGCGGCCAGACGCGCTGATCGTTACTCCACAGATGTGGACCCTCTATGCTTCTTTTCACACACACTTTACTTAATCTTCATTTGCCTCTTCTTTCATATTCTCTCCCTCTTTGCAATTATTCTCTCTTCTTAATCTACTCTTATTTCCCTATTCCTGCCTTCTTTTTCTCCATTTTCTTCCTTCTCTTTCTTACTTTCCCCCTTTTCCATAAGTTCAATTTTCTCTTATTTATTTCTGTGCCCTTCCTAATATTGTCTCATCTTATTCTGAATTTTCTTTCCTCTCTTACTCCCCGCTTTTCATATTGTCCTCCTCCTCGTATTTTGTTTTTCTCTCCCTTTTCCAATTTTCCTTCCCTTATTTTCTTCCTCTGTCTTTTCCTTACATTCGACTACATCTTCGCTTCGGCATTTCCATTTTTTCCTATTTCATTTTTCTCTATTTTATCTCTCCCCTCTTCTTATTTTCGACTTCACCATCATTATTTCCCTCCCTTTGATATTTTCGTCCTCCTCATTCTTATTCTCTCTATGTCTGCCTAATTTCTCCTCTTTTATATTTCCTACCTCACCTAGTTCCATCTCTGTATTGGAATTTTCATCATATCTTTCACGTTTCTCCTCTCATTTAATTTCTATTTCTTCCTTTTTTGCTTCCTGCTTTTCCTTCTTCCTTTGCCTTCCTTACTTCTTTCCTCTGTATTTCCCTCCTTATTTACCTATTCCTCTTCACTACTTATATTACACTCCCTGTTTTCCTCATCTTATTATCTTACTTTCTGTCTTTTACACTAATTTTATATTCCTTTTCTTTCCTTTTTTTCTCTCCCCCTTCTTTAATATATATATTTTTTCATTTTTCCCGTTTGTGTTCATATCCCTCTCTTCTCTTCTTTATTTTCCGCTGCTCTTCTGTCCTCAAGATATAAATAGTACTACCTGTTACAAGTTCAATAATAATGTTACGGTATTGTGATGAGGTTTATAATAGGCTAATAGAAATTTAATTCAATTTAGATTATTTAACTAGCTAACTAGTGAGTACAAATTAAAATTATAAAACAATAATGATGATGACGTAATAAGTCAAAGAATCAGACGATGAGGGTAGTTTTTTTATTTTTATTTTAGTAGGTTATTTCACAACGCTTTATCAACATCTTAGGTTATTTAGCTTCTGAACGAGATGAACGTGATAATGCCGGCGAAATGAGTCCGGGGTCCAGCACCGAAAGTTACCTAGCATTTGCTCATATTGGGTTGAAGAAAAATCCCAGAAAAAACTTCAACCAGGTGACTTGCCCGACCGGGAATCGAACCCGGGCCACATGGTTTCGCGGCCAGACGCGCTAACCGTTACTCCACAGGTGTGGTCTGAGGGTAGTTGATGATGATGATGATGATGATGATGGGTTGGTGACAGTGACGATGAAGTTAAGATTTAGAATGCCTTCATAACAATCACGCGTTTAATTCGTTCCGTCTTCTTCGCAATATACACGAAAACGCTAACTAGTATGGGAATTATCTGGCTATGTGTTATTTTACCTGCTTTCGTCTATGATACATAAGACTGGGATAGGAGTACGAATTATTCACCCAATCATTCGTGAATATTCTTGGGCGAATATACGAGCCCACACATCGCGATAACACAACTCATGGCGTGTTTGTTTATACTCACAGCGCTAATTAGTATTGTTGATATAAGCCATTGCACCCATAAATCAATTAGCAGAAGAGCGATAAACATAAACATCTGTCGGCTCGTAATGAGGAAGAGTCACAATCGCCAAGAATCATCCGAACGCACACTGTGACAAAATCGCTATTATCTGTCACGGCGATTTTTTCGGAGTTGTCACAGTCCGGAGATGTGACGGAAAAACGCTGTCACGAACGTAAAAAATGGTCATCACTGATTATTAATCCCGAGGAACAGCAAACAATACCCCACTTCCTTACCTGGAACTGAACTTGTATCTGTTGGGTAACTAACAAACAACTCAGATTAAGAACTTACACTTGACAGCAAGATGTAAATGAAGTGATCAGTGATTAGTCAACAGAGATGGTGACTTCATGGCCTGTACTGCGGAGTACAGAGTTCGCGTCCACAGTTTCAATTTGGTGGCAGCTTCGGATTTAATTTTGAAGAATCGGGCGCTGTAATGAGTGTTTATGCAAGGAGACGGCGTCTCCTGCGAGAGCGGTACAATTTATTCTGTAATAATGTGAATGGGTCTCCAGTGAGCCATCGCGTCGCCACACGCGGCAGGGATGCCCAGACAGAGCAACAGCGACACAAGTACAGCATCTGGTCCAAAACAGTGGATCCGTCTCGAAATACTGTGTATCCGCCCCTGAATGCAGTCATTCCACTTACCAGGCATAACAAAGCGTCTCAGAGCACAGCGGATATGATGGATTCGCCAGAAAAAAGCCACAAATTTGATTTAGGGCACTGTAAAACCGCCTACGCAGTGGTCGTCAGCACTCGCTGAAATGGGTAAAGGGTAAGCGGAGCAACGTGTTGTGCTCCGTCGTGCAGCAGGAAGAGGTAAAGAGCACAACCGCAAGCAGCTACGATTGCACCATAGTGCAGTGTCTTCTCCGCGGTAAGAGCCAATAGCCCCAGGGTGCTCTGTGCTGATGACCGCTGCCTTACAGAGAGAGTCCAGGCGCGATGAAGCCGTTCCCAGACACAGTGGAACTGTTTTCAGGCACAGGCGAGTAGCCTCCAGATACAGTGAATTCATCTTCAGACACAGTGCACCGTGTCGACCAAGGTTCGATCCCAGTCTGGGTTAAGAAGGAATTTGTGGTGGATGGATCACTGGTTATTGGTTGGGTCACTGGCTGAGGAGAAACTGCCTACTGAAGGACGCACTGGAAGGAATGGTGAAGGAGAGATGAATTCGGAGAAGAAGAACATATCATATGATAGACGACATTGAGATATATGGATCATATGCGGAGACAAAGAGGAAGACGGAAAATAGGAAACATTGGAGAATGCTGGGTTTGCAGTGTAAGATCTGCCCTTGACCTGAAAACTATGAATGAATGAATATTGGAGCGAGAGGTTTTTCTCGAAGTTATTCCCTCATCATTATCATCATTATTCTACAAATTTCATTACATTTAGGTCCGTTTAATAATAATAATAATAATAATAATAATAATAATAATAATAATATTATTATTATTATTATTATTATTATCAATATCGACATTAAGGACGATAATAAAAAATCGCGACTCAATCTCTGCAGCTAGGACGTCGGGAGGATGTAAGCGCAGGAAAGTGAAGTGTGGTAAACATGAGGACTTGGAGAACATGCACACAGCAGAATTAAGTACAGTACATAATGTAAATGTCCCGCGCCGTGGCGTCGCGGTCTAAGGCATCCTGCTTAGGACTCGCGTTACGGAATGCGCGCTGGTTCGATTCCTCATGGGGGAAGAAATTTTCTCATGAAATTTCGGCCAGTGTATGGGACCGGTGCCCACCCAGCATCGTGATGCACTTGGGGAGCTACGATAGGTAGCGAAATCCGGTTGCGAATACCAGCTATAACGGCTGGGGGGATCATCGTGCTAACCACACGATACCACCATTCTGGTTGGATGATCGTCCACCTCTGCTTCGGCATGTGGGCGTGAGGCCAGCAGCCGGCTGGTCGGTCTAGGCCCTTCACGGGCTGTAGCGCCACGGACGTAATTGTAATAGTAATATACGTTACAAGAGCGGTATGTTGACGTTTTCATGGTCGAGGAAAAGATTGAAAAAGCGAAACGTAGTTGAGCTTTTTTAATTTCCGAGAACATGAAAACAAACATACCGCTCGTGTATCGTACATTATTTTGTGCCAAGATCGTTTATTACATACCTGAAAGACGAATTTCTAATTAGTTGCAATGAAATCTCCATGTTGGTTTCTGTTTAATGACGCCAACTTCGGAACACCAAAATATCTTTCTTCAACATTGTTGCTGTAAAATGTTTTCTGTGTTTACTATACTCCAGCAGGCCGTGATATAAGTCTGTCTTTTTTTTTCCCCAGTCTATACATGCGAACTTAAAACAAACGGTAAGGTTATGTAATGATTTATTTTTTATTTTAATATTTTAACAATATTATTTATATAACATATTGCAGTAATAACATCCGCATCTGGAATCTTGTTGATTTTTTCACGGCTTCCTTAATGTTACTTGTATCAGGAATGCAATAAGTTTCGTGGAGTAGTAGACTTTACTTAATTTTTGCAAATATTTAAAAACAATAATTAACATTGCAATTTAGGTGAAATTGCAGTGGTAAGTTTCCACTTTATAATTATTACTATGTTAAACGTCTCTAAAAATAATATGTTAAAAGCCTAAAGCAGTAAAATGAATGTCGCGCTTAAGCGGTAAGAAGAGGGAAATTGTTATGTGTGTTACGTTGGGAATACTGAATGTGGTATTTCGCACTTACCGCGTATTGGTTCTGTGCGGAAAACAAGCAAATACGCACGATCTCGCACAAAGTCTTTGACGTACAGTACAGTAATTGCATAATGGAGTAATATTGTATTACCTTTCATGAATCATGTATTTCAATAAAGAAAAATGCTAATAGATACTGTATATAAGACAAAATTAGTATACCCGCCCCGGTCCCGGTTAATACGCGGTTTACACGCTATCCCTTGAACAGGGGTTTTACTGTATTAACCCATAAAATTGGAACCACTGGGAGTATAAATATTACTTTTGTTTCTGTGTGTTCAGAAAACATTAAACATTCATCATATACACATGCAGGGTTCCTATAACATACGAATTTTTCCGAGCGCACATGCTATTTCATCTTGAGACTATAAGCGGCGATCTGCGTGCCCATATATTGCAACGCAGCACTGCCGCTATTGGCTATCGCCGATAAGCGGATACACCTGCAAACATCAGGTTTGAGCGCAATTGTAAAATGCATTTTCAACAATCTTCAAGGTTAAGTTCTGAATCATCAATAGAACGTCAACTGCAGAACAAACAAGATTCCTCACAGTACCTGTGCCATGCACCAACATGACGTCACACCAATATAGTGTATGAATAACTAACCTTATCTCCGTACACTCTGGGACAGAATACGGTCCCTAGTAATTAGTACTTACAGACCTACTAAATTTACTGCAAGCAGTTTATGTAAAAAGAATAAGTTACTTAACATCGCCTGTATGAGGCAATATTACACAGAAGGATAGTTCATATTCACCATGTTCTACATAACGACATTAACATTCTTAACATTTAGTAGTATTTAAAATGGGTCTAGGGCATTTCGTAACCGGAAATTTCGTCACCGTTACAGTTTGCCACCTATTTTTCGTTATTAGCAAATCTCGGAACTTGGGGACTTGTGCCTTTGCACGTGGCTAAGCGACTGGACTTCCATGTCAACAATTCCCGCTTCCAGCACGGAGGTACAGCCAGGTCTGCTATAAAAGTGGCTTCTGGCTGTAACAACATATTGATTGTATTATGGTAGATTGAAACACGTAATTTTACAGCATATGTATAATGAAAATAAACACGAGAAATATATCAAATTTACTGTTCTGCTCTGTACATTTTATTACAGTGTATGACTACGTACATTCGAAGATTTTCGAGCCCATAACTTCTTTGCCTATTAGTTAAACACGATTTGAAACGAGAGAAACTTATTTCCACTTCACATGAAGTGACGGGAACAAACTTAAAATACTGAATGTTTTCACTGTCACTGTTTTCTATTAGATTTTCAGTAGTTGCTAGCTGATCTCGTATCTGAGAAAGATAAGTATTTCCCAAATGTTTCTCGAAAATAGTTTTCAATTTGTGTGTCACTACTAGGGCAGGTCCCTCTACGACTTGATCCATGGCTGTGGACAAATTTTAAGGGACTGCAATGTCTTTCACCGTTTCCAACCTCTAGTTTATGTGTGGCACAATTTAAAAAATATGAACTTTCCATTCGAAGAAAATAATGTATCTCCTCCGAGGTCCTCCACGAAATTCTGTAGCTAAAATTTAAAAAATGTATTTTCAAACTTCTATAACACCCATTCCAATAACACGTGTTTTCTAATTCCTCAAACAAACGTTTTCCTGTGGACAAATTTTCCACCGATTTAAAAGGAAAATGATGCGCAAAAATATGGGCGTATCACTGAAGGAGAAAATCCCAAATGCGACACTGTACCAAATAGCAGATACACAGGACATCACACATGCAGCCATTACATCCAAATGGAAATGGGGTGGACACGTGGCCAGGCTACCAGGCGACAGACGGACATACCGAGCTACCATGTAGGACCCCCGTATAGGAAGGAGACTTCAGGGCAGACCTCGACGCAGATGGGCAGACTTCTTCAAAGAACAGGCAGAACAATGGTCCAGAGAGGCAAGAGACAGAAGAAAGTGGAAACTACTCGAGGGACATTTGTGCAGAGACAGGAAGTTGTGAAAGACAGTGAGAGAATCATTGTTAAAGAAATTCAAGTTCCTAGACTTAAATATCACGTCTAACGTGAACTAGCTCATCACGTTGGGCAAATAAAGCTTTCCCTTATTTAAGGAGTCCTTTGCAAAATGTAATATGTGATGAAATCACCGGGTGACGCAAAATCGGTGACGAAAACTCCGGATCCCATTTAATTAATTTTCATCATTTTACTAGCTATCTCAAATCATAAATTAATTATAATTGATTGAATTAAATTAGTTCATAAATTAAGTTACTACTTTACCTTATAGGTTTATCTAAATTTAAATAAATATGTAGTCTACTAGTCGTTAAAACTTAACTGAAGAATATTACTGGAGAACCTTTTAAGTGTAGTGTAAATATTTGTAATTTAAATATGTATTGTATTGATTAAGGCTGGTTGAGTGGAAGAGAAGGCCTTATGGCCTTAACTCTGCCAGCGAAAATAAAACATTATTATTATTATTATTATTATTATTATTATTATTATTATTATTATTATTATTATTATTATTTGCCCTTCATGGGACATAATAGGCTATCTTTATCTTTATCTTATCAAGGGAAGCGACACGAAGGGGAGAAAAATTGTGGTGGCGAATAGTGATGAGGAAATTAAATTGGTGACAAAATATGGTGATGACAAAAGTGATTTGGTGACAAAATATGGTGGTGACAAGAGTGAATCGGTGACAAAATGTTGCAGTGGCAAAATGTAATATGTGATGAAATCACCGGGTGACAAAAAATCGGTGACGAAAACTCTGGATCCCATTTAAAATAAATGAAAGCTCTACTTCTTTAATTGACCCTATTTTTATGTTCCCTTAACTGTCTCTGTTGTTGTTAGGTAAGATCTGGATTACTGTTTCTTTTGCTGTCGGCCCCACCTCCCCAACCGATAATCCTCTCCGGAGGAAAAGGTCTGAATTCAACATGTAGCCAGATGCATGGATATAAGGTTGAAATGAATATTAAATAATATGCACTCGCATGCTAGCAACTTCGTCATTAACAAGAATGTACTTTGTTCAACCAAATTATAATTTACAATTGGAACAACACCACCAAGAAAAAACCTCCACCGCCATCTCATGGCGAAGAACTGGGATCAGACCGTTTAGAAAACGGTCCACTCCTCTGCTAGAGATTGCGCTTCCAACCCTTCCACCCACGATACACTGTGCGTCGCTGTGAAGTTGGACAGCCTTGGAGTCAGGGGAATTCCCACAACACTGGCAGACTCTGTGACACTCGGAGTAATGGAAAGTAATAGAATTAACCGGAAACACTGCAGTAGAATAGAACGCCCGCCATTTCTGTACAGTACCCCGTTCCCCCTTCACCAGAGGCGACGCCGAGCGCCGTGACATCTGGCTCAGAAAATTGAAACTAAAAAAAGAAAAAAAAAACAGTTGCAACCTAACTAAATTGCAACAAAAAGAGACATGGTAGTCTTCTCTCTTTTTTTTTAGTCAAATTAAAACTAAAAAAATTAACTTTATTTAATTTTCTCTGTGCTTTATTCTTGTAATAATCCCGCGCGTCATAACTGGTAAATATAAAAAGTTATTTTTTTTTCCTGTTTAAGTATCCACCTCCATTTTAAACATTACAATTCCGTGTCATATAGGCCTACAATGTAAGCTGTGTAACATTTGTTGTACTGGTTGTCGGTCGTCAGACGACATCACATTATGCAATTCGTAGTAGCCTACACAATGTTTCATGGTTTCTCAAAGAGCAGAAAAAGCTTTTCGAATTAAAATGTTATTCAGAGTCGACATTAATGATTAGGCGATATTAGAGCAGAGGTGGAATTATTTTGTACGAAAAATCGGTACCGGTAAATTTATTTTGTAGTTAGGCCTAATGGAACTATAAAAATTGGAGATTTAACTTTCGAAGACATGGAAAACTTCAAATATTTTGGAACAACAGTAACAAATATAAATGACACTCGGGAGGAAATTAAACGCAGAATAAATATGAGAAATGCCTGTTATTAATCGGTTGAGAAACTTTTGTCATCTAGTTTGCTGTGAAAAAATCTGAAAGTTAGAATTTATAAAACAATTATAGGCCTAGTTGTTCTGTATGGTTGTGAAACTTGGACTCTCACTTTGAGAGAGGAACAGAGATCAAGAGTTTTTGAGACTAAGGTGCTTAGGGAAATATTTGGGGCTAAGAGGGATGAAGTTACAGGAGAATGGAATAAGTTACACAACGCAGAACTTCAAGCATTGTATTCTTCACCTGACATAATTAGTAACATTAAATCCAGACGTTTGAGATGGGCAGGGCATGTAGCACGTAGGCCTATGGGCGAATCCAGAAATGCATATAGAGTGTTAGTTGGGAGGCGGAAGGGAATAAGACCTTTGGGGAGCCCGAAACGTAGATGGGAGGATAATATTAAAATGGATTTGAGGGAGACGGGATATGATGATAGAGACTGGATTAATCTTGCACAGGACAGGGACCAATGGCGGGTTTATGTGAGGAAGGCAATGAACCTCCGGGTTCTTAAAAGCCGTAAGTAAGTAGGCCTAGGCTATTCAATAACTACTGTTGTATTCTACAAAAAATTAGAAGCAAATAAATTGTATTCAAGGTTTTAAATATGGTTCCAGATTTGAAGTAAAACGAAGGGTTTTACAATAATAAAGGTGCACTACATTTGTTTTGCAACTATAATGTTATCATGTAGCCTATAGCTAGTCTACTATTACCTGTTTTGGAAATAACTAATTCAAATTGAAGTGACACCTTCAATAAATTATAGAGGTTATAAGACTGAAAATAGATATTGGAAATAAAATACAATATAATTGTTAACTATAAATTCAATCAATATTTCATTATCTAAAAAAGTAATTTTAACAAAATACTGTACCTATTTAAGTCAAACCCTTCGGAACCAAGGTTCAAGTGTATTACTCTATTTTCTTATCTTGCATTTTTTCATAGAAATCCTTGGTATATGTAATAATAATAGTAATAATAATATAATAATAATAATAATAATAATAATAATAATAATAATAATAATAATAATAATGGTTTATTTTAACTGGCAGAGTTAAGGCCATTCGGCCTTCTCTTCCACTCAACCAGTATGATAAAAAATTACTACAGTGCTATGAATATAACATAATTAATACAATACAATACAATTCAAAGCAATACAATACTACAAATACAAGACAATATAATACATAATTAATATAATACAATGACAATTCTTTTCGTCTTCACAACACCAATAAAATAATTATATAATAATAATAATAATAATAATAATAATAATAATAATAATAATAGTCATATCTAAATTAAATTAAATTATTAAGCTCGATCACAAGTATGATTTCAATTTGACTGCGCCCGTAAGAAATCGTTTAGCCTTTTCTTGAAAGTGGTTATTGTCTGGCAGCCCCTAATCTTCTGAGGTAGAGAATTCCATTCACGGGGAACTGAGACAGTAAAAGAGGATGAATAGTGGGATGTTGTATGGGCAGGAATTGCTAGGATTTGGCTCTCCTGTGACCTGGTGTTTAGATTGTGACTGGAGGATAAGTAGTTAAACAGGGAACGAAGATAATTTGGAGTAGAAATGTGGAGAACTCGAAACAGAAGAGAGAGCGAATGAAGTGTTCTACGGTTACTAAGTTGCAGCCAGGATAAAGATATTTAGGAGTTCAGAGGAAGACTGGTCCCTTTTATGTTGATGGCTTTCACTTTGTCAGTGAATTTCTTGAGATAGCCATAGGATACGAGGGTATTCTTGAGGCAAGTCATACCTCTTCTAAATAAAGTAAAGATATTACAAAGAAAAGTAAAAGGAAAAATGGACTGTTGACGAGGTATATTTAAGATAATATAGTACTGTATAGCCTATTGTGAGTTTTACTGCATATAGGACATAGCGTCGGCTTAGAGTCTAAACCTACTAACAAGGGAAACAAAAGACTGAGTTCAAATTAACCCTGAAACGTTAGGACCAAATCCAAAGTACAGGTACAAATATCATCTGTACTTTGGATTTGGTCCTAAAGTTTCAGAGTTAATTTAAACTCAGTTTTTCGCTTCCCTTGTAACATTTCCTTTTCGGTAGTTATCAGGTTTACACTCTAAACAAGCCGACGACAGAGATTAAATATTACCATTAGAAACCTTGTAAAAAAAAAAGACAAGAAATAAATAATCTGTGGGACATATTTAGAAATTAAAAGGCTTTGAACATTTTGAAAACAAGGCATCATTTACGATTACTAAGTCAAACCTTATGTTCTCTTGTCTTACAAATTGCAAAGCCTGCTAATTTCTAAACATGGTCCACTAATTTACCTGGCAGCAACAGTAACAAATATAAATAACACTCCAGAGGAAATTAAACGCAGAATAAACATGGGAAATGCCTGTTATTACTCGGTTGAGGAGTTTTCGTCATCCAGTCCGCTCTCAAAAGAGCTTAAAGTTAGAATTCATAAAACAGTTATATTACCAGTTGTTGAGAGAGGAACAGAGGTTAAGGGTGTTTCGAGAATAAGGTACTTAGGAAAATATCTGGAGCTAAGAGGGATGAAGTTACAGGAGAATGGAGAAAGTTACACAACGCAGAACTGCACGCATTGTATTCTTCACCTGATATAATTAGGAACATTAAATCCAGGCGTTTGAGACGGGCAGGGCATGTAGCACGTATGGGCGAACCCAGAAATGCATATAGAATGTTAGGTGGAAGACCAGAGAAAAAAAAGACCTTTGTAGATGCCGAGATGTAGATGGGAAGATAATATTAAAATGGATTTGAGGGAGGTGGGATATGATGCTAGAAACCGAATTAGGCCTAATCTTTCTCAGGATAGAGACCGATGGCGGGCTTATGTGAGGACGGCAATGAACCTCCGGTTTCTTTAAAAGTAAGTTGTAAGTAACTATGTAAGTAAGGCTCACTGATTAAGTTATTTCCTCACTGTTTTTATACACAGGTTCCTTATAGCAATACCTGTATTAAATCCCTATCTCATATGTCCTATACCCAGAAAAAAATATACGGTATAATATTATATTATCAGGCAGCGCATTTCTGTTCCCAAATATACAACGAATCGAGTAATTTCTCCTGGTACATCTATTACGTCACGTGAATGCATAAGCAGGGTAAATTATAAGCAGGTGCGTATAGACCGTGAATCATAGTCTAGTACAATACAGGCGCTCCATCTTCGATGTTGTTTATGTGAAACACTAAGTTACGACTACATTGTGATCTGATTCTAATACTGAGTAAGTTGCATTTTCATTCAGACTTTTGTGTTAATATTATTTTAATTTATCGATCAATGTTATGTTGTATTTCATTTTGATCTGTATTTTTTTAATAATTTTGTAAGTGGGCTCGTCTCTGAACACAAGTTTGTCCCATTCCGATGTCGTTAGAGCTTAATTTAATTTAATTTAATTTAATTTGTAAAGTATACACTTTCTGACAGCAATATTTCTTTATTATTTCCTTTAATTAAGTGTATCATGTTTACTATTATGTTCTATATATAATATAATATGTTGTATACAGCTACTAGTTCAGTATTAATAGGCCTATCGATCTAATTATATATTCTGTAATATGTAGCACTAATATTTTGTAGAGAGCTAGTTTCGCAGTGTTAGTGCGTTTATGTGGTTAAAAGCAGCTGCACAGACAATTTTAATTTAGTAGCAATCCCACTTACAGTTGTCATGCTCCATTATTATTATTATTATTATTATTATTATTATTATTACTTACTTATTTACTTACAAATGGCTTTTAAGGAAGCCGAAGGTTCATTGCCACCCTCACATAAGCCCGCCATCGGTCCCTATTCTGTGCAAGATTAATCCACTCTCTATCATCATATCGCATCTCCCTCAAATCCATTTTAATATTATCCTCCCATCTACGTCTCGGCCTCCCCAAAGGTCTTTTTCCCTCCGGTCTCCCAACTAACACTCTATATGCATTTCTGGATTCGCCCATACGTGCTACATGCCGTGCCCATCTCAAACGTCTGGATTTAATGCTCCTTATTATGTCAGGTGAAGAATACAATGCGTGAAGTCCTGCGTTATGTAACTTTCTCCATTCTCCTGTAACTTCATCCCTTTTAGTCACAAATATTTTCCTAAGAACCTTATTCTCAAACACACTTAATCCCTGTTCCTCTCTCAAAGTAAGAGTCCAAATTTCACAACCATACAGAACAATCGGTAATATAACTGTTTTATAAATTCTAACTTTCAGATTTTTTACAGCAGACTAGATGACAAAAGCTTCTCAACCGAATAATAACACACCTTTCCCATTTTTATTCTGCGTTTAATTTCCTCCCGAGTGTCATTTATATTTGTTACTGTTGCTCCAAGATATTTGAATTTTTTCACCTCTTCGAAAGATAAATCTCCAATTTTTATATTTCCATTTCGTACAATATTCTGGTCACGAGACATAATCATATACTTTGTCTTTTCGGGTAATTACTTCCAAACCTATCGCTTTACTTTCTTCAAGTAAAATTTCTGTGTTTTCCCGAATCGTTTGTGGATTTTTTCCTAACATATTCACGTCATCCGCTTAGACAAGAAGCTGATGTAACCCGTTCAATTCCAAACCCTGTCTGTTATCCTGAACTTTCCTAATGGCACATTCTAGACGGTGATAGTGCATCTCCTTGCTTTAGCCCGTAGTGAATTGGAAAATCATCAGATAGGAACTGGCCTATACGGACTCTGCTGTACGTTTTACTGAGACACATTTTAATTAATCGAACTAGTTTGTTTTTATTATTATTACTAGCCGTACCCGTGCGCTCCGCTGCACCTGTTAGAAATAAATATAAAGTAATTACATAATTAAAATATGACGTTTGATCCAGGGAACAACTTATACAACAGCGCAAGATAATCTGCTTCGTTCATTACCCAATTTTTCTGCATTGCATTTATTATATATTTTATGTATTTTAACACGATTCAATTGAGCATAGTTAAAATTTGAATTATAAAATAATGGATTGCTAAGCTAACGTACTATTACTGCATACTAAATTAATACACTCTCGTTGTTCGTTAATTCTCTGAGATTTAAATGAGTGTACATAAATATTATTTTAAGAAATACAGAAAACGAATGTACAAAATAGCCTATCAAATTTTCTGTGCATAAGAAGCTATTTTAATCTTACCTGCCCTCGATTTACTCAGACGTTACTGTAATAACATTATAGCATTATGTCCATCTAGAGAAACTACACTTTCCAATGGTGAAATAATAATTAATTACACAAATCGGTTAATTTAGCTTCTGATATTACTTCGTACAAACACAGAAACATTGTCTGTAGGCTATGTTTAATAGCTTTCGATTGTTGCTGTCCAAGGCCCCTTATAGACGAAGTTATTTGTTTTTTAATTCATTACACGGCCTTAGATGGCAGTTATTTTAATTTTAAAACTCTTTTATCTCATTAAATATCAGTCCTATCAAAAATTTTCAAGGAATAAAACTTATCGAAAATTATTTTGAAAGAAACTTTTGTTATGTAACATTTTTCACAAAAATCAATAATAAGCGAGATATTTCGATTTATTTAATTCAGGCCCCCTTATAACCCCCCTTTTAAATAATGTATTTTGAATACATCTAATAGCCTAAAATCTAAGTTGCAACGAATTTAATTTATATTCCAATTTTCATCGAAATCCGTTCAGCCATTATCGCATGAAAAGGTAACAAACACACAGACAGACAGACAGACATACAAACAAAAATTTAAAAAAAGCGATTTTCGGTTTCAGGGTGGTTAATTATATATGTTAGGACCAATTATTTTTGGAAAATCGAAAATTACCAGAAAAATTTCGGCTACAGATTTATTATTAGTATTGATTATTATTATTATTATTATTATTATTATTATTATTATTATTATTATTATTATTATTATTATTATTATTACTACTACTATTGTTATTATTATCATCATCATTATTATTATTATTATTATTATTATTATTATTATTATTATTATTATTATTATTATTTACCGAACTAGGTTATACCTTTCCTAGCGTGCTGTATATTATATACAAATATACAGACAGATACATAGAAGAGTGGGGGGGTTAGGTTGGTAATTTTTAGAGACTAAATTTTAAAAAAATTGAAGAAAGGTAAGCGAAACAATAAAGCACATAAAAGAGAGACTTAAAATAATGACAGAAGGGAAAATAAAAATGAAAGTGGAATGGAAAGAAGGAAAGGAACAAAAAGGAAGGGAAATGAAGTAAAGAACATGAAAAGAACCAAAAGAAGTACTCAAGTAATAAGAGTACAGATATATAAAAAGACAATAGAGAACCTAACCAGAGAGACGAGGGCACTCTTTGAATCAACCCTAAAGAACAGCGTTGAGGGTGTCGCACTAACGAGCATGCGCCAAGAATTTAATTGCCCGCCGCTTTTGTTAACCTTTTAATGGAGTTCTTTTCTTCCCGCACCATCTTCTTCTTGTCCTCTATATAAATCATGCCTGACATCTTAATTTTCACACCTCCAACAACAAGTGAAGTTTGCTCCCCTGCCGAGCGTGGCAGCACCGGCTACCTAACCTCTCATGATGCTCATTTGTTCGCTTGCTGAGAGAACATCTACCCCCTCCCCACACCCCCGCCGTCGTTTTTTGTTAGCATTATACAGAAATAGAACTCCGCGTAGAGTTGCGTTCAAAAGATTTCTAGCAATGAAAAATTAACATACATTCAAGTTCTCTCGTTTATCAATTGTTTAATTGGGACTTAACGATAAGTCACGGCAGGGAGGTATTAGCTAAACATATTTTTATTTTACAAAAGAAAACCCTAAGAATGATGGCAGGTGTACATAAAAGGACATCACTTATATAAAGATTTTCTGATAGAAATCTTGACCTTGAATAAGCTACTCGTACATTCTTTCTTTACGATGTTTCATGTTAAAAATCGTGTTACCTACCTTCAGTATTAATCAGGGCATCCATAATTTTAATTTCTCTCTTTCTTTATTTTTTTTATCTTAGTTTAACCTCTCCCTTTTCGGTTCATTTATACGAGCCGTGCCACACGGGCCTTTCAGGCCGCGACCTGTCGGGAGAGGAATTAGTCTATTGGATCACATACATACTTTTTTGACCATACGAGGACATGGAGGGCCTCCCGGTCGAGGGATCAGCTCAATGCCAGGGTCACCTCCGATACAACACAACATTTAAGACAGGGGTGCAGAACTGGCAAGAGAGGAGTGAAAACATGGGGAAGCGTTGGTTCCCCGTCCACAGTCCACCGGCGTTGAATGACGTATCTGTGTCCCGTACGCAATCACATAAGACAGACACTGAATAAAATCCCCTTCCCTACCAAGTCAATGACGCGAGAGTGGAAGGAAGGGTTGAGTGATGTATCACGTCTTAAGACGTACGCCACAATTGGTACCCACTTCTGCAAACCTGCTTTAAGACGTTACACACCATTCACTCACACGTATGAAAGGATTAAGGGAAGGATCGCCGTCCATGGCCGGACTTTCAAGAGGTACCGTACAATCTCGGCATTTGCCTGGAAATAACTGAAGAAACCATGAAAAACCTGTTAGGATTGCCAGCCCCTGGGCTCGAACCTCGGATCTCCCGAATGCAAGGCTAACCCTCTACCCCATAATTTTAATACAAGAGAAAAATCAGATCACCGCACATCCGAGTTCAAGTCTCGTCGATGACGGAGTTGTATATTTGGTGAACAAAGTCAAGGTTATGAGAGATTTTCTCGGGATTCTCAGTTTTTCTCTAGTCATTCCATTCTCCTTTCTTTATCATGTAGCTAGTGAAAAATAGGGCACCTCCTGTGTTTTCGTGACGTCGAAGTCACCATCCGCCACAATAGATGTTCCTCGAAATTTGTCCAAAGATTGGTAGGTGACAGTGATGATGAGTTCTAGGAGATTCCTAGTAGAGACCGGCAAATCACACAAGACTCACGCCCATACCCGGTTGCCGTCAGGCTTGGGTTCCGGTGACGCTACAAAGCAAGTTAGCTTTTAGCCTGAACCCACTGAGTCCGGGTTTTATAGGTTCAATCCAGGCGGGACCCAAGAAAGCCTGCCTGTTTGCTCGTATTATAAGGTAGAGTGACTTGCATTCACGGAAGCCAGTCTGCGCTGGTTAAGATGAAACAGTACTAGTTTGAAACCTAAGTTCGTTGGCTATTTAGTCACTTCAAAAAATCTTTATCTTATGGTCCAACACGGCAGATATTTCTTGATTGAAGAAACATAGTTTTACGATTTATTGCGCTACAGAATTCATAAAGTAATAAGACAATATTATAATATTTCATATTCTTGCAAAGTGCATCTGACTCAACAAAATAGTAACATTTCGTAACTTGTGACTAGTTGAGAAGAGAAGAGAAGAGAAGAGAAGAGAAGAGAAGAGAAGAGAAGAGAAGAGAAGAGAAGAGAAGAGAAGAGAAGAGAAGAGAAGAGAAGAGAAGAGAAGAGAAGAGAAGGAAATATGTTGAAAAGATATTGGTAACAATTATTATGAATATCAACAACTGTATTATAGAAAAAAATATTTCATTTTAACTTTTTCCTTACCAACAATTAAAAGCCTCTTGAATACCTGCAAAGTATATAAAAGTTTTTCGTTCTTCAGAATATTGATTTGCTATTTAAATTCTGAGAGACAGATTTCTTTTTATTTATGAAGCTGAAAGTTTGAATGGTTGCATTAAATTTATATTACTACGATGAAAAGGAAAGTGCAAGTAATTTATAATAACTGTTGGCATTTAATGGATATTATGTTGACGAGAAATAGTTTTCTTTGTCTTTATTAACGGTACGTTTCAGAAGACAACAAATTAAGTTTTCAGTAGTTTGTGTATATCTATAGGCTTCTTGTCAGGTTTGAATGACTTGGTTCATATTTATCATGCATCTGAAAGCAGCAGTCTGCTGCAGGTCGGCGGAACCCAACAGTCCTTTCGGGTCACTCTTAGGACTGTTTGGGAGTCACGTGCAACCACACTGCCTGCCTGCTTGTGAGGGAAGGTTGCAGGCGGGCGAACGATACGAAGCGTAAACCCGCTCACGGACGTAACCCGTCATGGGCAAGCCTGATCGACAGTTTGCCTGTCTCTGATTCCTAGGTCCGTAGACTATAAGAGACGCCGAAACCTCGCAGGCTCCTGGCTGCCTAAAGAAGGCATGATAACTCATACATGTAGGCCTACAGATATACGAGGAACGACAGATCACTACCAGAAGTAAGGCACTAGCATACGGCTCTGAAGGCTAGATAGGAATGAGTAGAGCATTGGATAGTAAGGCCGACTTAGCTGGGCAGAATTATGCTGGGTTGCAAGAAAACAGATCAATAAATAATATATTCCTCCAATAGTTAGTGGACCTTTACCTCATAAATGGACAATGTATCATACTCGTATAAGATATAACAGGTTAATAGGCTATATATGCCATAATTTTAATAGAACAATAGAAAACAATTGATAGGAAAATTTTAAAATTAACCAAAATTTCACAATACTATAATAAACATATAAAACATATAAAATATGGACATTGCGATAGTTGTTTTCTTTACAGTCCGACACGGTTTAACAAACTAGTGTGAGAAATGAAGTTTTGCCAATTTAAGGGGAACTTCTTTAGCATACGAGTCGATCGCTCTGAAACAAAATTTTGTAACGGATATTTTAAGAGATATTAACATATCTTACTGCGTGAAGTATGCTGTTGATGTTTGCTATTTTCATGCAATTTAGACAAATTAACGCACAAATTTGTTGGATTGGAGATGCCGTCGAACAATAAGTCCACTAAAGAGATGACATGGAGTATAATATCCGTTAAAGGAAAGACTGTCAATTGGAACGTAATAGTTTCGAGATTTCTAATTCATAATCATAGTAAAATATTTCAAATCATCTCTTCTGCCACACACATCTGTAAAGTTCTTGTTAAAAGAAATACCTAAATTTAGTTGTGTTAAATAGAATGTGCACGTCTATTAGTCTTTTAGATTAAAGCCTTGAAATAGCTTGGTTGCCAAGCGCCGGAGACAGAAGAATCACGTTTTGTTGTTTTAACAACTTTTTAAACTTGACAGTAACATGCCTTTATTTTGCTTCGAGCTCATTTCCCAGGGAAGTCATATTCTTGTTAACATGTGAACAAAATGGTGGTCAGCTATGGTTTTTTTTATACTTTTTTACAGTGAAAATGCAATCAAATCGTTTAGACCTCCTTAAAATGAACACGTTTTTACATTTCGCTCAATAAGTCACAAGCCAATTATAGACGTCACGTCGTAACTATGACAACAGGATAGCCAACATTGCCATGTTTCATAATCAACTTTTGGAATTAAAAAAAAAAAAGGGAAACGACAACAAAACATATAGAAAAATTACAATCCGAAAACGAGGAAGAGTCTATATCTTCCTGCATTAATATATAATAGCAAATCTGAGTAGCCGCCATGTTTCAGCCATTAAAAAAAACCCTTCTAACACAAGTCAATTTATCTTCATTGTGAAAAAATAAAAAGCTACAAAATACTGAACAAAATGGAAATATGTTGTTGAAGGGTTGCTGACATTAATGCCTAGCATTTTCTATCCCAGTACTACCAACATAACAAATCCGAATATAAAAAAATACTCTCACAAACACAAACGGAAAAAAATGTGTTAAATGATGTAAACGCTGTTCTCACACACCCCCTACCATCGCCACCCCATCGAAAAACCCGTAACTAAGGGTAGCCAACATCCATATCTCTCTCTCCCTCTCTCCCTGGGTTAAAAAAATGCGTCAGAAATGCAAATGGAAATCTGCTGTGGTTCATCATTGAAAGTTCATACCCCACCTCCTACACCCCTTCAAAAACATATTCCCACCCCCTTCTATACAAAACCACATCTTTCATCATACACGTCACAATAATAATCATAAAAATAACAAAACTCACCCTTCCCCTTGCGTTAGTTCCAGATCGCTATCACCAGATCTCGCTGCCATCGCAGTATTGTCCATTCAACTGTAATCAGATTCATTGTTGTCTCAGAGGGAGAGTGGCGTAAGTCACGTAGTAGAAACATTAACAAAATGACACAAGAGAACATCACCAAACACAGTTACGAGTGCACAGTATTATAGTTTAAGCTTGTTCGACAGAACTGTATCAATTCATGATATATATGCACTGAATATGTTATTAAATATAACCTACGGAACAGATAGTTGGCCAGATGTGATGCCGCTACAATGGGCCTAAAAATGTACATAGTGTTATCACTGTGAAGACGAGAAACTTAACTTTCGGATGGTGTCGTTGTATTAATAACAGTGGCGACTCATTTATGAAAACATTATGTGGTACAATTTGTATTATTATGAAAACAAGATATTAGGCACTATTATAGGTTATTTAACAATGTTATGTCAAATACTAGGCTTTAGCGTTGAACAAATCATGATGTAAGATTTTTCTTTTTTCCACGTGTCACCGTCTGTGGTCTCACGGTTATCGTGTTGTCTACTGGTTGAAATCAAGTTTCTTGTATTCCACCCGACCGAGAATAATGGATTTTACGGGGTAAAGGAAATACCGAGTACGATTTCCTCGAGGATAGAATTAAAGCTTGGAGGCCCTAGTCACAGATTTACGGTTCGTATAAGAACTTCGGCCCTGATAGAGATGGGCGATAGCCTAGATCATATATGTAACAGATATGTCGAGCTTATAGGATTTGAGGTTAACAACTTTTGTCAGGTTTACTACGCTGCCATCTAGTTGTTACATAAGGAGTCACGTCATAATTCCCATTTGAATTGCATTAGCGACTGTGCTTCCATCTCGTGTTCGTTTACGGCGGACGAGTGGTGATCCTGGCGGTTGTTCTCTTCAAAGTGCTGCCGATTTTAACGTAGCGAGGAGTTATCTGTTACATATATGATCTAGGGCGATAGTCACGATAGTATCGATAGTTCCTACTATCGATGGTTTCTACTATCGATAGTCCTATCGATATAATTAAAACTATCGATACTATCGATAGTCATTACAAACTTTTTTTAGTAGGTTATTTTACGGCGCTTTATCAACATCTCAAGTTACTTGGTGTCTGAATGAGATGGTGATAATGCCGGTGAAATGAGTCCGGGATCCAGCATCGACAGTTACCCAGCATTTGCTCATACTGGGTTGAGGGAAAACCCCGGAAAAAACCTCAACCAGGTAACTTGCCCTGACTGGGATTCGAACTGGGCCACCTGGTTTCGCGATGTTAATTGGTTATAAACTGAATATTATGTTATCTGAATTTGTCTAAATTTATGTCTTATGTCTAAGTTATGTCTATGTACTGAACTCTTAATTTAATTTACTGAATTCAATCTGAATTATATATTAATAACATACAATATTTTAATTTGTCCTTAAAGTCCCAACATTAGCCATCACTATAATGTTTTTTTTTTAACATGTGATCATTGCTCCAAGGATGGTCTAAATTTCCCATTAAAATAAGAATTTCCACTTTGCTGGGGTGGACACGGTTTCGCCTTTCATTAAGTTTTCAGTTTTGGATAACAGTCTTTCCGAGGCAACTGAATACTGAATACAGATAGCCTACTTTCTGATCAAATTACTTAGTTGTGGGTGAATGATGTATAATAAAAGGAACGGACAAGTGGAAACAACATACTGGATTTGTTTAGTTAAGTACGGAAAATAATGAGTGCGTGCCTGAAATTTCCTTAGTAGTTAAACAGGGATTTAATGTAAAAATTGTACTTGATAACAAGATTGAGTTTATAAATTATTATTGAGGATAACTGTCTTCTATAATTTTGTAGATTAATGGAGGTCATGAAAACTGGTTCCAGCCAATCAGGAAGAGCCAATCCAATGTCTCAACTTTCCTTATAAAGGGACTGTAGGACTGTATCCTTCACGGGCCTACTCTATGCGAGATATGTAGAACGCTTCAATTCTACTCATGATTGCAAAGTGAAGAATCGTGTGAGTCGTACGTTTACGATTCAAAAGGATTCTTGGAATCATAGACCGGGATGAGTTCCGAAAAACCGTGAATTAGTAGTTACAAACGATTCGTAATGTCTAACTCAATCGCTGGTAAAGAATCATGTTGCCCAGCTCCAGCTTGAAACTCTTATAATATTGTGATCTTCTCATACGCAAATCTGGTTTTCAGGTAGTAGCTCCCTGTAAAGCAGGTTTGAATAATTTCAAGAACAAATTGTTCCGGGGCCGGGTATCGAACCCGGGGCCGGGTATCGGACTCGGGACCCTTCGCTTAGCGCGCGAACGCTCTACCGACTGAGCTATCCCAGGAACTATACACGACACCCTCACAATTCTTCTTTTATATCCACACAACTCACATGAGCTGACAAGACGCCAGAACTCAACTATGAGTGCACACATTTGCTGTGTGACTTAAATTGTGGCTTTCTGTGTGGCTCATGTGAGTTGTGTGGGTATAAAGGAAGAATTGTGACGGTGGCGTGTATAGTTCCTGGGGTAGCTCAGTCGGTATAGCGTTCGCGCGCTAAGCGAAGGGTCCCGGGATCGATACCCGGCCCCGGAACAATTTTTCCTTGAAACGATCTTCTCATATTTCGAAGTCGTCAGAACTATCGATAGTAGCTGTTGGAAACAATTGACTATCGACAGTCTCGATAGTTGGTCATAAGTATCGCTAGCATCGATAGTACTATCGAATATCGTCCATCTCTGGATCCTAACTAATACTGAATATTCCAAGTATGTATTTATTTGGATCCAACTCATATCCACCCGTTCTGTGATGTCTCTGCAAGGCCCTGCGTCATGCCGATCCATGACCAAGGAGCCCCGCAACTGTGAGATGTCTACTCTGCGATCCAATGGATCGCTGCCCCCTACCCGAAGTGGTGTGTAAATCGGATAAAAGGGGAGATAAATCAGAGTAAGAAAGAAGAACGTTAGACTGCAAGTCAGGGCAGGGAATGAGGCATACACATGCACAGAAAAAAATCCATTTTCATGTTGATCCGGAATTGAGCTCGGGTTTGGGTTAGATTCCTGCTTGGCTGATTACCTCGTCGGGTTTTTACCGAGGTTTTCCTCAACCGTAAGGAAAATGTCAGGTAATCTATAGCGAATCCTCGGCCTCACCTCATCTTGCCAAAAATTATACTAGGGTACACCAGGGTAATTGTAGACACTTTTCACTGATTTCAAATATACAGCTCGACCAAGTTAAGTCTGCGAGCCGAGAGGGGAAGTTGGAGGCAGTTCTGTAGTGGAAGGAGGCGGTAACGAGAGGAGACCAGTACAGTCTCATATGACAGCAAAGTTTTCCTACTGCGCTTCAGTTCATAGAGCGGTAACAATTTAAGACGCTTTGAAATAGACTGTACTTCTACTTCTGCTTGACAGTGAGGTTTGGCGTTCTGATTGGCAAGCGTGGGCGTAGGAGAGAAAGTTGCATGAGGGGGGAGGCAGGGTAACTGTTGCCTTTATCTGAAGACAAGGACAACAAATGCGTGCGCTCCGTAGTGTATTTTAAACGATGTGCACACGTTGAAATCTGAGCGTCAAGTGACTTATGTGGCAACTGTATTTTGCCTCTACATTCCATCCCGATATCCCCACTCGCAGACTTGACTTGGACGAGCTGTATTTCAACACTACACAACCCTCAGTAACGGTAAGCATGACAAAGAAACACTGTGTTATTTTTAGATCTTTTCCCTGAAAATAAGTTTAAAATAATAAGGTTGACTTTTTTCATCTTTTAATTGCTAGTTTACATTTACCCCATCTGTTTACATTTACTCCTTTGAGAGGAGGTAATTGTAAACACCAATTTTCGCACGGGCTATCAGACACTGAACATTTTTTGTTCTGTTTCAGAAGAAAGAGCTGTACTTCTTCCAACTCCAATTTTGGTCACTGCTACATTTCGTCCCTTTATCCTATGATATATGACGGATATAGGAACTCAGTACCTCTCCTGAGCTTCACGATAACTGTAGTTACTATTTTTCACATATGTGACAACCCTCTATAAATCCTCTACAATGTAGTTGGGTGGTGGTCTTTTTGATTACTGAGAAGTACGAAATGCAACCATAGTAAAACATGTTTACAATAATTACCCCCAAGCAATTAAAACTATGGGGCAAATGTAAACACGTCATACTTTAATGAACTGAGGTTATGGAAGATCTCAAAACCATTATAGTAGATGTTAACTACTCATAAAAACAACATATTCTTAAAAAATAGCACTGTACGTTTACTTACAATGCCAGAAATGAAGGTGAAACAAAATTCTTTCTCAACCTTTTTTGTAGACTCTTACAAAACATTCGTTCACAATTAAGCAGTTACTCCTCTTTGGCGCCAAACTGCTTTGTAGGTTAGCCAAAATGTTAATTTAAATATTCCCCCGAATTAAAATTTTTATATTGACAGTTTTGTATTTCTCACAGCATTTGTTTACAATTACCCCCTGTTTCAACTACCCTCATCTACCCTATAACTTATGACTTCTTTCATTCCACATCTTAAAGCTGCAATCCTGATGTAAAATCTACGGAATGCAATAAATAAAATAAATAAATAATAAATTAATAAATAGATAAATAAACAAATGGTAAGGCGATATGATATTTGAAAAAATAGTTTACTGGAGATAACAGAAGCTATGCTCGAGTATTGGAAGTCACGATCAAGGGCAAATTAATGTCAATATTGCTGACGCTACACGCGATTCACACTCGAGCGCAAAAGTATATTGAACTAGAGGCCGGTACATTTGAACAAAATGGAACTCTCTGCATCATAATGCACAGTTAATTCCCGATTTACCATGCAAATCGTCTGGAGCTGCATTTAGATTGACAACAGGCCTGACTGGCCAAACACCTACATAAAATTTGAATAGGCCTATATCAGTCCCCTAACTGCCCATTGTGAAGCTCAAACCAAGAAATGGATTCGGAACACCTCAAAATCTGTGCTTCAGTGGCTAACCATGACAATATCTTTGAAAAATATTGAACTGCAAGAGGTCAAATGACTTTATTGTCAAACGCCTGGCATTAGAAAACAACAACAACATTTGAAAATTTACTGTAAGCATGGACTTCGACTACAGTAACACTAGTTATGTATATAGTTGTGAACATAAAGTATAAATTTTCTATCAGTCTCTAAACGTGATTCAGAGCTATGAAAGTGTAGCTATTTTTGCAGATCGAATTAGCTACAGTTTTATAACAGCTCTAAATCGGGTCCATATTCATATGAGCTTTTTCTTTTTTACTCTAAACTCTTTCGAAAGTCTTGTTGTAAACTTATGACCTTTCTTCGTGACTCATCCTGTATAATCTCATGTGTGTACCGTACATTAGACAAAATCTAAAACTTGGAACATAATTCTTACTCTGAAACAGAGCGAATTACATACAACAATAGATCTAATCTGCTAAGAACTTGAAAAATCCATAGTGACACTTGTGGCGGACAAGGTCGCGGTTGGGGTTTTTCTCGGGGTTCTTCCGTTTCCCCATATTAGGCATTTCGCCAACATTCCAGAGCATTTTCCGAACGCCGCCTGGCGACGCACGGAGGGGGCTGGTCTAGGGACGAATATGCCTGCTCGAAACCTGGATAAGCAGTGTAGTCAGTCGGTATGCGCCTAGTTTGAGGATTACCGCAATATATCGCGAAAGGTCGTAGTGCTGGGTCGTAGTGCCTCCCTCCAGAAATTCCATTCAATTCCATTCCATTCATTTACACGAGGCCATTTATTTTTGTTGGTAGTTTCTCGCACTTGTAACAAGATTTTGTTTTTATTCTGATACTAGGTGGATATAGGATATGAATCTCTTCAAGTAGATCCAGCGTGAAGCCGCATTTTGATCTAAGATAACGCAGGACAAGAAACATTAAAGATTATATATTACAGTTATATGAACAATAATAAATATAATATAATTATTAAAGAAATTAGTAATAGTCAGACATGTTTCGGAGATGCTTCTCCATCTTCAGTGACTATTTACCACGACGGATGGTTCAGGTGATCGAACCGACTGAGTCTCCTTTAAGTCAAGTAACAACGCGGTTCGATCACCTGAACCAGCCGTCGTGGTAAATAGTCACTGAAGATGGAGAAGCATCTCCGAAACATGTCTGACTATTACTAATTTCTTTAATAATTATATTATATTTATTATTGTTCATATAACTGTAATATATAATCTTTAATGTTTCTTATCGAATCTATGAACATTGTATAATTGATATATCATGTGTGTTTTTATCTTTAAATATAACGCAGGACATTGCACTGAAAATGGAGGAGGTGTAACTTGAAATTTCTCCTTTAGTACTGAAGTAGCCTATATAAACATGCTCATCGTTTCGAAGGCTGGTCTTATTTTCGTCTTCAGATGTACAAAAAGTTGAGAAGGATATCCTACTCACTGAGGTCGTTATAAATGGCTGAATCCACGTGACTGGCCAAGACCCCGCTGAGAACACGAACATCTTCCAAGAAGAATGGACATTATTTTCTCCCCATATAAAAATTATAAAAGGGCAAATAGGCCTATTCATGACTTCGACGGGAAACGAACATTTAACGGCTTCCATACATCTTCAAACCCTTGTCTCAACCGCTGCGGACACCACTGACGACAGAAATTGTCACACAAAATAAATAAATGCGTTATAGGCCGTTCTTCCGCTCGGATTCAGAATCCATTCGAAGCTGGAATTCGCAGCACAGAAATCAGTGTTAGGAATCTGCAGGACAATTAATTCGGGTCCCATTAGAAGGATGACGTCACACGCAGCGACAGATGGATTTAGAAGCTGCATCAAGATTGCGCATCGGTATCCTTGCGGGGCCCATCTATATGCTAATCACTCTTCCTATACATGTGGACGCGGAACAACGGCGCAACTCGCGTCGCTATGGAAACGGGCCAAGGCATCACTATAAGTCACTATGGCAACATCAAACAGCGGAAGGCCGATCTGTTGCTGATATCCAGATGTCACTACAGAAAAGCAAAATTATGGCTAAATCCAGGACCCAATTTTCCTTCCAACGCGAGGACCAGTCACTTCGATTGAATCGTACAAAATTTCGTACGCACGGGTGTAATAGTCTCCACGAGGTTTCCACTTCTTGTACGTCTTAATCAATTGTCTAGTTAGCAAGCTTCCTCCTACCTCCAACTTTGAAGGCCACGAGTTACGATTTCCAGATGGGAAAATTGACATAGGCTTCTAGTTTGCATCAATAAATGAATGAGTGTATGAATATTTATTAATTAATATGACTACATGGATCAATAAATAATTGGGACGATGAATAATTTATTAATTCAAACATTGATGTACGAGCAAGTAAATCACAGCTGAATACATCAATAAAGAATATACTTACGAATAATTAGAAGAATAAAATAATGACAGAACGAATTAAATCATACAAGTGCCTGAATGAACGGATGAATCAAAGACTAATACACAATAAACTAGCAAACAGAACTTTCTGATAAACATAAATTTTAATGAATGTCATAATTAACAAACGAACTAGCGAATGAAACGACGAACCAGCGAGTGAAACTATGAACAAGCGAATGTAACTATGAACGAGTGAAACTACGAACTGGTGAGTGAAACTACAAACTATAAAGTGAAACGACGAACCAGCGAGTGAAACGACGAACTAGGGAGTGAAACGACGAACTAGAGAGTGAAACGGCGAACTAGCGGGAGAAACGACGAATTAGCAAGAGAAACGACGAACTAGCGAGAGAAACGAATAAATAGCGAGAGCAACGACGAACTAGCGAGAGAAACTACGAACTAGCGAGTCAAACTACGAACTAGCAAGTAAAACTGCGAACTAGCGAGCGAAATTGCGAACTAGCGAGCGAAAATGCGAACTAGCGAGCGAAATTGCGAACTAGCGAGCGAAAATGCGAACTAGCGAGCGAAACTGCAAACTAGAGAGCGAAAATGCGAACTAGCGAGCGAAAATGCCAACTAGCGAGCGAAATTGCGAACTAACAGCGAAAGTGCGAACTAGCGAGCGAAATTGCGAACTAGCGAGCGAAAATGCGAACTAGTGAGCGAAAATGCGAACTAGTGAGCGAAACTGCGAACTAGAGAGCGAAAATGCGAACTAGCGAGCGAAACTACGAACTAGCGAGCGAAATTACGAACTAGCGAGCGAAACTGCGAACTAGAGAGCGAAAATGCGAACTAGCGAGCGAAAATGCGAACTAGCGAGTGAAACTGCGAACTATCGAACGAAAATGCGAACTAGCGAGTGAAACTGCGAACTATCGAGTGAAACTACGAACTAGCGAGCGAAACGGCTAACTAGCGAGCGAAATTGCGAACTAGCGAGCGAAACTGCGAACTAGCGAGTGAAACTGCGAACTATCGAACGAAAATGCGAACTAGCGAGTGAAACTGCGAACTATCGAGTGAAACTACGAACTAGCGAGCGAAACGGCTAACTAGCGAGCGAAACGGCTAACTAGCGAGCGAAACGGCTAACTAGCGAGCGAAACTGCGAACTAGCGAGCGAAACTGCGAACTAGCGAGCGAAACTGCGAACTAGAGAGCGAAAATGCGAACTAGCGAGCGAAACTGCGAACTAGAGAGCGAAAATGCGAACTAGCGAGTCTGCGAACTAGCCAGTGAAACTACAACTAGAGAGTGAACCGGCGAACGAACGAGTGAACCGGCGAACGAACGAGTGAACCGGCAAACTAATTATAATTGGCGAACGAAACAAAAAAAACACAATAATTTATACTGTACTTAGTAAATTAGAAAGTATCTTCTTTTTAATCTTTTCACATACTAAGACAAAGGCATGTTACATCTCTCGCTATTGTTTAAGGGATCTTCCTAGAGATCTTCTGCCCTCAGGACAACAATTCAAAGTTGACGGGGTATACGAGATCGGTCCAGCCTTCTTTCATGTTGATTCAAATTTCTTCTATCAATCAATATATTCAATAACAGAAGTGACGTGTAATTCTTTTAGTATGTATGATTTTTTTTAATGTATCCAATCGTATATAACCTGCTGTTCGTCTTAAAAATCTCATTTCACTAGCCACAATTCTGAACTTGTCATATTTTAGTATGGTCCAGACTTCGCTACTATATTTTAAGCCAAACTTTGCTAGTGTATTTATGTTCTAATTCGTGTATACTTCTGGAATAGTGAAGTTTGAAAACTTACTTAATGACATCATGGCACTAACTTATTGCAATTAAGGATTTTTTATTTGACATCGACATCATTTCTGTAAGAAATATTTAAATGAAGATATCTGTTCTATTGATTTCCTGTACACGCATAGTTTGATCCTGATAGGATATTTGTTTTGGAAAGCTTTGTATTTTTTTTAATAAAGGAAAATTTCCAAGCAGAACAGAGGTATCGTGTGGTTGGCACGATGATCCCCCAGCCGTTATAACTGGATTTCGTTATCGCGTATTCCGTAACATGAGTCCTAGGCATGTCGCCTTAGACCAGGAGTCGTCAGCATAGAGCACGCTGGGGCTAGCCTCCCTTACCCGCGGAAAACGCAGTGCACTATAGTGCTCTCGTAGCTGCTAGCGGGTATGCTCTCTATCTCTCTCTGTTGCACGACAGTGCACACGGGACGGCACCGCGTACCCATTGCACATTTCAGCGAGTGCTGACGATGCTAAAGCGTGGGACCATTATTACATACAATGTGATAATGATATATAAGTAATGTCATTAATTTCAGGGGGTTATTCTTAGAGATATTTCAAACAAAAGAGCCAAATAAAATTTTTCTTGTTTTGCTTCCTTTTCGAGATAAAAGTGTTTTGGGAAAGTCATTAATTCAATTACAAATATACTCAGACAATTTAAGAAACCAGTGTATTATTATAATAAATGATTTAAAGAATTTTAGTTTTGTCCTTTAAATGTGCAGAAATTTGATCCGAACAAGTGTAACTTTGTAAAATTCCTTTGCAGAACGAAAAGTTATATAATGTTTTGGATCAAATTTCTGCATATTTAAAGTCAAAACTATTTTTTTTTTCAATAATTTATTGTCATAATACACAACTCTCTTAAATTGACTGTGCATATTGTGAATTAAATCAATGGCTTTTCCAAAACACGTTATGAAATATTTAATAAAAAAATCTCAAAAAGCAAACAAAAACCAGCAAAATTGTTTTAAACTTTATTGTTTTAAGTATCTCAAAGAATTACTCCCTGAAATTAATGACTTTACTTACTGTTGACCCTGTATGTATGTCCTTAAATTTGCATGTACTGCACGCATCTCGAAATCCAATTATGTTACAAAGGTTAAATACCGTATAGACTTTCAGAATTCAAGTACTCCGTTAAGAATAGACTATCACGATGATGCTGATGTAAGAATTTCAAGTAGACTATAATTCTGACTGAAAAAGTAAATGTTTATAACCGAATATTTTTTCAGCGTAATTAATAAAAACACTACTATAATAACCTATTGAAAGATTACCGCATTAAGTTCCTTAAGTAATTTGTTTTTTATATTTTAAAAACATATATTCACAAAGGCCCTAGTATATAATAGTGAGAAAAGAGATAATTAACTTTATACACCACAAATTTATTTGTCGTGGTTTAAAATATTCTAATAATAATCAATTATAAATGTGCAACAATTATATAAAATTACTACAGCAACTTTTTGTGCATTTTCAGTTTAAATATCAGCAAATTTATAATGATTTTTTCACGACTTCAAGTTCCCCTTAAAGATCTTTACAGCCGAAAACAGTCTGGAACCGATCCAAAAGTACGTGGACTGCACTACAGAGAACGGCCCTTTTAAAAATGCAGGCCTACATCTCGCTGATTTTATTACCTCTTGTGTCCTCTATGACGAACAACAAGTTTTGAGACAGACGGAATTTAAAGTTTCCTTGTCATTTTACCTTGTGGAAAGAAGATCAGGAGGAAAATCACCTGCACTAATTTTAAATTCGCATTTGTGACTGAGGGAAACCATGAAAAACCCCAATCAGATTGGTCAGTCACGGGGTTTTCGGGGCCTCCCGAATGTGAGTCTCGAGCGTTACCGTCTGAGCCAAGTCGCTCGGTTACTAAGTTTTATACCACTGTAAAATTGAGCCTTTGAGGTCTTCTAAATGTCATGGAGAGATGAAAAATCCCACTTTTTCAATCAATTATGTAATGCAGTATTTACGAAGGTTGATCATTAAGTAAGGTTCTCTGTTTTGCTAAGGGCGTTGTGTATAACTTAAGCACAAATTATATTTACAGCGTTGAACTGCAAATGAGGAGCTTGGTATCAAAGTTGGACAACCCACTTCTGCTTTTTTTTTTTTTTTTTTTTAACAGGAAGGCGAAAAACTGGATTCTTTGAAACCCATGTCACCGTTATACGTACATTTTTTTAAACATTCTCATGGGTCATAGAAATATTTTTTATGTCTTAAAATGTGATTAAAATTAATATTAAGGTCGAAATTTAAGTTTAAACGGTGGAGTTGTCCATCTCTGAAACTAAGTCATGGAGTTGTCTGTTTTTCAAACCAAACGAAGCAATATTTAAAGTGAAATTGTCTACTTTTGAATCCAAGTCCCTTCTAACTCGGTTTCAAAACAAATTTAAGTAAAACAGTACTTATTCATCCACAAACCGATTATATAAACAATCAGCCATGTTGGATTCGCGATGCGTGATGGAAAAAGGTGGTACGAATGTGGGCTTCTCATTGACTACTGAAGGAATTGTCCTAATTTGGAACCAAGCCACAGTGGAGTTGTCTACATTTTGGTTCTAAAGCGCACAATTAAGTACTATTTTTGCTATGTTCTGTTCGTTTTTGAACCTAAACAGTTCCAGAATCGTATTCAGGACACAACGTTCTATGAGAAACAATCAATATCTCGAAATCGCAAAAAATGGAGTTGTCTAACTTTGATACTATGCTCCTCAAATTGATTACTACTTTTCTACATAATTTCCTGGTCGAGTTACGCACTTATCCCTTTATGACATGAGCTTGAATATTCTCTCTCTGTAAAAATCCGGCGTTTGATGTTCCAACCAATTTTGGACAGTATCCTGTACAGTTGCATCATCAAGAAATCGTCTTATAAAATGTTTCTTCAGTGGCTGAAACAAAATGAAAATGGGGCTAAATTCGAGCTGTAAAGCCTTGGTTTTTCTGAACCGACGTATGCGACGTGCGAGATGTGAGGCACGCCTCTCACAAATACACTAGAGATAGTGAGTGGTTTCTATAACTGCGAGATGCGAGGTCTGCGTACCTCGCAGCCACAGAAACCACTCATTATCTCTATAGTCCCGACGCTGTTATTTCCGGCGTGACTCCGCCTCTTTGGTTACGTCTTAGAAGGTGAAGGCTCTATAAAGTCTAGGTAGGTGGTATCGTTCGCCATTTTTGTTCTTACGTTGCCGAGCTACCATACGAGGAATCTATTTGCCACACCGTTAAACATTATCATGTCGTAGCTCCTATGATAATAAATCAAATGCAATGTAATTCAGCAAATAATTGAGCGGCAAATAACGTCTTCGTGTGCTTTCTGCGAACGCCAACGAAAGAGCTAAAATGGCGGGTGACTATATTAAGTATTTATCGAGCCTTAAGAAATGAATCAGCGAATCACAAGACGCACACGTTTAAATGTAGCCGACCTGCAACGCGATTGGCTGCAGGAAATTAGAGCGACGGGACTATAGTGTAGTCCGGATTTGTGAGAGGCGGGCCTCGCATCTCGCACGTCGCATACGTCGGTTCAGAAAAACCAAGGCTTAAGGAGGATGCTCCATAACGTTCCAGCGAAAATGCTATAACACTTCCTGTTATAGCTGTTCAGTGTGAGGTCTGGTATTATCACAAAGAAGCATAGCACCTCTAGATAAAAGTCCAAGCCTCTTCTACCACCTTTAGTCATCGTGATATTGCACAGTAGGCCTACCTGTCAACTGTGATTGTTGTTCCAGTCTCTACAAAGTGAAAGTGAAGTAGAGCAGTGTGTACACTTACTTACTGGCTTTTAAGGAACCCGAAGGTTCATTGCCGACCTCACATAAGTCCGCCATTGGTTCCTATCCTGAGCAAGATTAATCCAGTCTCTATCATCATATCCCACCTCCCTCAAATCCATTTTAATATTATCTTCCCATCTACGTCTCGGCCTCCCCAGAGGTTGAGCAGTGTACACACAGGAAAAAATTAATTTCCCATAGCATGCAAGAAGATATTACCGAGGAAACCTTAATAATGACAATAATTCAGAAACCAAAATGCAGGCCAAAATGCAACGTTTACACTGACAATTCAGAAACGAATTTACAGGCCAACGTTTTTATAATAAGACACAATGATAGCCTACTACTGTATACAGTAAAGTAGCCTACACAAAAATATACAAAATCTTTTACAAACTGTCACTGTGTGTAAGAGTTGTATCGCAGGGACAGACTGAATGCCATATGCTGACCACGATGAACAATATGGAAAAGTTTGTGTTGTGACTTAAGCTGCTGTTGCTGTTTGGAAGTTGATGCGGGCGGTCACAGTGTTAATGTGTTTTGTTTCGCGGCGGAGGCGGACGCGTAACTGTGGGCCGCGACACTGCCGCATCACAGGGATGCAGGAAGTAACCGACTACGTGACAGTCAAGCTGTTCGCGAAATTTCACTCTGATAATATAAATTGTGAGGAAAATAACTTTCATAACTTTAACTTCACCTACATGATATGTTAAAACGAAGAGGGAAGCGACGACAAGGTACGAGAAAGAGAAGAATTACTAAGGAAAGGCAAAAAGGACGGAAGGAAATCGCGTAAGAAAGAACGAAAGAAAGAGAAGCCAGAAAGGATGAGAGAGAGAGAGAGACTTAAAAAAGAAAGAACGAAGTGGAAAGAGATAATAACTAAGAAGGAAATAGGAAGATAGCGAAAAAAGGTGAGAAAAGAAAAAATTGATGCTAATAATTTTTTTTAACTTATTTAATAACGCTGTATCAACTACTAGGTTATTTAGCGTCGATGGGATTAGTGATAGTGAAATAGTATTTGGCGAGATGAGGCCGAGGATTCGCCATAGATTACCTGTCATTCGCCTTACGATTGGGGAAAACCTCGGAAAAAATCTAACCAGATAATCAGCCAAAGCGAGAATCGAACCCGGGCCCGAGCGTAGCTCTGGATTGACAGACAAGTGCCTTAGCCGACTGAGCTGTGCCGGTGGCTGATGATAATGATTTTTTATTTTAGTAGGTTATTTCAAGACGCTTTATCAACATCTAAGGTTATTTAGCGTCTGAATGAGATGAAGGTGATAATGCCGGAGAAATGAGTCCGGGGTCCAACACCAAAAGTTACCCAGCATTTGCTCATATTGGGTTGAGGGAAAACTCCGGAAAAAACCTCAACCAGGTAACTTGTCCTAACCGGGAATCGAACCCGGGCCACCTGGTTTCGCGGCTAGACGCGCTAACCGTTACTCCACAGATATGGACTTGATGATGATGATGATGATGATGATGATGATCTCTTTATGTATATCTTCTTGTTTCCATCATAATCATCATCATCTTTTCAAACCTCTTTGCATCATCCTGTTTCTTATACCACCACCACCACCACCACCACCACCACCCAGAGATTTGACCTTTTGCCTATTCCAGGTCACAGAATTGTTGCAAAGAACTTCATTGTGGGTATCCCAGGCTTCTCCGTCTCTTTGCTATGTATTGTAACGCTTTTCTGGCGATATCACCATCAGGCTGTTTATTTGAATGTTCCTTCAACTTACTTCTGTTGTTCGTTATTTTTTCACTTAATGAGAAAAATGTTTAGTTCCTTCCTGATATTTCATTTCTCTTTCTGTGTATTGGACCATGCCCTGCCATAACTGGAAAACTTCATTACCGCTGCCTGGATTCTGTGGAGAGTTATGTCGTGTACTAGGGTGAGTGCATGTGTAAGTGTTCGTGTAAGTGTAGTGTAGGGAATGGGTGAGGATGATGACGGTGAGGAAGGAAGAAGGGAAAACCCGGTGCCGGCACGTAGCCTACTCCTGTCGAATAGCACCAAGAGTGCCGCCAGGCTTAATGTCCCCATCCGATGGTCGAATTACTTTCAACAGTGACATATGTCTTCTCTTCATATACACTGCGGAGAGATTTGGAATTTAACCCAGGCATATTGGTGCACAATTTAGTGATTAGAAGTTGTTCACCGCCATCTCTCCTAGTCCCGAGGTAGAAATTTTACATGAAAATTTCTGGCCCCGCCTGGAATCGAACCCGGGGCGGCTAGTCTGGAGGCAGACGAGCTAATACAGAGCGAACTCGGCGGCCATTATTATTATTATTATTATTATTATTATTATTATTATTATTATTATTATGCGGACAGAGAAAATAGGGAGTAACCCACTAACACCTTTTCTAAGACAGACTTTGTTCAATACCAGTTATAGGCCTACTTTTACTCACGTGCATTTTAACCCTGGTCATTGCCGTGAAAAGCCCAAATGGTGCAATTAAATTAAAAATTATACAGGCCTACATATATTTATACTTACATTTCTATGTATAGACGATAGCAATCACGTTTATTTGTATCTCTTAATTGGACAGTATTTGTTCTCCTGTTTAGGCCAATAAAAACGGTCTACGTCAATGCAAATACAGTACATATTCCACGATTTCATTATATGATTAGGTCTACTGATATTAGGCAGTAAAGGTGGCGCGTACACACAAAACAAGGAACATTAAATCTGAAGATTGGGGAAAAGACAATTATCAGAGATCAAGTATCGTCTACACGTGTAAATCCCACACATTACCGAGCACAATCCAATGGGCGGGGAGGACGCCGTGATATTTGGTGACATTAAAAACATCCTCACAGATTTGCAGAACTGGGGAATTGCAGTTCAACAGAATCCGTACAGAACTTTTGCTAGAGGGCAAACGCACCGGGCAATTTATTTAGAGAGTTGTGGGAAACAATTCGACATTCAAGATGGGGATTAACTAAAAAGTGCCACATATGTAAAATCAACAATAGTAGTAGTAGTAGCAGCAGTAGTAGTAGTAGTAGTAATAGTCCAGTAGTAGTAATAGTAGCAGTAGTAGCAGCAGTAGCAGTAACAGTAGTAGTCTAGTAGTAGCAGTAATAGTAGCAGTAATAGTAGTAGTAGCAGTAATAGTAGTAGTAGCAGTAGTAGTAACAGCAGTAATAGTAGCAGTAATAGTAGTAGTAGTAGCAGTAATAGTAGTAGTAGCAGTAGTAGTAGAAGAAATAATAGCAATAGTAGTAGTAGCAGCAGTAGTAGTAATAGTAGTAGTAGTAGCAGTAATAGTAGTAGTAGCAGTAGTAGTAACAGCAGTAATAGTAGCAGTAGTAGTAGTAGCAGTAGTAGTAACAGCAGTAATAGTAGCAGTAATAGTAGTAGTAGCAGTAGTAGTAACAGCAGTAATAGTAGCAGTAATAGTAGTAGTAGTAGCAGTAATAGTAGTAGTAGCAGTAGTAGTAACAGCAGTAATAGTAGCAGTAGTAGTAGTAGCAGTAGTAGTAACAGCAGTAATAGTAGCAGTAATAGTAGTAGCAGTAGTAGTAACAGCAGTAATAGTAGCAGTAATAGTAGTAGTAGCAGTAATAGTAGTAGTAGCAGTAGTAGTAACAGCAGTAATAGTAGCAGTAGTAGTAGTAGCAGTAGTAGTAACAGCAGTAATAGTAGCAGTAGTAGTAGTAGCAGTAGTAGTAACAGCAGTAATAGTAGCAGTAATAGTAGTAGTAGCAGTAGTAGTAACAGCAGTAATAGTAGCAGTAATAGTAGTAGCAGTAGTAGTAACAGCAGTAATAGTAGCAGTAATAGTAGTAGCAGTAGTAGTAACAGCAGTAATAGTAGCAGTAATAGTAGTAGTAGTAGCAGTAATAGTAGTAGTAGCAGTAGTAGTAACAGCAGTAATAGTAGCAGTAGTAGTAGTAGTAGCAGTAGTAGTAACAGCAGTAATAGTAGTAGTAGCAGTAGTAGTAACAGCAGTAATAGTAGCAGTAATAGTAGTAGCAGTAGTAGTAACAGCAGTAATAGTAGCAGTAATAGTAGTAGTAGCAGTAGTAGTAACAGCAGTAATAGTAGCAGTAATAGTAGTAGTAGTAGCAGTAATAGTAGTAGTAGCAGTAGTAGTAACAGTAGTAGTAGTAGCAGTAGTAGTAACAGCAGTAATAGTAGCAGTAATAGTAGTAGTAGTAGCAGTAATAGTAGTAGTAGCAGTAGTAGTAACAGCAGTAATAGTAGCAGTAATAGTAGTAGTAGCAGTAGTAGTAACAGCAGTAATAGTAGCAGTAATAGTAGTAGTAGTAGCAGTAATAGTAGTAGTAGTAGCAGTAATAGTAGTAGTAGCAGTAGTAGTAACAGCAGTAATAGTAGCAGTAATAGTAGTAGTAGTAGCAGTAATAGTAGTAGTAGCAGTAGTAGTAACAGCAGTAATAGTAGCAGTAGTAGTAGTAGCAGTAGTAGTAACAGCAGTAATAGTAGCAGTAATAGTAGTAGTAGCAGTAGTAGTAACAGCAGTAATAGTAGCAGTAATAGTAGTAGTAGTAGCAGTAATAGTAGTAGTAGCAGTAGTAGTAACAGCAGTAATAGTAGCAGTAGTAGTAGTAGCAGTAGTAGTAACAGCAGTAATAGTAGCAGTAATAGTAGTAGTAGTAGCAGTAATAGTAGTAGTAGCAGTAGTAGTAACAGCAGTAATAGTAGCAGTAATAGCAGTAGTAGTAACAGCAGTAATAGTAGCAGTAATAGTAGTAGTAGTAGCAGTAATAGTAGTAGTAATAGTAGTAGTAGTAGCAGTAATAGTAGTAGTAGCAGTAGTAGTAACAGCAGTAATAGTAGCAGTAGTAGTAGTAGCAGTAGTAGTAACAGCAGTAATAGTAGCAGTAATAGTAGTAGTAGTAGCAGTAATAGTAGTAGTAGCAGTAGTAGTAACAGCAGTAATAGTAGCAGTAATAGTAGTAGTAGCAGTAGTAGTAACAGCAGTAATAGTAGCAGTAATAGTAGTAGTAGTAGCAGTAATAGTAGTAGTAGCAGTAGTAGTAACAGCAGTAATAGTAGCAGTAATAGTAGTAGTAGTAGCAGTAATAGTAGTAGTAGCAGTAGTAGTAACAGCAGTAATAGTAGCAGTAGTAGTAGTAGCAGTAGTAGTAGAAGAAATAATAGCAATAGTAGTAGTAGCAGCAGTAGTAGTAATAGTAGTAGTAGTAGTAGTAGTAGTAGTAGTAGTAGTAGTAGTAGTAGTATCGTTTCTCTCCAAATTTTTCCCTCTAGTTTTCTTCGCTAATTCTTTTAATATTTTTACGTCCATGTTCTTCGTTGTAATCGCTTTCCTCGGATACTGGCTTTGTGATCGAAATGTCTGCAGAGCGACCTACTGTCTTCAGGTTCTTGCATGTAAAATCTGAATGTGTTGAAAATTATAAACACTATAACGATCCACTTAATAACAACTAAATTACTGTTATATTATGATAGTAGTCAACTGTGTATGTAATGGAGGGAAAAAAGAGTTGGTCACCCTACCCCATTATCCCCTGGCTATTTTTTTTTTCGGAAGAAGGCCCGTAGGCAAGCGCCGCAGCTTAGACTTATAGTGCAACCTCCTTATTTGGGATGATTTTGAAGTCCTTAAGAACGCTCTTCAAGCACGTGATTCACTGCTTGGTGCCATCTTTATTTATTCAGCTTCCAGTTCTGACGAAGTCTTCGTGATCAGCAACACCCCTCAGTCTTCCCTTTAATATGCTGCCTCCTCAAATCGATTGCATCTGTTCGCAATTTACGTGCTTACATTCTGCTGCATCCTTTGGCCAAAAGGTCACGCTACCGTAAACTTCGCTACTCACTAAGACATCATCTATCCGAGGTAGCTACACTTCCCGGTTTACCGTATTCCGCTCATGAAGTCCCAACGACTCCCTGAGATTTGTGAAGTTCCCCCAGACAGATGGCACCTGTAGGAGAATTCCGGAACCACGTCTGTTACGATCTCCTGGTCGACCTGTAATTTTGATGGTAATGAAATGATGATAATGAGGACAAAATGAGTCCGAGGTACAACGCCGTTCTCCTGGCTTAGTTGTCTCATGAGTGATGTCTTCTTAGTGCCACTAATGAGAATCCAACCAGTCTTCGGACTGTTGACTGAACATACTATAGGCCTAAAGCTTTGGTTTTTCTGAACCGACGCATGCGACGTGCGAGATGCGACTATCTCTCGTGTAGTCCGGATTTGTGCGAGACCCGCCTCGCACATCGCACGTCGCATACGTCGGTTCAGAAAAACCAAGGCTTTAAACATTCCAAGTGCGGACCGCCTTGCACAAGCACAACTTAATATTTATTGTTAGACATCCTCTTAAAACTTGTCTTCCTTCAAAATAAAATTTAAATCTATGAACAAAGGAAATAAATAAACTAATAATACACAGGGTTAACGGCCTCAGCAGTTGATTACCTGATTCTATGGAGTGCAATGATTCTATAATTGACATGGAGGCATGAGATAATTCACTCTGACTCCAACCCAATCTGTTTGACTGTTTCTGTACGTAGCAGTTTGACATATCTAGAAATATATTTTTGAATGTAGTGTTTGTTTAGAATCTGGATCAACATTATTGATGATTTGAAATGGTAGGTAAGGCTTGTCTATAAGACAAGTTGACGAACGACTGCCATCTGAGACAGCCGCAGGACAATGTGGCCGCGTTGCCCCGGAGACGGGAGTCAAGTACACTATCAGAAAATATGAACAGAGCAAAATCAAATCAAAATTCGCGTCTCCCGCCGTTGCCGACGGGTACGCCAGGACATATGTGCCGCAGCGGTGTCCCAGGGGTACCATTTCTCACACACAACCCCTTTCCTACGCCACCACCATCCATCTCTCCCCCACATGATCTGATTCATTCCGCGACCACAGCTACTTCTCGTATGATGTCTGTGGGGTATGCTCGTGACCCACCACAACTGGAAACCTGGACCATGGAGCTCAACGGGGCTGAGCACCTAATTCTGTCTGGTGCTATCATGCCTGTCTCTGGATTTAAGGCACAGCACAAGATAATATTGAAAGGATAATAACGAAGCGAAATGGGCACGGAAAAGAGAAAAGAAAGAAAGGAATTGATAAGAAATAAGCGAAGAAAGAAATGAAGGAAAGAGAGAGATAAAAGGAAAAAAGAAGAAAGATGAAGAGAGAAAGAATGAAAGTGTGAAAAAATGACAAAGAATGAATGTTAGAAGAAGAAATAATATGGATGGAAAGAATAAAAAAGTAAATGAAAGCAATAAGGATTTAATATAAAATGGAAGAAGGGGGGAAACGAGAAATATATAGGCTATTATGTTTATTCAATAGTGACAGAAGATTTTGAAAACCCAGTAATTTTGATGAAGGATGGCTGGAACGGAGAAAAATTCTCTCCGTCACTGGGATTTGAACCCGGGTTTTTACCTCTACGTGCTGACGCTCTATCCACTAAGCCACACCGGATTCCCATCCCGATGCCGGATTGAATCCTCTCAATTTAAGTTCCACCTTTTAGGTTCCCTCTAGTGGCCAACCCTCATGCACTGCGTCACAGATGTGTGACAATGGCACAATTTCCAACACATTAATGTGCAGAGGTGCACTCATTACGAGTGACTAAGTGGCCGGGATCCGACGGAATGAGCGCCGTCTTAAATCACTACGTGATTATTTTCGCATATCATATTATTACGATGTACCGAAGTACATATAATATTTCTATGCAGAAATCCTGCGTCATCATATGATGAAGGATGGGTGGAACGGAGAAAAATTCTCTACGGCACAGGGATTTGAATTTATTGTTTCAGTATTATTGCCATGGAAAATGAAATAAATATAAACTAATTCAATCTACTCTTCTCCCCTTGAGTGAGTTAATGTGTGTCCTTCAGCAAATTCATACCATAAAATAATGATTTTGCCTCTATAAGGTTAAATGCGAATTGGCCTTATGCAGTGCCACTATGAATGTAATAGAGGTTGTTCCAGCACACTGACGGAAGATTCAGAACTCTAAATGGTATCAGATATGAACCCGCAATTTGTAATCATTGTAGAAGCTTGTAAAGAAATTCAAGATAAAAGTTCCATGGCAGATAAAAAATGTTGGGGTCCGTAGAAAAAGAAATGTTAGAATACTGCGATAGTAGTATAAGAAGTCCAGCAAATTAGATAAAATTCAGAATATGTAACATGAAATGTGAACAAAGTTGCGAGTCAACAGCAGTTAAGATACTCAACAGTGTGGCAATATCTCAAAAGTTTGTTTAGACTAGAATAAAAATCCACTCTTTTATGGACCAAACTATAGCCCTGTTATTTAATAAACTTACTTCTTAACAATATTGGAAAACTTTCAAGTCTTTTGTGGCATTTGAAGGGCGACCAGCCGACTGCTGCCTCACGTCCACATGTCTCAGCAGAGGTGAACGATCATTCAACCAGTACGGAGATATCGTGTGGTTAGCATGATGATTCTGCAACAGTCGTAGCTGGTTAGCGGAACAGGATTTCGCTATCTACTGCAGCTCCACAAATTCATCACTGTGCTGGGTGGGCATTGGAGCCATACACTGGCTGAGTATCCACGAGAAAATTCCTTCCCCATGAAGACCGAACGGCGCAGGAGTGAAACAGTACTAAAAACTGCCAATTCCGCACCGTAGCATAGTAGTCTAGGACTAGAGTTTCGGAATGAGCGCTGGTTCGAATTCTCATGGGGAAGGAATTTTCTCGTGAAATTTCGACCAAAGTATGGGAGCGTTGCTCATCTGCATCCTGATGATTTTGGGTTTACGATAGGTAGCGAAATCCGGTTTCGAAAACCAGCTATAACGGCTGAGGGGATCATCGTGCCGACCACACGATACCTCCGTCCTGTTTGGATGATCGTTCACCTCTGCTAAAACATGTGAAACTGAAGCCAGCAGCCTGCTGGTCGCGCTACGGATGGAAGGAGAAATAATTTTCAGTGTCACTACTGGCTTGACCCTTCCTCTTCGATGAACATTAAACACGTCTCTCATTGATTAGCGTGTGACAGCGTTGTCATGGTTATTTCGCGTTCAAAGCCATACAAAAGTTCTTTGTTGACTTCAGAGAAAGAGTAGATCGTAGGGATGACTGATGAAGTGTGAAATGGTATACTTCATGCAGATGTTATTATTGCAAGAAACATATGTCGCCTTACTGGAATAGACTACTTGCCATGATGCCTCAGACTGTACACCTCATGATTGTTCTCAGAAATAAAGTGGCTAATAACTGTAACTCTTTTTTAATACTCTTCGCATTCGTATATCCAGCCCAATATTTTCCTAAGGTGCAGGTAGAAAGGTTGGTTGTTTACATTGTTCAATGCAACCCAAATCAAGACTCGTGCTAGGAGACTGCAGGCGGTTTTAACCCCCGTTCATCCTCTGGCATAAATACCGGAAAAGAGTAATTATTCTAAAGATAGGGCTACTTATTTACTGCTCTCAAACAAACATTTTTGGATGCATATGGCTTATACCATTTCGTCTCATCTCATAGAAAAATAAATTCAAAACGAAAAACGTTACAACTAATTTCGATAAATTGCTATCCTGTGTTGTTTTTGTAAATGAAGACTTTTTAAAGAAAAACTTATTATTACGTTAGCCTAGGCTATTTGAGAATCATTCCCAGATAAAGACACTTACACGTAATAAAACTGAAGATCAGAAGTAGGCTGAATAACGATCTAAGTGCCGTTTTCGTGAAAATTGTGTAAACAGCAATTTATGTACTATAACATGCATAAGAATCGGTCTTCAAAATTAGAACGTATATGTGTTTATATTTTCAACGTACATTATAACTCATTTTCCTTCAATGTTTCAAAATGGTACTTTATTCCTTATTTACCTCAAGTCCTCAGTATGAACAAAACACTCCTTATTCCTAAATTTGCTCTTGAATGAAGGAACATTCAATTTATAAATTAGGAAAGTGTTGACAGAATAACATAGTAAAACGTATTATAAAAGCACTTAGTTGCTATATCAAGAAATCATTTATATGGTATTCGATATTCTTAGACAAAACTTGAGAAGGGAAAATTATTACATTTTTCATAAAAAATTTGTATTCATCAAAATGAAACATAGTGAATTATTCTATGTCCTTTATTTTTTTAGTCATTCTGTGCTTTAATGGCAAGCCAATTTGGGCAAGAACAAACAAGCAAATAACTAAACAACTGAACAAGAAATAAATAACTACACAACTAAGCAAACAAACAACTAAATAAATAAGTAAAAACTAAACAAAGAAACAATGAAACAACTAACAATTAAACAATCAACTAAACTAACTAAATAAATAAATAACCATAACATAAATAACTGTCCATAAATAAATAAGTAAATAAATAAATACATAAGTAAATAAATAAATGAGTAAACAATAAATAAGTACAGTAGGTAAAGAAGTAAATAAACAAATACATTGTAAATAAATATATAAATAGATTAAATAAATAAATAAATAAAAGTAAACAAATAAACAATGAAACAACTAACAAATAAACAATCAACTAAACTAAATAAATAACCACATAAAGAACTGTCCATAAATAAATAAATTAATTAATTAATAAATTAATAGATAAATAAATAAATAAATTAATTAATTAATAGATAGATAAATAAATAAATAAATAAAAGAACGGATGAATAAATAAATAAATTAAATAAATAAATAAATAAATAAATAAATAAATAAATAAAAGAACGAATGAATAAATAGCTAAATAAATAAATACCATAAGTAAATAAATAAATGAGTAAACAGTAAATAAGTAGGTAAAGAAGTAAATCAATAAATACATTGTGAATAAATATATAAATAGATTAAATAAATAAATAAATAAAAGTAAACAAATAAACAACGAAACAACTAACAAACAATCAACTAAACTAACTAAATAAATAACCAAACATAAATAACTGTCCATAAATAAATAAATAGATAAATAAATAAATAAATAAAAGAACGAATGAATGAGTAACTAAATAAATAAATAAATAACTAAATAAATAAATAAAAGAACAAATGAATGAATAAATAACTAAATAAATACACAAGTAAATAAGTAAATGCGTAAACAGTAAATAAGTAGGTAAAGAAGTAAATAAATAAATACATAGTAAATAAATATATAAATAGATTAAACACATGAATAAAAGCTAAACAAATAAACAACGAAACAACTAACAAATAAATAATCAACTAAATTAACTAAATAAATACCCAAACATAAATAACTGTCCATAAATTAATTAATTAATTAATTAATTAATTAATAGATAGATAAATAAATAACTAAATAAAAGAACGAATGAATGAATAACTAAATAAATAAATAACTAAATAAACAAATGAATGAATAAATTACTAAATAAATACATAAGTAAATAAATTAATGAGTAAACATTAAATAAGTAGGTAAAGAAGTAAATAAATTAATACATTGTAAATAAATGTATAAATAGATTAAACAAATAAATAAAAACTAAACAAATAAACAACGAAACAACTAACAAATAAACAATCAACTAAACTAACTAAATAAATAACCAAACATAAATAACTGTCCATAAATAAATAAATTAACAGATAAATAAATAAATAAATAAAAGAACGAATGAATGAATAACTAACTAAATAAATAAATAAATAAATAAAAGAACAAATGAATGAATAAATAACTAAATAAATAAATACATAAGTAAATAAATAAATAAATGAGTAAACAGTAAATAAGTAGGTAAACAAGTAAATATATAAATACATAGTAAATAAATATATAAATAGATTAAATAAACAAACAAATACATAAGTAAAGAATAAATAAATATTGTCTTAAAACAATTAACAAGTGTAAAGTTATTTTCTACTTTTTTTTGTTCCAGTTAATCACAACTATAATGTAGGTACTTATTTAAATACAATAAAGTTTACTTAATTAAAAAACAACTAGCACGTCTATTATAGGTACATAACGGTATATTCATAACAGGACTTCAGTAAATTTTTTTCTACTCGTCTCCTATTTCCATATCATATTGCTATTTGTTGTAAGTTAATGCATTCGAAAAGAATCTTCCTATTTTCTTAAGAAATAATAACCTTTTACTTTCTGTTTATGTAGTAACATATATTGGAATTACAACCTCATTTTTATCCCTATATTCCAATTTGTAACTTTAGGAACTCTAGCTTGCCTTGTATAAAGTATGCAAAGACACTATATTACGAGTAGGCATATAATTGTATGTACTGTCTTAACTGTACTGATAAGTTCCTATTTACATTTCGAATAACAATCTACAGCATTTTGTTATATTTTTGAGAGCATCTTGTAGGACTACTCGTATTCATATTTGTGCTTATCATACTTACACGTACCTTATTGAGGAACAAATCCAAATTGTGTTATTTCATACTTCACACCATATTATTTTATAATTATTATTTGAAGCAATACATTTACAGTATATCAATAAGCCTATCTATATTTTTATTAGAGCGTTAGTTAAAAATTGCCATATTAAGCATTTTCAAAGCATATAGCATTAAAATTTTTGTTCACAGCTGTTTCTATACAGATGCATTCCGAACGATTTTCATTGTTCGCTTCTTTGTTATTTTTAATTGGTTATTTTACGAAGCTTTTTCAACTACAATGGCTATATAGCGACTGAATGAGATGAAGGTGATAATGCCGGCGAAATGAATCCAGCCAGGGTCCAACGCCGAAAGTTACCCAGCATTTGCTCTGAATAGGTTGAGGGAAAACCCCAGAGAAAACCGCAACCAGGTAACTTGTCCCAACCAGAATTTGAACCCGGGCCCGCTCGTTTCACGGTCAGGCATGCTAACCGTTACTCCAGCTTCTTTGTTATTTTTATGCCAACTTTTAATAGGCTTATAGTTTTATTATGTTAGTTCCTTATAGCTACATTTCAATCGATATTTCATAAACAAGAGCACATTCTCTTGTTTTATCATATATCATACCAACTTTGGCACACATTAAAACGCAGTATTATAACCACATTCCTGTCTTCTCTTGTGTTGCACTTCCTCAACAACGGGCACAAGGGCCTCTCTGTGTCTTTCAGAATTAATTGTAAGTGAATAAGAGCCATACACATTGCATCACAGTTCTATTATTATTGCAGTACACATCCCTGCTGTTGGAACGTCGTCTTCTAACACGTAATACAAACAAATGAAGTGGGATTAGCGCAGGGCAGCCATGTATACTTACAAGTCATTGAGAGCTCTCACCCCTTGTAATCGTCATCTGTCAGACCACAAATCAGATGACGAATCTGCAGCCCCTGAATAATGCAAGCCGCCCTCCTCGCTCCAAATCCAGGACATATGTTAGGACGAGGCTCTGCTAATCCTATTTAAGGACAAGTGCACTACATGGGGGTGCGTATTGTGTGGTAGGTACTGCGAATTACTCTAGTCTGTACATCGAATTAATCTTTTCTCTGTGGCTTTATGCCATTGTACAACTTTCATTTTTTGTTCTGTAACTCAAATGATAGCAAATTCACACACAGAACTGACTAAAATTTTACACACATTTTTTAAAAAGACTATAATACTTATTTACTTACAAATGGATTTTAAGGAACCTGCAGGTTCATTGTCGCCCTCACATAAGCCCGCCATCGGTCCCTATCCTGTGCAAGATTAATCCAGTCTCTATCATCATATCCCACGTCCCTCAAATCCATTTTAATATTATCCTCCCATCTACGTCTCGACATCCCCAAAGGTGTTTTTCCCTCCGGTCTCCCAACTAACACTCTATATGCATTTCTGAATTCGCCCATACGTGCTACATGCCCTGCCCATCTCAAACGTCTGGATTTAATGTTCCTAATTATGTCAGGTGAAGAATACAATGCGTGCAGTTCTGCGTTGTGTAACTTTTTCCATTCTCCTGTAACTTCATCCCTCTTAGCCCCAAATACTCTCCTAAGAACCTTATTCTCAAATACCTTTAATCTCTGTTCTTCTCTCAAAGTGAGAGTCCAAGTTTCACAACCATAAAGAACAACCGATGATATAACTGTTTTATAAATTCTAACTTTCAGATTTTTTGACAGCAGACTAGATGACAAATGCTTCTCAACCGAATAATAACAGGCATTTCGCACATTTATTCTGCGTTTAATTTCCTTCCGAATGTCATTTATATTTGTTACTGTTGCTCCAAGATATTTGAATTTATCCACCTATTCGAAGGATAAATCTCCAATTTTTATGTTTCCATTTCGTACAATATTCTGGTAACGAAACATAATCATATACTTTGTCTTTTCGGGATTTACTTCCAAACTTATCGCTTTACTTGCTTCAAGTAAAATTTTCGTGTTTTACCTAATCGTTTGTGGATTTTCTCCTAACATATTCACGTTTTAAAAAGACTATAAGATGTTAGAAGTAAACAAGTAATTTCTGGCGCGATAGCCCATTAAGGATCAACGCCGACGCTGTTAGCGTCACGTTTTCAGGCCTCAGCAGAGGTGAACGATTTTTTTAGTTAGTTATTTAACGACGCTATATCAACTGCTCGGTTATTTAGCGTCGATGGAATTGGTATTAGCGAGATAATATTTTGGCGAGATGAGGCCGAGGATTCACTACAGATTACCTGACACTTTCCTTGCGGTTGGGGAAAACCTCGCAAACAACCCAACCAGGTAATCAACACAAGCGGGAATCGAACAGATGCACGAGCGCAACTCCGGATCAGCAGGCAAACGCGTAACGTCCGTGCTACGCCGGTGGCTGTGAACGATTACACAGGATTGCGAAATTAAATTTTGGTTCAAGGCTTTTAATATCGAAGGTTGATTTTGATTATGTTGGCTTCTGTTAAAGGATCTGAGGTCAGATTTTGCCTATCACGTATGAAAAATTTGTATAATGATTTGAAGAATTGCCATATTTATAGCTTCATTCATGCAATATTAACACATTTAAATACATAAATTAAGCAATCTTTGAAAATGTCTATACAGTAAACAAAATTAAACAGCACTATCTTGTTCATATTCACAATTTAGGTTCAACTCATTCCAAATCTCATGCAGACACTTCATTTTTCAATACCGCTTCCTCTTCATCTGAAAGTTCTGTCTTCGGGATTGTCTTCTATGTTGCAGCTCCACATTGTCTCTTTTCATAGACCAACAGTAGTCAGCCATCATCACTTCATCCCACATGCCTTGATAACGCTTTTCTATTTCTTTCATGTCTTGATGAACCCTTTCTCTGTGTTCTTCGCTATAATCCCCAAGACAATCAGGGAAGAAGATGGCTACAAAGGAAATGGATTTTAATGCTCATATTGCAGCCTAAATTTTTCATAGCTACCAATATATTTTCAACAATGTTTTTGAAATCTGGGTGTTTCCTATTCTCCAAGAAATTGTCAACCACATTCTTAAATCCTGTCCAAGCAAGTCGTTCTTCATGGGTCATTAAATTGTCAAAGTATTCATCTTTCATCAAACTTCTTATGTTGGGTCTCACAGATATTCCTTCTTTAAGTTTAGCCTCAAACAGAAAGGAAAATGTAGAACTTATGCATTTAAAATAATCACCATCTTTATGCAATGATTTCACAAACTGTTTAATTATTCCCAGTTTAAGGTTAAGAGGCGGCAAGATGATCTTCTCTTGTTTCATCAGAGAAAATTATCATCATATGACTGTAATGCTTCTGTGTACGTCTAGACAACTCGAGAAGTATAGATTATTTCACAATCAATCGTGTTCAATCGCTTTACGATAGATTATATCGATTGCAGCATATGATTAAGAGCAGAATTTAAATATAGCGAACTTAAGAAATTTGGCTACATAAAAACTGTGGATGTTTAACGAAAACGAATTTAATTTTTGTAGATAGAACGAAAAGGTCATTCAAAATGACCCTTCGTCATGTAAAGCGCCAAAACATGGCATCCCCCTGTGTTATCCAGGGGTAAACTCATTCCGTAACGCGAGTCAGGCATGATGCCTTATATTATACCATGACGCTACGGCGCGGGACCAAAGGGAAGAAAAGGAAGTTATAGGCAACCTTAATTAGAAAGGTATGTATGTACTACCACCAATTAATCCATCATGATGGGTGATGCATCACCAAGATTCTTATGCACAAGTGATAACACTAACCAACTATTTCTTTATGTAATCATTGTGCTTGCAGAATGTAAACAATTTATTTGAGTTTTCGCAGTATTGGAAATTTACTGTTGCCACCCTATCACTATAAAGACAAACTCCAGAGAAACCATATTACATATTTTTTATTTTATCTCTGCCTCTGAGCAACATCACAATTTGCGATGAGAAGGAACGGAAATAGCAACAAGGTTGTACTGTTATGCTTTTTAATGCGCTGACGCCCACGACTAAGATAAACCACTTGAAATTCAATGATCACTAACCGGCAGAGATATAATGAATCATGTGTACATCTCCTTATTTTGTGTTTATCATGTCTTGTCTTGTAACGCGAAAAGTTTATGTTCGAGGATCAAATGGAGAAAACATTTCTGAAGTTTCAACATATGTCGTCACTAACTTAGCAACGAGTTACGCCACACTATCTATAGACTAACACTTGGACGAGCCCACCTAGGCAAGGGGAATACGGAAGTAATCAAAATAATCTTTTAAAGTATTTATTATGCATTAATAAAGAGAACTAATCTCTAAAATAACGAACCCATCAAGTATGCAAATGTAACAGTCATGATGATAGTCGTGTTGCAACATAGAAGCTAACAAGAAGTTGAAGGATTACATAAGTGCGTATTATAAACGGAAAATGAAATGAAATAATCAAGATGAGCAGGAAAATAAGCGAGTTTATAAAAGTGCAAAGAATGATTCAATTTCAAATTCAAATACAGGAACAAGAGAGACAGACTTGCATTGGCATAGTGTCTGCTAATGGGAGAGACTTACTTTCTTGCATGAATTAGATTTATTTCTCTTATCACAAATTCATACTAACACCTCTCCATCAAACCAACTGAGATGCACACAGTAATTCCATTGTAAATACGTGTGCAGATAAGTTATGTGGTAAAGGCCTATATTCAATTAAAAAAATTAAGGAAAAAATAATAATTAATTAATAATACAACATATAATATAATGACATCATTTATTTCACAAACTTTACAATTAAAACCAATAAAATTTACTATAAATTTAAATATATCAATACCGTCTATTCGAGAACGTAAACGTTCCACGTTATTACAGGATCCTATGAATCCCCTGTTATGTTTTAATTAGTTATTTAACGACACTGTATCATCTAAGAAGTCCACGCCCGAACACAAACTCGGTTCAAGAGGGCAATCTGCTACCAATAATTTACACCAGCGCCAGTGGCACTTTGTGTTGTATCAAGCAGTACTATGGTCTAGCAACATTAATGGATAGTTCAATGAATTATGGAGGTGTAATGTATATTCATAATTTTTATTAGATTTACAACATTATTATTATTATTATTATTATTATTATTATTATTATTATTATTACTGAAATACGTCACGCGGTGCTCGCAGTGCCTGCGCTGCTATAGACGCCGGCCGGCGGATTCCTGTAAAACCTTGCCATACATACACAGTTTAATAAAGCATGGCCTGCGAGCTGTAATCCCCGACACCGCATCAGGAGGCGTTGTAATCCGCGCATGATTTAGAGCGCGTCTGACTCCATTATCTATATATAATAAAGCCAATCATCGCGGGCGGTGATTTGTTAAACCTCACACACCACTTCTAAGCCAATAGCCCACCCCTAGGGTTGCGAAAATTAGATTTGCTACCACAAATGAAATATCATTATGCCCTCCTCACTCAGTCGCATGTACCTCTCACACAGATTTCACGGAAGAGGCTAACTTTGGCATATGGGTCCAAGTTTACAAAATTAGCACGTAGAAAATTCGTAGACGTGTGTCTGTGTAAGTCTGTATGGTAATGAACTCATATTTTTCTATTAATTTCGCATTCATTTATTCATTTAGTATTCTGCCCAAGGTCTTTCACTGCAATCCCAGCGTTCTCCAATATTTTCTATTTTCTGCCTTCCTCTTTGTTTCCCCATATGATCCATATATCCTAATGTTGTCCATCACTTCATATCTTCTTCTACCCGTAACTCTTCTCCCGTTCACCGTTCCTTCTAGTGCATCCTTCGGTAGGAAGTTTCTTCTCAGCCAGTGACCCAGCCAATTCCTTTTCCTCTTCCTGATCAGTTTCAGCATCATTTTTTCTTCACCCACTCTTTCCAACACAGCTTCATTTCTTATTCTGTCTGTCCACTTCACACGTTCTATTCTTCTCCATATCAAAATTTCAAATGCTTCTATTCGATTCTTTTCACTTCGTCGTAATGTTCATGTTCCTGCCCCATACAATGCCAAAATCCACATAAAGCACTTCACTAGTCTCTTCGTTAGTTCTTTTTCCAGAGGTCTGCAGAAGATGCTTCCTTTTCTGTTAAAAGCTTCTTTGGCCATTGCTATCCTCCTTTTGACTTCCTGACAGCAGCTCATGTTACTGTTTATAGTACACCCCAAGTATTTGAAGCTGTCCACTTGCTCTACTGCCTCATTTAGAATTCACAAGTTTATCTTCTGTATTTTTCTGCCTATGACCATGCTCTTCGTCTTGTTTGTTTGCATTTATCTTCATCCCATACTGCTCACACCTGTCATTTATCTCCAGTAGCATATCCTTTAGTATCATTTCCTCTTCTGCTAACAACGCCATATCATCAGCAAATCTTACACACTTTATTCTACTTCCTCCTACTTTCACTCCTCCCATGTTCTGAAAACAGTTCTTTATTAAATTCTCCAAGTAGATGTTGAACAGAATAGGTGATAAAGAATATCCTTGATGTACTTGATGTACTGATGTACCAATTTCACTTCCTTCTGACATTTCTTCTCCTATTCTGACTTTGACTCGTTGTTTCATACAAACAGTCTTCTCTCTGTAGTAAGATAAGATAATGTAAGAAAGAAGAGAAGAGAAGAGAAGAGAAGAGAAGAGAAGAGAAGAGAAGAGAAGAGAAGAGAAGAGAAGAGAAGAGAAGAGAAGATTCGTACTGCTGCTACTGCAATATAGCGTCAGTTCTTGGATTGGGGCACAGCACCGTCTGCTAAATTAATTTCATATCGTGCCGGACAGCAAGGAAAACACATTGTTTCGTGGTGTCGAGGTCTGCACAGTGGACGTGACGGTCCTGCCCCTTGCGGATGTGACACGAACTCATTCATAACGTATAACCGCTGCAGAGTCCCTCAGGGCCGCGGTTACACACTCCCAGGGACGGCGTGACACGATTCGCCGTGAATTGTGGCCGTGTTCCTCCGCAGACCATAGGAACTCCTGTAACCTAGCAGCATTTGTGCTAAGTAGACCGTATTGTGATCCTGCGAAATATATTTTCCAACATTCTTACGGAAATACGAACTTTCAACATTTACAACACAGGAAGAGTAGGTTTTTGAATGGTGTTTGTCTGTCTGTACAGTTTTAACTCTGGAACTAATACGAAGAGTGTAGCTACGATTAATTAATATTTACGCCACGACACCCTTACTACATTCTTAGTTTCCCTGAACCCAATATGAGCAAATGCGGGGTTACTTTCGGTGCTGAACCCCGGACTCATTTCACCGGCATTATCACCTTCATCTCATTCAGACGCTAAATAACCTAAGCTGTTGATAAAGCGTCGTAAAATAACCTACGAAAAAAAATACATTATTAGCTGAAGTGTCTGACCAGATAAGAACTAAATCCTGTGCGGATGACTGTTAAATTAAGAACGCCTTCCTTTTTAACACGTTAAGGTTATGTCCGCTATTCTGCCTCGAATATACTACATCCCTTTGCATTATTCTGCCCGCCCTCTTATTTCCTTTTTCTTACATTGCCCATAAGAGGTTCCACGATCTTAATAAAGAAGTTTTCATATCAAGGCATCTGTACACAAGACTTGAAAAATCGTCCTGTAACTTTTATCCGGGACTCTTTTCATTCACGTTGTGGACTTAAAGTGTAGTACGAAATTCCCGGCTTTATTTCTCTTTCAAAGGAAACCATGGTAAGTTATTTCTCAGCAACTAAAGAAACGCATTAATGGTTGAACTCCTCGAGTTTTGAAGACTACGAGATGGTGACGATCAGCTTGTTGAATGAAATCGAAAATAGGAATATTCAAAGAAATTATTCAATTTACTTCAAACTATCACGAAAAATTACACAAAATAACGTCTTCCTCCAAATTATTCCCAATAGTTTCCTTAAAGAGTGTCTGCATAAACAAAAATTGATATTATGAAAATGGCACGTAGTACTTTCTAATCATATATGTTTTATTCTTTTTTTTTTAAGTTGTCTTGGCAGCTCAGTTGTCAAAGCGCTGACTTATGACTACCGCGGATCCAAATTCATATCTCAGTCAAGATCGAGTTATACCACAGTCTAGTAGGCTTATAATTATAGTCACGAAGCTTGAGTTCTGAGGGTACTAGGAACAATAGACTGTGCCGGTACTGTTCCACATTGTCTGTGATGAGGCGATAGTAGCGATCCTAGTGGTTAGCAACTATCTATGGATGCATATTCCCTACGTATTGAGTGACTATATATACTGGACTGTAGTTGTACTGTATATGGTTCGCCAGAGAAAAGAGCGATTTTAAAGTACGCGATACACAAGTATAGTAGCAGATAGGTTAGAAGGTGGTGGTGGTGGTGTTGTGGTTTAGTCAACTGTCCGAAGACAGGTCTGAACCCCACAAGTGACACCAACAAGGCATTACTCATGAGGCAACTAGGCCAGAAGATAATGGAGTATGATGGCCAGTTACTTTCTCCCTTCATTACATACATAGCTGACTTAATACATATTACATTAGTCTTCAGATGTATGCAAATTATTCTTTTTTTAAGTAGGCTGTTTTACGACGCTTTAAATTTTGAAGTGATTTATATTAACCTTACATTTCAATACTAAGTTACTATTGCAAAACAAAACAATATGCTGTTATTATTTTGTAGAAAACTTCAGTTATTATAGCATGACAATAGAAGATAAAATAATTCTCATAAGATTACTTTGAGATTATCCAACTATGACAACATTCAAAAGAAAAATATAGCTCTTATATGGGATTGCCAGATTTTCAAACTGGAAATACGGAAGATTTTGGAAATAATTGCCAAAATAGTTCTATCAAGACATTATCGACATGTTTTACCTTTAGAAGAATATTATATGCAGTATAACTGTACGTAAAAGTAATTTAAAATGAATGTCACAACAATATTTATAATTAATACTTGTTTTGCATTCATTCATGAAATTTTAAAATTAATTGAAATTTCCCTTGACAAAACAGGTTGAAAATTAATCAGAATTTGTCATTGTAGATTACACTTAAAAATATGTAATTAAAATAACTTTCATAGCATCATAGCACTATTCATTCATATTTACCATTTAAATAAATAAATAGATAGGTAAATAGATGAAAATAAATAAAAAATAAATTACGGGAGAAAATGTTATCAAATACGTGAAACAAGAGACTGGCGAAAATGTGGGTAAAATACGGGAGACCTGGCAACCCTACTCTCCTATGAATTCTTCTTTCATAATAGGCTATGCGTTACTATGGCAATTTTATCCAAGGGAAGTTAACTCTGTTTATTTTTATACAATATAAGTCACACACCAACCTAAAATACTGTAAGAGAAGATTTACTCTCGTATAAAAATGCACTAAATAACAATTAATTTAATAGTCACTTACACCGTTTTTACATGACGAATTAGGTTATAAACTGTGGATACGTCCATAACTGTAACAGCACAGTAATTGGTGCAGTTTTGGTGTTTAATGTCTTCATTATTCACCTGTCAAGATGGATTCAAAGAGCAGTTTACCACACGCAAGCGATAAAACTAAATTATAATATAAGCTTTAAAGTCTCTCAAGCAATTGGCCATAAAACATAATGGGCAGGATGTGTTACAGCTCAGAGTCCTCTAGCGGCCGACTACACAACTATTATTCAACAATGCAACATCATCACCTTTGAGATAATAGTTCTGGCGGACTGGATGTAAACACAGTTCTTGGAAATGTGGCTATGTACAAGAATACAATTATTTATTTCTTTTGAAGAGAAAGTCGTGAAACATGAGTACACTAGCACTACGGACATACTAATTAAGAATTAATTATTAAGAACTATTTTACCGATTTCGATACTTAAAAGTATAGTTTATATAATGCTGCGTTATCTCTGCTGGATAAATAGTTCGGCAAAGATATTTGATGAGTTAAATATAAAGATGTACGCGAACTTGTGTCCGTTTTGTATGTATGTACACTGTACAGTAGCCTTTATACAGTTGTATGTTGATATAACGAACACCACATATATTTTTCAGAAGAACAAAAATATTCATAATCCTCGTTCATGTCTCCATAAGGCGTAATGATGATAACTTCATTTCCATAAACTTCGGCAATACAAAATTTTCGTTAGAACGAGAAAAAAAAATTCCTTCTTCAAAATAGAATCGACTGAACGAATTTAGCCTATTTTGTGCATTTTCCTTAAGTCCCCAAAACAATATCGTAGCATAATTCAATATATGAGATGTTCAAAATACCAAAACATGATTTTCCTCATATGACAAGAGACTTTTGTGTCACACGATATATTATACAGGGTGACTCACGAGGATTTACCGTCCCTTACGGAGCTTATTTCCGTAGACATTTTGAGCAAAAAAAGTCATATAAGTATTTGTCCCATTCTCAATATTTTCAGAGTTACACTAATTTGAAGTTGTTTGCAAAATACCATTATTCTTGAGTTTCAAGGGTAAAAGAACATTACAGATAAAGAATGAACTATTCAGGAGTATCATTTCTTTAATTAGCTAATATTTGGAAGCTAAAAATGTGTTATGAATTTCATAGTTGCTCCGTACAGAATTTTGTTTTTCGATTTTTAACTACAAAATTACATTCTCTTACGCATTTATCACAGCAATTGTTACAAATCATGCCACTCTTGTAAATTCTTTAAGACTGCACATTAGGATGCATAATTAAACTCTAAAGAATCAAGTTCTTAAAGTCGTAAGATCTGTAACAATTTTTGTGATAAGTGCGTAAGAATGATGTAATTTTTAGTTAAAAATTGAAAAACAAAATCCGTACGAAGCAATTAACAACACATTTTAAGCTTCAGAACACTAGCCAATTAAAGAAATGACACTTTTGAATAGTTCATTCTTTATTTGTTGGCCTAATATTTCTTTTACCTTTAAAACAAAAGAAAAAAAGGTATTTTACTAAAAATTTCAAATTAGTGTAACTCTCAAAATATTGAGATGAGAAATGCTTATACGACATTTCTTGCTAGGAATGTCTTCGGAAATAATCTCCGTAAGTGACGGTAAATCCTCGTGAATCACTCTGTACATAGGTCTACAAAAGTTCGTAGAAATTTGTTGATAATCAGTAATACATTCTTGTGCGTAAACGGCACAATTTTTTCGAGCCGCCTTTGCTGCCTTTGCTCATCCATTAAACTAAAACAGAAGGATATGTCGAAAGTGTCCGTTTTTTTCACTTGGTATTCCATCTTCTTTAGCCCACAAATAGCATAAAAGTTCTTTAAATCCGTAAAATTCAAGGCGTATTTACAAACCCAATACGACAAATGACAAACGATAAACAATTTCCTAACAACGCAGTGTTGTGATGAACAAAAACGCTACAGACTTACGCATCAACCTAACAGCCTATGTATAATATGTATTCATAACCTCTGATTAAGGTTCCAGCTCTTCCATGTCAGGTAATACACCTCACTTGACGGTATGTGTCACAGGGGAACAGTTGTTGTATACAGACGTGGACAAATTATTAGACTAAAACGTTTTTCTTGGAAACATAATATAATTCGTCATATCAACTATCAGTATAATTCACAGAGTCTCTATTGTTGTAAATATGATTGTTTACATCTTCTGGTACATTTTTCCAATGGTTAAGTACATTTTGTCTGGCTGTGTTGGTACTACTGGTGTTTTAATTATATACTGCAGAAGATATTCAACAGTCTGTTCTCCCATGGCCTGCAAGAAGACCGGACATGAACGAAATTGAAAATCTGTGATCTATACTGAAGAAGAAAGTGAACAAAAAGATGCGTACAACAAAACATGGACTCATTTAAGCACTGTCTGATATCAGGCTAAATGATGCTGATATTCAAAGAAAGTGTCAAACTTTGGTTTCCAGCATCCCTGACAAAATCAACTGTGCAAAATACATTTTTGTTCATTATTTCTGCCGATAAATACAGTTTTGTTGCACATATAATTAATTTAGTCTAATAATTTGTCCACGTCTGTACATCTCAAGTCTGATTGGTGAAATATGTTACTAATCACCGATGTAGGCCTATGTAATGGAGGCGGAAAGGAACTGGCAACTCTATCACATTATCTCTTGGTTTAGTTGCATTAAAAGTGATGCCTTATTGGTGTTACGTATGAGTTTTCAAGCAATCTTTCGACTGTTGACTATATAATATTCGAAATGTGATTTTTTTGAAACCTCATTAGAGGAGGGTGCTTTTACATTGCGTCATGGACGGGATTTCGCTCGTGTATTATGGGGGCAGATCTCATATTTTGAATGGGATTATGGCATTTTATAACAATTTAGAAATCTTCTCACTATTCGTGAGCTGCCACAAGGGACAAAGAGTACTTAAGCATATAAATGTTTACAATTTCAGTGAACCATTAATTTTGCTTTGACAATGAAACTCCTACAAGTACATAGCTGCAAATACATTTTTAGATTAGTGGAAATATAGCTAATTTGAGAGAGAGAGGTATGAATTACGAAAAAGTAAAGAATGCTAATGAACTTGGTTTCATTTCGAATATACGTGATGCTTCAGGAGAGCAATTGATTCTTTCAATGCAGCTAAAGTTACAATCGGAATAATAGATGTAGGTATTCCAAGCCTCTTAAACACATCTTTCATGAAGAGAGTAGCAGTACCTCTTGCTCCAACCAGAAATCCGATTACTTCAAGCTCTTTTAGCCGATATTTTTCTGGTTCTCTCGATTTGTTGTGAAACATTTTTTTCTAAAGTCAAGTGTTACAGCGTGTTTGAAATAAGGTTAAATAGGTAAAGTTACTAAATAAATAATAACAATTAATTGGCAAATATCATTTTGAGGGGCAACCGTAATGACAAACTTATTATCAGCAATTTATCTTTTAAAGGCTTTAAGTTAATTTTAAACTAATATCCTTCAAAGCTATAAATAAAGATTAAATTTCTTTAAGCCGGCTGCTAAATACCAATAAAACCAACCTTATTAGGGCCCTTACGAATATGAATTTACGCGATAGAAGTAACTTTCATTAACATCTAACTACGTATTGTCTGCGAAGGCTTCTTCTAACATTTGCCAACATACAGAGATAAACAGTGTCACAAGCTTCACGTATTCGTTTCTTCGTATTCTCTTTTGTGGTAGATGACGTAGACATAAATTTTTCTTTTACATATGCTTATAAAAAGTAATCCGAATGGGTAATATCAGGTACTCGGGCAGGCCATGTGACAGGTCCAGCACGTCCAATCCATCTATCTCATAAAACACATGGTTATCAGAATGTTATTGTTGCCTTTCTCTCCAATATTTATTTTTTTAGTTCACAAAGAGTAATAAGACTGCGTTAAACCCTGTGGCTGCGTGGTCTAGAGCACTGGATTATCACTCAGGCGCTCCGGGTTCGCAGAAGGACAATGTCACAGTTGTTTTTTTTCTCGAGGTCTGTATTATTTTCAAACAAGTTGTAACTTCTTAAGACCTGACTTAAAAAATGTTTCAAACAAAAGTTGCCCGATTTGTTGAAGAGAACCAGAATATATATATATATATATATATATATATATATATATATATATATATAAATCCATAATTCCACTCAAAATATCAAAACTACGCCCGTACTTCCTGAATGAAGCTCAACGGAATGCCGTGCATGTTGAAATTTGAAAGCCCCCTCCCGTAATAAGATTTGAAATAAATATCCGCATTGATCCATTTATTTATGAGAAACTAATTTGTAATGCTTCATATGGAACACCCTGTATGTATACATATAAATAACGTTTTGCTCTTTTATGTTTCCGTGCATATTCTGACATCAAGCAATTATTTAAAGGTTTTATGAAAATAAAAGTGAAGATAATTGTTCATTAAATGTATTTCAATAATTACAATTTTATACATTCGAAATAAAATCAAATTTATCTGCGCATTTTATATCGGTTTAGAATGCCTTATTGATCAGCATTCATAACTATGGCTTTTCAAAGTATATTCGAGATTCCAACATTGATAATTTACATTCTATCCATATTTTCAAAGTTGTTTATGAGACTTTTTTTACTCCCGTACTAAAAATAATAACAAAATTCATATAAAGCGCCAACGAGAGTATGGAGTGAGCTTCGCTATTGTTTGGCTGTGTTATATCTCTCCGCGTCATTACAGGAGGCCATGGTTTACAACAGATAATGTTCAGAAACATTTTCAAATGCGTTGTACGCCTTTCATTACATTGTGAGCCGACATCAATACAAAAGCTATTCATTTGTTATATCGCGCCATTTTATGATCCCTAAACGATTACACCATAAAATTTGTACGCAGTAGCCCAACAATACGTTACCATAGTAATGACTTTTATTATTCATTCCATGCCTTCAAGAACTAATGGAAACAAAATAACGACGGGTTCTTCGACTTTCGCATGTTTTCTTACTGTTTCGTCTCCTTTTTACGAGTTCATTGCATAGATAGACGGCAGAGATCGCTAGTGCAGCTAATGACGTTAACTCGCAGTTAGGATCTTTCATGTCGATAGAAATGTCAGTGAAACATATAATTCAAGTTAATGCAGAAGTTTCTCGAACAGTTAATACTTAATTCTAATTTAACTCTGTCTCCCTTTTTCTCTTTTGCAGAACTTGAGGTAAGTTAAATTATAGCCTTAGCTTGTGATAATAAAATAATATTGCTGATGTAGCATTACATTAATTTACATCACAAATCAGATTTCATTTTCTGAATTCGATTGGAACATACAGTTGATGCTGTATATTGTCTACTATTTACAAGTAGTTCTACCTAGACTATAATGTCATTCTAAAACAAATATAATTAATGTATACGCGTATTAGTATCAACGACGTTAATATATTATGTAATGTGTGTTACAGTAGTAGCAGCCAAGTTAATTGTAACATTTTTTAACGTTTAATAAAGTTAATGAAGGAAGACAGGAAAAAATGGAAAAAAGAGGGAAAAAACACTTTAAAGGTACCCGAAAACGCGTACTTGCAAGGGAAATTGGGGGCTGAGAAAAGTTTGTATGTCAGCACCACATAGGCGGAGAGAGAGAACCATTTCCTTGGGGGGGGGGGGCAAAGAAAAATCATAGAATCCCCATGTAACGGGGTTATGGGGACATTATTTACTCCTCCCCCGTTATAGCTTGACCGTGGTACAGTATATCGGAATATGATCATTTAATAAAGGTATTTTTGAGGGGCATGTTTCTTATAGTGTTACATGCATATTTCTTTTTGAGGATCAACGTGGCGAAGCAATTGAACGCTGAACGTTATCGGGATATGCTCACCAATTTTGTCGTTCCTGAATGCGCAGTTTAAGAATTCGGAATAGTCAATGTGGTTCCAACAAGACGGAGCAACGTCCCTTACTGCCCAGATTTCCACGAATGTTCTACACGATATGTTTCCAGGAAGAATCATCTCTCGGTTTGAAAACTTATCATGGCCTCCAAGGTCTCCTGACCATACTGTTCCTGATTATTATCTATGGGGCACTCTGAAGAACCAAGTGTATTCGACTCGACCAGTTACGACAGAAATTCTAAAGAGAAGAATTCGGCAAGAGATCGCCGATGTGTCCCAGGAAGTAATGCGAAATTCCATGAATTGTGTACTTTTCAGTGTAAGAGAGTGTCTCAGGTAATGGAGGTCATTTGAAGTATGTTGTCTTAAAAATACGTTAATCTGTTTCTATACAATTCTCCCAGACTGTGGCCATTTATACGTACAATTCTCCCAGACTGTGGTCATTTATACGTTAATCTGTTTCTATACAATTGTCCTAGACTGTGGCCACTTATACGTTAATCTGTTTCTATACAATGCTCCCAGAATGTGGTCATTTATACGTTAATCTGTTTCTATACAATTCTCCTAGACTGTGGCCATTTATACGTTAATCTGTTTCTATACAATTCTCCCAGACTGTGGCCACTTATACGTACAATTCTCCCAGACTGTGGCCATTTATACGTTAATCTGTTTCTTTACAATTCTCCTAGACTGTGGTCATTTATACGTTAATCTGTTTCTATACAATTCTCCCAGACTGTGGCCATTTATACGTACAATTCTCCCAGACTGTGGCCATTTATACGTTAATCTGTTTCTATACAATTCTCCCAGACTGTGGCCATTTATACGTTAATCTGTTTCTATACAATGCTCCCAGAATGTGGCCATTTATACGTTAATCTGTTTCTTTACAATTCTCCCAGAATGTGGCCATTTATACGTTAATATGTTTCTATACAATTCTCCCAGACTGTGGCCATTTATACGTTAATCTGTTTCTATACAATTCTCCCAGACTGTGCCATTTATATTTTATTTACTTATTTATTTCGCTAATAGTTGTAACATAAAATATAATATAAGCAGAAAAAAAAAAAACTTTAGCTTACCCCTGAAAGAGTAGAACTCGTGTTCAGGGGCGGATTCTTGAATGAAAATTAAAAAGTATAGAATATAATTTGTCTTATTCCTACAACGCAATAAGAATATATAAATTTAAATTTGGAATTTTTCATTATTTATAAAATCCATACATAACTTTTTAAATTGAATACCAGAACTATTAGAATTGACTAGATTAGGACATTTAAATATAAATTTGTTATATATTTTTGAGCCTAAATTACTACTATGATTAAATACTGTAGCAGTGTTGCATTTTGGTTCAACAATCTTAAAGAATTCATACCTTTTGTTTCATAACTATGAGAATGCAATTCAAAATTATTTCGAATTTTATGTATGAATTTTATTAATACAATATAATAAATTTGCCTTATTTTAAGAAAATTAAAGTCTAAAAACAATTTTTGAGATAGAAAATCAATAGGTTTATGAAGACATACTTAAATTATTTTCTTCTGCATTTTGGTTCAACAATCTTAAAGAATTCATACCTTTTGTTTCATAACTATGAGAATGCAATTCAAAATTATTTCGAGTTTTATGTACGAATGTTATTAATGCAATATAATAAATTTGCCTTATTTTAAGAAAATTAAAGTCTAAAAACAATTTTTGAGATGGAAAATCGATAGGTCTATGAAGACATATTTAAATTATTTTCTTCTGTAATAAAGTGGATTAAATTGGTTTTAAATAAGCTACCCCATCCTATAATTCCACACATACATAATTACCGATTGAAATAAAGTTAAGTATATTGTGCGTAATAAACTTATTGACAAGTAATTCCTCAATAAAACAAAATAATGTATTATTTTACGTAATTTATTACAAAAGTAATTAATGTGTTAGAAAGATAGGTCAATAGTGATGAGGGAATTCTTACAAAAGAGCTATATTTTCCAACGGTCTATGATCAAAATAAATGTAAAGTAATAACGCCAAATTTCGTGCTGACACAGTTTTTGACTGGGCATGGAAAATTCGGGGAATACTTAAATAGATTCCATATTAAAGACGATGCAACTTGCATTTGTGGGGAGGACTCTCAAGATGTGAAACATGTATTATATGATTGTCCAGTCTTTTGCCGTGAAAGATACGAGTTTGAGTTGTTACTGAACACTTTAAATTATACATTTACCAAACCGTTAACCAATATACTTACCGACTCTAAATCATATAAGTATTTCATGTCCTTCTTGAATAGAATATTCGTGAAACTGTAAAATGTTAAATTATTCCGGGGAAAAAAATCGCATTAGTTCTACTCAATTGTTATGAAACTGTAAGTCTTCAATTTCGTATACTATAATTGTACTATTGGTTTTAATTGTTTTTAATTAGGTATTTTATTTCTAATTTTGAGCTATTTCTTGTAATAAAGGCCTTTGATTCTATTGGATTTGAACACGTAACTAATTGTCTGAAATCCCTACCTGTTCCAGTATCTTTACGAGAATTAGTTCAAGCTTTAGTAGTGGGGAACTTTACTCGGATTCACAGTTCCAATCAGATATCTGATCCAATTGTATTGCAGAAAGGAGTTTTCCAAGGATCACCTTTATCCCCATTAATTTTTAATATGTCAATAGATTTTATTCTAAAAGAACTTACGGAGAAACAAGTCAGTGATAAATTTGGTTTTGAGGCTTCTGAGAATTTACACAATCTAACAATGGCTGCCTTTGCTGATGGTTTAGTAATCATAGGGAAAGATATGTCAGCTGCTCAGGACCTAGTATTAATGGTGAAGGAGCTTTCAGAAGGCATTGGATTACACATTAATCCAAATAAATCAACTTCCATTAATATTGTAAAAGGAAAGTTAAGTGAAGAGGATCTGATTCTTTATGAAGATTGCTCCATAAGAAGGATCAAACAAGATGAAACTATAATATATTTGGGTGTATCATTCAATGGGGAAATAACTTTTGATCGGGAGGCATTTATGTTAAGTCTGAAAAATGATTTGGAAAATTTAGTATCCACCTCCATGCTCCGTCCAGATCAAAAGCTCAACATTGTTAACCAGTATATATGGCCTAAATTTATCTACCCATTACAAATGGCTTCTATCCATCAGTTACCAGGAACATTCTTAGAAGATATTGATAAGTTAATCCGTAGTTCTGTTAAACAAATGCTTATGATGCCATCTGATACACCTACTAGTATGTTATATGCAAGCAAAAACTACAGAGGTTTGGGACTAGTCAGAGCATCATGGGAAGCGTTCTTGCAACACTGCAACATCTGCATCACTTTAATATTAAATGAAAATCCTTATGTAAATAGTATGCGACCTTTGATGTCGGAACTTAATTCTTCCTGTCTACATCTAAGTCTCCCTTGTCCAGTAGAACTTCGTAAATCTGTGACTAGGAAATTAAGAGAGGAATTAAGAAATGCAGAATTCGAATCATGGAAAGTAATGCCTGGAAGAGGCAGAGGTGTAGAATTGTACAGCCAAGTACCTAAAGCCAACGCCTGGATTTTTAATAAGTCTGGACTATCTACATCTGAATGGGTAACCTGCCTCAAAATGAATGCCAATTTAGCAGCAGTTAGAGGAGTACCTGGTCGCTCTTTGGACGGATCCCGGTGCAGATATTGCTGCCCGGAGACTGAAACCCTTGCCCACGTCCAAGGTCAGTAAAACAGAGGTTTACTCCTCCGAAATACCAGACACCATCATGTTCGACCCTTAATTGCAACTGCTTTAAGAAAAAAGTCTTGGATAGTAGAAGAGGAAGTTTTTTGCCTTGCTGCTAATGGCTCCTCTAGACATATTGACATCATAGCGTATTCCCAGACTACCAAGAAAGGATATATCATTGATCCTACCATAAGGATTGAAACGGGGAGTAGCCAGCCGGAGGATGTCAATCAAGAAAAGATCAACATTTATCTGCCAACAGTTGATTACTTCAAAGCAAAATACCAGCTTGAAGACATTGAGATGATTGCTCTTCTTATTGGAGCTCGTGGTGTGATTCCCAAGTTCTTTGAAAGCTTCAGGAAGACTTTTGAACTACTACAGACACTTACTGCTGACATCATAACTTCAGTTTTGAAACGCTCTTGCCAAATTCTGAGTCATCATATTCACTTTGTTTATTTATTTTATTCACTTTCTATTCATATATGTTTATCTTCATTTTTTTCTATAAAATTTATGTAAACATTTAATATTGCAAAATTCATATAGGAGAGTATACTGAGTCCTTCTGGGCTACCTCCAATGGGCGGCAGTTATTACCTTACCTTACCTATTTATTGCGTCTAAAATAATGTGTTTAATAACTATTATATATATATATATATATATATATATATATTTCTTCCTATAACCATTACAGGTTGCCACTGACGAAGAGTACCATGATACAATAAATATAGAGAAATGCCTCGAGGCTTTATGAAACATATTTTTGTTGTTACAGTGAAAAATAACGAATTGAAATAGATTGAAAGATAAAATAATATACAAAGTAACGTCAAGAAGATGTGAATTAAAGTCATGGTCCATGTATATACTGCCTGAAAATAGCTACTGATCCTTTGCGTGTTTGTTTTTAGAATAATGTGTTTAATCTGTACTACAGTCAGTGTATTGTTATTAGTAGACTATCTCTTTGTTGTTACCCATTGCTTTAAAAAGAATGTATTTAACTTGTAATTTTAAGTTAATTTTCCTACTATTCCTTTACGGTTTACATTTGTTTTTAAATCTTTTGTATTGCCCCTACTATTATATATTGCCCGTCAAGAATTTCGTTATTCGTTAGTTGTAAGTCATTACTTGTCTTATTATTTTAATTATTGTACTTGTTCCTGAATCACGTATGTAACTTGTAACCGTAAATGATTGCTTGTAATAACCCTTTATTACTCTTAACTGTTCCATTGTTCATGAATTAAGTATTAATTTGAAAGTGAAAGTCAAACTTTGTTATATTAATCTACTATTGATTATCTTTTTAGGTCGTACATTTACTCTGAAACGGTTAGACATTCTTGTATATCTTTTGCATTGATTATTCCTCAAACATTTCATTAATCTTTAACAGGATCCATTTTTCATTAAGGTGCATTCTTCTACATAATTCATGTGAATCGTAACTGTGACCACTATTATATATTATAACTTTACTATTGTTTATTGGTTATAAAATATGTATTTTTATGCCAACTATAACCCTAATATACCTCAGGGTGAAATAGGGTTTATTAAATTGGATAAGAAAAAAAATGTGTTAGTTCCATTTTAAATGATTGTCGAAAATTATGCCTAAATATTTAACTTCAGAGGACTCTCTAAAAATCGGACATTTACACTGTATAAGGCAACAATTAGAGTTATGTAATTTAATACTTGATATAGATGTTGGAGGTTTATGTTTCTTTGTGTAATGTTGTGCTAATATTTTATTATTTATTAAGACTTAAAATGTGTCAGTACTTTTTGCCGGACCCTGTATTATTGTATGCGTATGACTGTTTCAGAAATACTACATGAATAACAGCTATACAGCATGGTGGGAAAAAATTCTTCGTTTAATGATTAGAACAGATATAGACCTCTAATACCGTACTAGGCAATCTGCAACAGGTGCAATTTGTAACACGACGTAACTCCAAGCCTGACACGAAACTTTGATTATTGCGATTCCTTGCTAACTAATGTAAGTCCACTCTTAGCTGAGAGACTACAACGTGTTCATAATGTGTGCATACGATTCATCTGCAATACTCGTAAATTTGACCATATAACACCTTCCCTCCAGTTACTTTCATGGGTGCGTCTGAAGGAAAGAAGAACAATACATTCACTGTCTCTTCTATTTAGAATCATGCATACTTCTACTCCGAATTATCTGTTATCGCGCTTTCAATTTCTTACAACTCTTCGAAACCGACATCAAGCACTTCTTTCTATCCCTCATCATAGAACGACTTTATACTCATCTTCCTATACTGTAGAAATATCTCGCCTCTGAAATTCGTTACCTAATGACGTCAGGGACTGCCGGACTTTATCACAATTCAAAATTAAATTGGAAAATTTTGTCTTAGTTAATGTTTTTAGGTATTACTAGAAGTATTGATTTGTGTTTTTTTTTCTTTTTCTTTTTTAATCTAGATTAAAATTCCAAGTTTCTTGTTTATGTTAGTTAATTAGTTAAGATACAATTAATTATGATACTTAATCACTCATTCAAAGTTTGTGTGACTGCAACCTGTGTATATTTTTGTGTGGCTTTACTTTGTTTATAGTGTTTTTTTCTCTCTCTTTATTTCTTGTGTAGCTTTATTTTGTATATAGTGTATTTTTTTTCTGTTTATTTCTATTATTGTATTTGTATTCCTGGTGTTGTGAAAGAGAAGGCCTGATGGCCTTAACTACACGAGAATAAATAAATAAATAAATAAATAAATAAATAAATAAATAAATAAATAAATAAATAAATAAATAAACTTCCGTCAAATATGACATTTATCTACGCGCTCTGAGGTTATGGAAGCGTAGCTATAGACTTTACTCTGTGTACACCTTATTCATCTGAATAACAGAGTGTGGGCAGTCTCATAATGAAGTGTACTGTTCATTATTTCCACAGGTAGACTACAACGGACGGGCAGTTCTGAAAAGACTCTAGGAGACGGTTTCCATAGCAACGAGTTTTCTGCAAGGTCCACGTAATGAATATTTTTCATGGCACATTTTAACCCATCGAATTATTTATGAGGCAGTGCAACAATCAATCACCGGGCGCATATACTAAATCGCCGTATGCATATGCATGATGGTATACGTTTCAATTTCTACGTATAAAATGGATGAGAGTGGCTGTCTCATGTTTCCATGGTGACCAGTAAACACCGCTCAGCACCGGCTGCTGCTGATTGAACGAGCCGCCTCCCTACAACAGCGTCACAAGTGCACCACGCCCCTTGCTACTCTATTCAATGTTAATCTCACTTGAACGGCCCAGCTGTAGTTTCTCACTAAATGGTCCGGGCTTCGATGTACAGCAGATTCTATGTGAGTAATGAGCTGTGAGGCAGATATCCTATGGGTTAAGTCATTTCTCCTGTTACAACACCAACATTTCTAACGACAATAATAATAATAATAATAATAATAATAATAATAATAATAATAATAATAATAATAATTTCATTCTTCGAAGAGATGAAAAAATTCAAATACCTTGGAGAAACAGTAACAAATATAAATGACACGAGGGAGGAAATTAAACACAGAATAAATATGGAAAATATCTGTTATTATTCGGTTGAGAAGCTTTTGTCATCTAGTCTGCTGCCAAAAAATCTGAAAGTTAGAATTTATAAAACAGTTATATTACCGGTTGCTCTGTATGGTTGTGAAACTTGGACTCTCACTGTGAGAGAGGAACAGATATTAAGGGTGTTTGAGAATAAGATTCTTAGGAAAATATTTGAGGCTAAGAGCGATGAATGGAGGAAGTTATACAACGCAGAACTGCATGCATTGTATTCTTCACCTGACATAATTAGGAACATTAAATCCAGACGTTTGAGATGGGCAGGGCATGTAGCACGTATGGGTGAATCTAGAAATGCATATAGAGTGTTAGTTGGGAGACCGGAGGGTAAGAAACCTTTGGGAAGGCCGAGACGTAGATGGGAGAATAATATCAAAATGGATTTGAGGGAGGTGGGATATGATGATAGAGACTAGATTAATCTTACACAGGATAGGGACCGATGGCTGGCTTATGTGAGGGCGGCAATGAACCTGGGAGTTCCATAAAAGCCATTTGTAAGTAAATAAGTAACAATAGTAGTAGTAGTAGTAGTAGTAGTAGTAGTAGTAGTAGTAGTAGTAGTATTAGTAATAATAATAATGATAATAATAATAATAATAATAATAATAATAATAATAATAATAATAATAATACGCGTAATATTCTTCACACCACTCAAAGCTGGGGAAAATTATAGTAATTAAGAATTATCTGCACCTTAAAATAGTAATGAGTACCGAACTCATTTAAAAAGCTGTATACAGACAACATCAGAAGAAACAATAGGATACACAGAAGGTGGAAGAATTAAGAAACTTTGGGTCACAGGGAGAATGTTGGAGAAGATGGAGGAGAGGAAAAAATGGAAAAACATCATCACAGAAAAAGATAGAAAAAACTATAGGAAACTTAACAACAAACTAAGAAGAGAAACTGATAAGGCGAAGGAATACTCGATGAAAGAGAAATGTAAAGAAATATAGGGGATGTAGAGAGAAAAGGAAGATATGATTTAATGTAGCGCGAAGTGAAATGTTTGGACTTCACAAATAAGAAGAGCAAATCCATGTGGTTGATAGAGGACGAAATCAGAAATGAAATAACATACAGACCAGGGATAGTGAACAGATGGACGAAATATGTAGAAGAGTTATATGAGACAGGGAATCGTCCAGATGACTTGGATATAGAAGACGAAAAAGGATTTCCTATTTTAAGGGAAGAAGTTGAATTAACGCTTAAGGAAATGAAGAATGGGAAAGCAACAAGAGTTGATGGAATCCCCATTGAATTAGTGAAATGCTTAGGTGAAGAAAAGAAGGAAATTCTATCATTATTCAACGAAATATATGAGAAAGGCGACTGGCCTGAAGATTTCACGGAGACAGTGTTGCTTCCAATACCGAAGAAAAATAATGCCAAGAAATGTAACGAGTTCAGGACTATCAGCCTGATATACAATCGGCGAAGATTCTTCTGCGAATACTGAATCGACGTTTATATTCTAAGATGGAAGGACAGTTGGGAAAGGAAATTATAGTAATTAAGAATTATCTGCACCTTAGAATAGTAATGAGTACCGAACTCATTTAAAAAGCTGTATACAGACAACATCAGAAGAAACAATAGGATACACAGAAGGTGGAAGAATTAAGAAACCTTGGGTCACAGGGAGAATGTTGGAGAAGATGGAGGAGAGGAAAAAATGGAAAAACATCATCACAGAAAAAGATAGAAAAAACTATAGGAAACTTAACAACGAACTAAGGAAGGGAAAAGGTACGAGAGATGCAATTGGACTACTATGAATAATCGGCGATAGGTACCTAGAGAAGAATAAAGAAGTGTATATAGTATTTGTGGATCTAAAAAAGGCGTTTGACAAAGTGTATTGGAATAAACTGATGGGAATTGGTGTCGATTGGAAAGAGAGGAGGCTGTTCAGTAACCTTTATCTGAAACAACGAGTCAAAGTCAGAATAGGAGAAGAAATGTAAGAAGGAAGTGAAATAGAGAGAGGAGTACGACAAGGATGACCTTTATCACTTACTCTGTTCAACATCTACTTGGAGGATTTAGTGAAGAACTGTTTTCAGAACATGGGAGGAGTGATAGTAGGAGGAAGAAAAATAAAGTGTGTAAGATTTGCTGACGATATGGCGTTGTTAGCAGAAGAGGAGATGATACTGAGGGATATGCTACAGGAGCTAAATGACAGGTGTGATCAATATGGAATGAAGATAAATGCCAACAAGACGAAGACTATGGTCTTAAGAAAAAAAGGTAAGACGGTAAACTTCCGAATTATAAATGAATCAGTAGAGCAAGTGGACAGCTTAAAATACTTAGGGTGTACTATAAGCAGTAACATGACCTGCTGGGCAAGAAGTTAAAAGGAAAATAGCAATGGCAAAGGGAGCTTTTAATAGGAAAATGAGCATCTTCTGCGGACTCTGCAGAAAAGAACTGAGGAAGAGACTAGTGAAGTGCTTTGTGTGGAGTGTAGCACTGTATGGGACAGAAACTTGGACATTACGACGAAGTGAAGAGAAGCGAATAGAAACATTTGAAATGGGGATCTGGAGAAGAATGGAACGCGTGAAGTGGACAGACAGAATAAGAAACGAAACTGTGTTGGAAAGAGTGGATGAAAAAAGAATGATGCTGAAACTGATCAGAAAGAGGAAATGGGATTGGCTGGGTCAAGGGTTGAGAAGAAGCATGCACTGGAAGGAATGGTGAACGGGAGAAGAGTTCGTGGCAGAAGAAGATATCAGATAATAGACGACACTGAGGTATATGAATCATATGCGGAGACAAAGGTGAAGAAAGAAAATGGAAAAGACTGGAGAACGCTGGATTTGCAGTAAAAGACCTGCCATTGGGCAGAACACTATGAATGAATGAATCTACATTCTTATGTTACAACTACGAAGAATAGTTTAACGAAACGTATCATGTTTGACATGAATAAGTTACTACCTACAATTATTAATGTTGTAGCCTATGTAATATAAATAGGAATTGCAAAGGAAGCTTTTAATAGAAAAAGGAGTATCTACTGTAGACCTCTAAGAAAAGAAATAAGAAAGAGGCTAGTGAAGTGCTTTGTATGGAGTGTGGGATTGTATGGGGCAGAAACATGGACATTGCGACAAAGTGAAGAGAAACGACAAAACATTTGAAATGTGGATATGGAGAAGAATGGAGTGTGTGAAATGTACAGACAGAATAAGCTATGCTAGAAAGAGTGAGTGAAGAAAGAATGATGATGAAACTGATCAGAAAGAGGAAAAAGAATTGGTTAGATGGCTGACTAAGAAGAAATTGCCTACTGAAAGTTGCAGTGTAAGGAATGGTAAAGGGGAAAAGAGTTCGGGGCAAAAGAAGATTTCAGATGATAGACGACTTTAAGATAGTAGTAGTATTTATTCCATATTTATAAACCCTATTTTACATATAGTATATTAGGGTTATATTTTAAACTAATCATAACAAATTGAAACTTACAGACTACCATACAATAAATATACACTTGTAAGAGTGTAACATATATAAATTAATTAGATTAATGCCTTGAAATTACAGTCTAAGAACATAGAGAATTTAACATGAATAGCATGTTGCACTTATAGATAATATTATGACACTTAGGTAATATACACACATACACACATACATACATACATACATACATACATACATACATACATACATGCATGCATACATGCATACTTACGTATGTAGAGACATAACATATAGATACATACGGTGAATAAACATTAATTTGATTGAAGGCTTGAAATTATAATCGAAATACCTAGAGAATTTAACATGAATAGACATGTTGAACTTGTAGATCATATTAAGACATTTCGCTAAAATATGTACATTTGTAGACATAATATAACAACATGTAGACATATATTTATAAATATACACATGCATACATACATCCATACATACATTACACTCACACACAGATACATATATATATATATAATATATATATATATATATATATATATATATATATATATATATATATATATACACAGCAAGATGTACGTCAGTAACAGATAATTGGAAAGGATGAACAATATTAAATACCTTGGACATTCATTATCACTTACACATGACTTTGATATACAAAATAAATTTACCAAATTTATAAAAACATAATACATAATAAATACAATTTTAAAACCATCATTTATTTAGAGTTACACACGAATCGCAGTTAAAAAAGAACTCTTGCCCGACAGTTTTAATCGCTGCCGAGATGGACTTCATGAGACACAAAATGGAACCACGAAAGAAATAATGATATCCTGAAATAACTCAAAGTCGAATCAATATTACAATATGTTAATCATTTCAAAAGGATGGATAGAACACTGATACCGAAACAAATCCTGCAGTACGCTCCTCGTGAAAGAAAATTTGTTGGTCGCCCTGCTAAGAGTTGGACTGACGTGAGACCTTAACAGACCATCTAGTCTAATACATGTTTTGGATTATCATGATGATAAAGATGAAATTATAACCTTGAATATATAAGATGTATGAATTTGACGAAACGTTTGTAGCAACAGTGCTTTTGAAAAACAGTGCATATTGGTTGCTCATAGGTTATTTTACAGTTTAGAGCATGGACAGAAAGGTATTGTCTTTGACTTTAAGATATAGGAGTCGTATGCGGAGACTAAGGGAAAGGGGAAAAAAATAGAAAAGACGAGAATGCTGGGTTTGCAGTGAAAGACCTGCCCTTGGGCAGAACACTATGAATGAATGAATGAATGAATGAATGTAATGCAAGTTTAGTACTACATACTAGGTTCAAAAAGTTCCCGGAATTTGTTAGCATCATAGAAACAACGTACCTTAAACACTATTCTACAGAATTCCCTTCAAAATAGTTGCCTTCCGCAACTACACACTTTTGCCAACGCGTGTAGAGTTCCTGGAAGCAGGCCTGGAAGCCATTTTGTGAAACCCGTCTTAATGCTCTCGTCGCGTTTGCGATAACCTCTTCATCATTGAATCTCCGTCCTTTCAGATGACTTTTCAGACGGGGAAACAGAAAGTAATCAGGTGGTGAGAGATCAGGAGAGTATGGTGGGTGATCCAAAGCAGTTATGTTGTGCCTGGCAAGAAAATTCTTTACAATAATTGCGCGATGAGCAGGTGCATTGTCATGCATAAGAAACCAGTTGTTTTCTACCCACTTTTCTGGACGTTTCCTTCTCACTGCGTCCCAGATGCGACGGAGGGTTTCTACGTACAATTCTTTCGTTACAGTACGACCTTCTGGAATGAACTCATGGTGCATGAGACCCTGAGAGTCGAAGAAAACTTCCAACATAACTTTGCATTATGTGTGTTTAAATGCGACAGGCTCATGTCAGTAGATTTACTGGCATGAAAAAGAACTCCTGCGGGACAAAATTCCGGCACATCCGGCGATGCTGATGTAACCTCTGCAGTTGCGAGCGTCGTTAAATAAAACATAACATTTAAAATAACTTTGCCTTTGGAAGTGTCCCTAGGAAATTTTTGCTTCCGAGGAGATGTTTTCGATTTCCACTCAGATGACTGTCGTTTAGGGACTGGGTCGTACAAGTAGCACCAGTTTCATTTTGTTTAAGAAATCACCATCTTCATCAGCCATACTGATCATGTCCCCAGCAAAACACAGAACTTGATGTTTGTACTTTGCTCTGTGGACATAATTACAAAATGCGACGAACAAACGAAACACTATGATAAACAATTGCCTACAACTCAAAACCAATAATTGCCATTATCAACAAACTTTAAGGAAATGACATCATGAATGTTACCAACAAAACAAATGTATAATATCCCTTGTTATATATTAATACGAAAAATGGTAGTAAAATTCCGGGAACTTTTTGAACATAGTAGTACAAGGAACTATATTGAGGTGTTGAATAAGCCTTTCTGCAACACTTCCCAGAGCACTAATTTATTTATCGTGGTGGTAGCCAGTAGTCTATATTTAGCATACATTGTATTGTCTTTTGGAGACCCCTATATTTAAAAACTTTCTCAGGTTCCTTCTTTTTAGGCACATTATTATTATTATTATTATTATTATTATTATTATTATTATTATTATTATTATTATTACTATCCGCCGTTGTGGCTCTGTGAATAGCGTCCGCGCTTCTCAAAGCAAGCGGTTCGAGGTTCGATTCCAAGTGTGGGCAATGGAAGAAATTTATCTTCCGTGCATGGGACTGGGTGTTTGTCCGTTATCTTGTAATGGCCCTGTGATGTCTCTGCGGTAGCCCTGCGTCATACCTGATAGGGAAGCCTGCATTTGTGGGCTGTCTAGTGTACGATCTAAAGAATTTCTCTCCCCTACCCGCAATGGTGTGCAAGTCTGAAAAAGGAGAGGTTAAATAGAGTAAGATTTATTATTATTATTATTATTATTATTATTATTACGTATACGAAGAGACGTATCATTTCTATGAACTTAAGTATACACTGTTCATAAGGTACGTAAATATAGGCCTACATCTTTTGGATTGAAGTCCTTATTGATGAAAAATAAACTTACAGATAAACATATATAGCCCTACATAACAAATTATATCGGATGTCCAGATGAAAGGTATACAAAATAATACGACTATATATCTAGGAAGATATAATTGTATACATAATTTCGTTTTTTGCGCCGTCACAAAGGGAATATCTCAGTCATATATTCCACTCAAGCGCATGCGCCAGATGATGACCTTGGCTGAGCTCAGTAAACAGTTTCGACACCGCAGTACGAAGTTACTCGAGTCTTGTGACTATAGTCGAGTTAAAAAGTCTGTTACGGCTCTTCTGGGTCATTTTAGAATGCAATGTGGGAGTGAACCTCATTAGTACGCAGTTGAAAATAATCATTAATTAACCCTCCAATTAGACATCAATGCTTGGCAGATTCTGCAGTTTACTACTATTTTTGGATCATCATATTATTAGGTCATACACAAAGTAATGAAAAGTTAAGGTAGTTATTTTAGGAGACTCTAGGAATCACTTTAACAAAACACATGGGAGCATGGAAGAATTCTTTAACTTGTATAAATGTATTTTAATCAATAGAAAGTAATTCGAATTTTAATCTTTAATATAAATGCACTACATATATTTAATATGATTTTTTTTTCAATCATTAACTCAGACTTTAAGATACGGTACCTTAATCATTAATTGTTTATGTTATACTTATTATAGGTTAGTACGTCTAAAGATTTAAAGTCTAACACAATAATGTCTACTTCATTAGGTCTAAGAAAGCGGGTCTAATACCTATATATCTAATGCAAAATGAAGTCCATTACAACTATGTCTAACTTATATTCATGTCCAATACCTCTATGTCTAACTTAAAATACTGGCTAATTCTTTAGGTCTAAGAAAACGAATACAAATATGTTTAATGAAAAAGTTGAATACAATTATGTCTAACTTACAATGATGTCCAGTACCTCTTTGCCTAACTTCCAATTTCGTCTAAAGCTGTGAAGGGTGAAAAATTTGCAACAGATTTTGACTCCTAGAATATTTGAATAGAGAAAATTATATATTTATACACTATGAGGTTTACATTTTATACCTCTAACAGTGATACTTAATATCTTATTGAAAATGGTAATTCAACTCTTTTAATTTTTCTCTAATGATTCAGTTTGCAATTTAAGCCTATCGCGCAAGGTTCTTAAGAAGAGTGATCACTTCCTATCACTATTGAACAGCCATTTTTTCCATTTAGGCAATGTGTCATAATACTACATGGTTTTATCGGATCAGAGAGTGGTAACACTGATTGATTGATAGTATTTAGGAGTTGCAATGTTATTTATCCTCTATTTTTCAATTGACCTTATTGTACCACGAAGTTAATTGATATTGTTACTACAGCATTAGACCATACTTCAGTAGACATGATTTTTGATTAGATCTAATTCAAAATTTCACTTTTGGCATGAGACCTTTTCTCACTAGACGATTTTAGACATTGTTTTCAATTAGACATTTCGACATTAGACCATGCTCCAGTAGACATTATTTGTAATTAGACTCAATTCAAAATTAGACATTTTGGCATGAGATCTTTTCCCATTATACATGGATAAATTGTAGACTTATTTTTCATTAGACGTAATTGCTGATTAGACATTGTGTACTTTAGACCTCGTACATTTAGACATACTGATCTGGAAGCTTATATATTATATTAGCCTATGCTTGTTTACCTATACTAGTTCTTCCTTTCACTGTCATACATGATAGCTAGACAGGTATTGAGCGACATGCAATTGTTCTCCAATATTTTGAACATGTCCTATGAGAAAGAAGATAAGCTAATATGTAAGACGAAGCTAGCCGGCTCTGTATTCGCCTGAGCTATATGAGATTGTCGTCTTATCGGTACGAGTCCCGTAACCTTGAGATCATTGATGTAAAGAGACAGTGCTCTTCACTGTTACATGGCTTGTGTGTTCCCCGTAGACCTACTCCGCAACTTGAGGATTGTGGGAAATTATTAAAATGTATTTAAAGTCATAATATTAATCATGTGATGTTGAAATTAAACTTTATTACTTTCCAAAGCGAACAAAAATACGCACAATTCAACTCGATTTAAGGAAATTGTTACGATACTTACAAAAGCGAATTACGTACAATTTAGAATTAATTTGTACGTAATTAAATGAAATTTTGCCAGAATCTGTCCATAATTGAAGAGGTGGATTGAAAACTGGCCTAAGTCCAAATGACAAGTTTTAAGAAAAATTACAGAAACTGATAAAATAAATGTCACGCCCATAGTGTCTCCATATGTTGTTTTAAACGGATCCAAGTCAAGACTTAGGAGATTCTGCTAAATAAACTTACACAGTTATATATGGGCTTGAAAAGGGTAAATTAACACGTGAATAAAACAAGTTAAAAAAAACTTAGGACACTTTAGAATCCACCTCTTCAATTACTTGCAGATCAGAAGTAACATTTTACGAGGTTACGTAAAGTCCGAATAGTGAGTGAGTGAATTAATGGAAAAAGGCAACTATTTAAAATTCATAACGAAGTGCTGAATTTACTTTTTCTCGAAAGAGTGCATACTTTTATTCTAGCATGGCATTCACGTATGTTTCAATCTTTTGAAATGTATCCGTGTTTTAAACAGTACACCTGGAAATAATTACAAAGGCTTCGTAAAGCTTTTAAATCGAACCCGACCAGCAAGCAGCGAGAGTACACATTCAAGCCAGCATAAAAATTTAGGGAAGTCGAAGGACTAACACCAGCAACTTGAGTTGTAACTCAATCCGTTACAAAATAGTCAAATTATGCAGACGTGGAAAACAACAGTTCACAGAGAATCGAACCGCAATCACCAAATATCCACACTTACAAGATATCGAACTACGATCTTCAATTCCGCAGATCTGGAGACCGAGCTGACACAGACTTGTCCCTTGGGCCGCTGTTACGCGCGCCGTGGTTTATGTTACCAAGGGGACCGCACGGTCCCACATGCCATTTACTTTGTAATAAGCAAGAAATGAACATCGCTGTTCAGGTTAAGGCGGCCGGCACCCCGAAAACGTCCGCCCCTTCCAACGCGCCCCGCGCCCGAGCGCCCAAATTTTAAACTTTGCCCGCATATGAATTTAAATGAGTAATTTACATTCAATTTCGCTTCTTTCAGCAGAGGCCATGGCAAAAACTTGACTTTATGGATCTGAAAATTTTATTAACAACATATGTGTACACAAAGTTGTTACAGTAAAGTACAGATATGGTAGGTTCTATACCGCGCTACTGTGGCGCATAAGTGGCGCGAAGGTAGATTTCCATATTACTTTACCTCTTTGAAGTTCCGAAATAGCAAAAAAACTGTATTGTTCTTGTCGGTTTAAACAAGTTTTTTTGGATTAAAATATACGTCACTCTACCATTATTATTAGTTGCAGATCATGTGGAAAATAAACATGCTAGCGAAGAAGTAGATTTCTAATATTTGTTTAACCATTTGCATTCAAATTGTACAAAATTGAAACATTTACATCAGAATATCTGACGCAATATAGGCCTATAACTGGTTATATTGTCTATCCCTGTGAACGCTATTCTGGCATACAGGGGCTAGAAGTATAAATTCTAAAGCTTTCATGACAGTTTAAGTTCCAAAATGAAAATAGTGTAGGCCTACCTATATTATTGCTCTCGAGGGTTTAACCAAGATATTTGAAGTGAAACGGAGCTTAAAATGTCAAATTGTCTGTTTTATGCGTTACTGCATAGTACAGATGGCGCAGATGTAAATTTAGAATATTTTTCATTTATTAAATAAGTTATAAAACAGAAGAATGTGTTCCTATTGTATTGCCACAACTGACCACGGTCTCTGAAACAAAATTCGTACAATTCACAATATCATGCTTGTTTCCTCTTAATGTTCAAGACATACAGAGGTGAGCCTGCCTGAAGATAAATAAAAAAAATAGGTTGCAGCCGTCAAATTAGTCTTCAAGGAACGACCACTCACATAAACTGAGGGAAAGAAGACAAAAACGGACACTGGAAAGTTTTATTTTCTCAATCGTACTATCAGGGACTGGAATGCTGTACCTGCAGACTTGCTAAAGGCTTTACCACTAACCAAAAATTTATTTAAAAATAAACTTAACGACTTTAGTAATAGACGGTAGTATAATTTTATTATTATGCACACTATTTAAAGGGTGTAATTGATGTTTTGTTATTTGAAGTGTTGTATCAGTGAAGAAGTGTGTGTCAATGAAGTGTGCTGGGTCAGTGAAGTGTGCTGTTTCAGTGAAGTGTGTTTGTGTCAGTGAAGTTTTATAGCTTCTAGCGGTAGGGCAAAGTATTTGAACAGTGAAATGTTTTTGAAGTGTTAGTGAAATCAGAATAGTGTCAGTGAAATGTGTCATAGTTCCAGTGAAGTGAGTTGACAGCGAAATGAGTTTAGTGCTGAAAGGTACTTGTGCATGTATGAACATAGACTCGTGGGTTTTAGTTCGAACTTAGGGTTAAGATACAAATTAGATTTACTTTAAATGTTATTTTAAGTGATTCTTCTTCATTTAATTTAGGATGCTCCTTGTTAATTTTATTATACTATTGTTATTATTATTTATTACTATTATTATTATTTATTATTATTAGTATTAATTATTATTAATTTATTATTAATTGTGTTTATTATTGTCATTATTGAGTGTAATTAGTTACCAATGCCACCGGGTAGTTACCCATTTGCAGTGTGAATAAATACATACATACATGCATGCATGCATGCATACATACATACATACATACATACATACATACATAGGCTACATACATACATACAAGTTTGTATTACGGAGTACAGGCGGCGCAAAGGTAAGCTTCAAAGCTTTCTTAACTTTTAATTTCAAAATCACAAACATTTGCATTATGCTTGCCATTTTTAACTAGAGTCCCTGAGACAAAACGCACATTGATAGGCTACAACGTTACTTTGTGTCTCAGGTATGTCTGTCTTTTAGCAAGCTATTTCAGACAATAGCTAAAACTGCTCAATTCTAAATTTCAAATCTTACTTAACTCTATAATTTCCAAACCAAAGATGTTTATTTTTTTATTTCGTTCTTGTCGTTTTGAATGGGAGATTTCGCTGAGGACGAAACTCTTAATCAAGGGGATAGATTTCACAACTTTTCTTTTCGGTGATGACCAGTGATTGCCGAATCTGAAGACGAGTTAAAAGAAATAGTTTTTAAACTCAGTAAAGTAGCTGTAGGACGTTTGGAGCGAATTCCCTAATACACGTAGCCTACATTTTGGACCGATCTAGACAGGACGTCTGGGACTAAACATGCAACTGTAATAGAGAACGTTTGGGGCAATGTAAACAACATTTTCCCTCTCATTTTATGCAGACTTGGAACTGCCAAACATACGCGGTGAGCTCGGTATTATTAAAAATGTTGTTGTTTATATAAACTTACTATAAGGCCCACTAAATTTGTAAACATTGAAGTTAAAATCGAATTTGAATGCGAATAAAATATATAAATTATTGGATATGATTTTTCGATGTATTTTTCCAACGTCGCATTTATTACAACCTATCACTTGCGGGTTTCTTAACGTTATTTTGCCATTTGTGTAGTCATTCCAGCTGTCGATCAGGAAAGTCTTCTTTCTTCTTTGCGCGTACTTTGGAACACTGAATATGTTTTGGAAATGAAACTTTATGTATACTGGGATATGCAGAGTAGGTTGTGCATTGAAGTGATTTTGGAATTTTCCATGCTCAATTGCTATTTGAGGATCTTCCGCCGGTTCGGCAGCTCACATATTTGGGGGAGATGGTCCTTGTTCGTTAATGCAATTGTCATAAATAAAGTCTGCAAATGTCAAGTCAGTAGTCGGTGTAAATAACGTAATCTATTTTGTTATCCATACCCAAGAAGACTGTTTACTAGATCTATTTAGAAGCAGCAGGTACACTAACATGATACGGAAGCACCGATGATCTAAACCACCTATCGATAATCGCTCCAAACGACCTCCACAATAGGCCTACAGGTAACAAATATCGCAACCGTCCCAATCAACCTACAGCGAATAAATAGCAAAAAGTTTCAATTTGAAAATCTCTACCTCCAAGACGAAAGTAATGGCATTTTGTGGAGCGAACTCAGCCAGAGCTAAAATTTCAGTAGAAAATACAAGTGAACTCCTTCACTTATATAGGTATGTAAAATGTAGAAATAAAGATAAAGAGATTCCGACAGAACATTGCTAAATAAAGCAAACCGAAATACATTTTTAACATCTTATAAGATAATGGCCATACCACTTCTAATATACAGGGACATCATTTTATTTTTACTAACATTTTTAATATTATCTTGGCTATACCTTTAGAGAACCGGAAACAGTTTGCTACCCCCTTCCACGATTGTAGTTCGATGATACACAAACATATCACTCTATTAGGTATAGGAGGGAAGAAAAGTATTTCGTCCATTTACGTAAACTAGGAAATATCGCGATTTTGAGTTTCATAATTATCATTAGGTTTTTGTTTAGTCAAAATACAGTACTGTATTAGAAATAAGTGTTTTTACTCAGGAAATGAGTTATTCATGCGAACGTATTCATTATGCAGTGTATATTATACTGTCTACAGCACATTAGCATACAATATAGAGAAAGAAGTTAAATTGAAAAATAATCATAATATGAATATTTAAACACATTTTTGAAAATGGTGGCCCTTCATTTCGATGCAGGCTTCAGTTCTTTTGTGCATATTATCGCACTATAGACTATTGCATCTAATTCCAATTACCAGTTTCGTCCTTCGTACTAGTAACTCATGTTGAAATAATTCTGTACCTACTCTATAAAAGAGTACCTTACGTAGGCCTACTGTAAATTCAATCTTCACTTCTGCCCGATCCGAAAAGATAAAATTACTCAGACATGCTATCTACTGTCCGTCCAAGTGGTTATGCCGTAGGATCGTAGAAAGGGGGGGAAATCACGTGACAGTTAATAACTTAACGAAGGCCCTTTTATTTAAGTCATTTTAAACAGTTGTATAATATTACGTAAACATCCAATTCCTAACAGAAATTTATGTTTCAGAAAAGAGCTAAGACAGCCCAGCTTTTACAGAGGGGCGAGCAGAAGCAGGTTGGGGAAATCGGGATGCGACGTAGGCAAACGGACAGTACCTGTGCGAAAATATGATTCAATATTGAAAGCTCTTTCGTCACTGGAAAATGCGAACATATTTCTGGAACGTACTATACTCACTAACTCAGTGCTGTTTACTATATGCGGGCTTCGTTCTGTGTGGAGGACAGTTGGAACTTCATTAGTAGAAGGGGTGAGAATGAAGTACATTAAAAAACTCAGTTACAATAAAAATTGAAGTAAAAATAAAATGATGTCCCTCTATGTAACCGAGAATTGGACACTTAAAGTGCTTTGCATAGACATTTCGCTAGCCCGCGCTATGAGCGTGCTAAACTAGCCCCGGCTATAGACTGATTACTTCTACAGGATTCATATCATATCGCTAACACTGGTTTATGAATACGAAAAACGTTAGTTCGCTGATCATCCACCGGAAGCCCGCGCTAAGAATGTCTATGAATACGGCCCTAAAAAAGCAATAACCAAAATGATTGATTCAGCAGAAATGTGGTTCTTACGAGCAATAGCGAACTATAAATTACTGGAAGGAAAACCTAATAAAGAAATCAGAACAAAATTAGGAGTTAAAGAATTAATGAAATCATTAAAAGTTATAGACAGTGTTGGAAAGGCCACATATCCAGAATGGGCTCTGCACGTTATGGAAAAGTCGCAGAAGCCTTTCACCCTGAAGAACGCAGACAAATTGGACGCACTAGACGACGCATAATGAAATGACCAGTCGGAACATAGTAAAGATTCTTGAAGCTGATGATGATGATGACGCCGCTTTCAATCATTCTCTCTGAAGCAAATAGCACCTCAAAATACGCATATAACTTAGTTCACTAAAATACAAATTTCAAAGTTGTATGCCTATACATCCAGTTTTAATGATTTTTCATACCTTCACGTAGCTAAAAATCGCTTTAATCCCCTACGTTTCATAATAAACATTTGTAATGTTTCTGTCGTCTTTATCGGTAATCTCTCAAGCAAAACGCACCTTATATTATACAGTATTACCCATACATCTGTCTGTTCTTCCATGAGTCAATGAGAAAGTGAATTTCGAAACTTTCGTAACTTTTAATTTTCAAAACAGAAGCAAGTGAAATGTTCCTGCCGGTTTTAATAAAAGTCTGTGAAACGCTCTACTGCAGTTGACAAGTAACAGTTCAACAAGTGCATGAAATATCATGGTGTAATAAAAATCATTACGTCGAAAAATCTAAAGTAGTCCAATATTCGAAATGTCTTGCTGGTTCATATATGGCAGTTCGAAAATTGATGCAAGTACCGGTAAGTTGATGTTTAGAGTTTTTTTGCAAATGAAAAATATTCCAATGTCTTAAATATAAGAAGCCTCATCAGCTGATTAGTAGTAGTAAATAAATTATTAAAATATTATATTGATAATGAATACAATATGTTCCTAATTTAAGAAATTAGAACTATCCAAAGTCGTCTTAGTAATTGTAATCAGTAGTAAAAATGTACTGAAGTTTGCTCACAGTAAAATACCAACTGTGGCAGCGTTCGCTCTCTATTTCATTCCTCCTTGAACTCGGTTAATATGGAGCAAACGCTGCCACACCCGGTATTTTAATTTAGTAAACCTAAATGTTTTAATATTTTACATTGCTATAATTGTTTGTTTACATCTGAGGCTGACTAGTGTAACATGTAACTAGTATTGCTTAAGGTATATAATAGTTTTTTAATGTACGATATTTTTATTTCTATTAGGCCTATATTTAATATTTATTTTTGTAGTTTCCTGATTGTAATAATTGTAATAAATGTGTATTTAAATTTGAAAAGAAAGTGAAAGTCTGCGATGTATGTAATGGAGGGAGAAAGAAACTGGCTACCCTACCCCATTATCTTCTGGATTACTTGCCTCCTGAGCTATATTACACAGCCCAAAAAAAATTTCTGTTGCCAAGGATATTTCAACGAATTTATAGAATATCGAGGGTGCTGATTCCATAAATGACGGTAGTTTTTCCAGATTGGCTCTAGTTCTTGAGATACAGGGTGTTCAAGTTATAATGGTATCTAAATATTTATTTCAATACGTCTTTACAGTATTATAATTATTTATTGTCCATTACTTGTAATATTATTTTGTTTTATTTCTTTTTAAGTACCTTAGTTGCTTTTTATTTCTTCACGAAGAGATTGCTTGAATGACTGTAACACATTCTGCTACATTTGTGGCGAATATTGCAAGGAAAAACACAGAGAACATATTACAGACTTTGTGAAGTAAGCATATCTGTCATATTTTGGAATGAAACTCGGAGACCAATAAAGTCTTGGGTTCTCCATGTAGTTTGTAAAACATGTGTAGAAAGTCTACGACAATCTAAGAATGGAGGGAAAAAAAGGTTTAAAATTTGGTGTGCCTATGGTGTGGAGAGAGCCAAGAAATCATCGCAGTGAATGTTATTTTTGTGCTGTGAATGTGAAAAGTTTCAATCGTTACAAGAAACGTAAATTATAAAATATACCAAAGTCCCGAGTGATTTTAGTAACTGGTAAATAGCAGTAGCTAGTATAGTCAGTAAGATTATTTGTTAATACAGTACAAAGTGGATATAAAACTTGCGGATAGCCGTACCAGGGATTCGAAATGACGATGCAGCTTGTAGCAGAATGTGGCTACTTCTAGTGCACTTGAAGTCCATAAGATATTCAATTTCTCGACTTTGAAATGAAAGTGTTGCACAGATGGATTCGAAATTATTCTGAAAAGAATAATATAAACAAATGAAAAAGAACAATTTCCAATATATTATGCACTCAAACACTGTTAATATAATACTCTTAGCATTATTTTGATTTTCATACTGGAGACTCGGACGGCACAAAGTGAAAATTGTGACGATTGATGACTGCTCAAAAGTTTCATTTTAAGCACTCTCCCTCGATCTGGAAATGTACAACATTTTTTTTTGTAATTCAGTATCAGTCTGATACAGAACTACTGCACTTCATGTAGGCTAATTCATAGGATATTTATTGAAAAAAATAATAAAATTTGGTCACGAATTTGGAAAAAATTATCAGAAAGAAAGAAAGACAGAAAGAAACAATTGTGAGGAAGGAGGAGACACAGTAATTTCTCAGTAGACTACAGAGTAACAACAAGAAAGGTTCCGTCATGTTGAAAGTACATAACACACCATGTAACGAAAAGAATCTCCTCTAGTAGTCCTGGCAATTTAAGTCGCCAAATTCGCCAGCACTTTGGTCCAGTCATATAATGATCTAAAATAACGAGACCTATCAGCATGTCATCCATCACACCACACCACACCACACATTGATCGAGAAACGAAAGTGAAATTCTGTGTCCATAACACCATGTGGGTTTTGGTGTTTTTTAGTTCATAAATGCATTACTGATTCCGTTACGTAGCTCCACCAGAGAATAGTATTACTGCAATCAACTGCAATAACCAGTGATAAAATCTTATGCGCTTGACATTGTCCCTTCTATGAAGATTTTACACACGCTGTAAGTGAAATGGTCCTGCGCCGTGACGTCGTGGTCTAAGGCATACTGCCTAAGGCAGTCATATCAATTGATGCCCATAGGAGCAAGCGCGCGCTTTGGAGCTGAGGAGAGCCTGAGCGCTTTACAACGGAAAGGAAAGAGACAGACGAAAGATGTAGTATATGCAGCTGGGTCGAGCTATGTACAGGGATGGCCAACACTGATTCAATAGATAAAGGGAAGAAAACTTATTACAACAGTATCCGTGTTAATTTTTAGTTTTGTTTGACAAGTATAAGTGCATTATAAGAAAGTATGCTTTAATTTTAATGCTCATTTTTCACAAGTTTGTTATCTTTTTATTCGAGGGAAATATTTTCTCAACTTTTCTTTATAGAAAAGTGAAATTTTCAGATATAGATATATTTATTTAGTAGCTTTACAGATAATGAAACAATGTTTTCGTAAATGTAATGTACTGTAAATACGTATTACTGAAGATAGTGTATTACAAATTTTGAAAATATTTGTAAGGAAATGAATTAACAAAGGAACTACTGTTACATCATAAGCAAAATATATATGCCCATGTGTTGTAAAAGTGTCAGCTCTATAGCTTCAGCAGATTTCGAGAAAATAATGTAATATTCTGATGATAGGAAGTTGCTCACCAATATCACCTTAAAATCAGAATGCGATAAGAGTTTTGTTAGGCAATATTAGTTGCCCATAACATATACATAAGTAACTTTGATCTGTACTATAATATTGTTTTGATTAGTTCATTGATTACTTTTATAAGGCTAAAGATATCATCAATATCAATTCCAACTTATCATGTCATACTCAATGGATATCACTTTCTTTATGAATGATTTTCACCAGTATAGTTGTACTGCTAAGTAATTTATGTGAATATTCCTTCTTAACTCTTTATTATGTTATTAACGTTTAAAACACAACTGCAATATTAAGAAACTGGTGTTAGTAACCTACTTTTGTTTTACAGACAATATAGATAATATCAAACAGAAAGAAGCCACATAAAAATAAAGACATAAAATTTCATGTTCCGTTTGAAGTTTGTGCACCACTGTTTTCTTTATGCAACAGGTTGCTTATTTCTCCCTCCATACTTAGCGCTTGATGCCCGCGCACGACGTCAAGGTCAGAAAAATGCGCTTGCTTTGACATCACTGGCCTAAGGGAACAAACAAGACGGAACCTAGCTGGTAGCCTGACTGGTTATCTTGCTGAAAGGAATGCCTAAATGTTACGCAATGAAGACGTGCAAGACGAAGACTGTTCGGTCGATTGATTCCTAGCCTGTTAGCTTGCTTGTAGCTGGTAGAATGGAACCTTTCATTTTTTCCAGCTACCAGCCACCTAAATGTCTTTACTGCGCATGCGCCCGAGGGTCCGTACACACTTCCCCACGTGCTAAACACCTACTGATATTCATTTCGACGCGTATAATGAATTTATTAAGATTAATTTCAAATATTTACAATGTTTGGAATCAGACTCATCCCGACCACCAAAGCTATATCTTATTGTGAAATTGTGAGATGAAGTAGGCGTTGAAATGGATACCAATAAAGATAAAGGTAGCGCCTTCACATGTAATAAAGGCTCTTGGGGGCCATAGAAATAGTCCCATACTTTCTTGACCTCTGCACTAGAAAAATATGATGTGAAATGGATACCAATCTATACTAATAATAAATCTGTAGCCGAAATGTTTCTGGTAATTTTCGATTTTCCAAAAATAATTGGTCCTAACATATATAATTAACCACCCTGAAACCGAAAATCGCTTTTTTGACATTTTTGTTTGTATGTCTGTCTGTCTGTCTGTATGTTTGTTACCTTTTCACGCGATAATGGCTGAACGGATTTCGATGAAAATTGGAATATAAATTAAGTTCGTCGTAACTTAGATTATAGGCTATATGGCACTCAAAATACATTATTTAAAAGGGGGGTTATAAGGGGGCCTGAATTAAATAAATCGAAATATCTCGCTTATTATTGATTTTTATGAAAAATATTACATAATAAAAATTGCTTTAACAATCATTTCCGATAAGTTTTATTCTTTGAAAAATTTTGATAGGACTGATATTTAATGAGATAAATGAGTTTTAAAATTAAAATAACTGCCATCTAAGGCCGTGTAATGAATTAAAAAACAAATGACTTCGTCTATAAGGGGCCTTGGACAGCAACAATCGAAAGCTATGAAAGATAGCCTACAGATAATGTTTCTGCGTTTCTATGAAGTAATATCAGAAGCTTAATTAACCGATTTGTATAATTAATTATTAATTCACCATTGGAAAGTGTAGCTTCTCTAGATGGACATAATGCTATAATGTTATCACAGTAACTCCTGAGTGAATCGAGGACAGGTAAGATTAAAACAGATTCTTATGCACAGAAAACTTGATAGGCTATTCTGTATATTCGTTTCCTGTATTTCCTAAACTAATTTTTATGACCAAATGAGTGGTCTCTGGATCAAAATGATCGCATTTTAATTGTTTAATTAAATTTAAATTAAGTAACACAATAAACGATTTATCCTTCTATCAAACACGAATGTTCCCTGGATCAAATGTCCTATTTTAATTATATAATTACTTTATATTTATTTCTAACGGGTGCAGCGGAGCGCACGGGTACGGCTAGTAATAAATAAATTTCTAAATGAAAAACTGATGTTTTACAGTAAAAAACTATTTTAGAAACTTGAGATAATTATTATTATACTGTACATCTTGATTACACAACTTTTAACTGAAGATGACCCATGAATAGGTCGAAACATGTAAACGAGGTACGTTGAAATTCAACACAGGAAAGTCTTACCATACATAGGCCTATTCCGAATTATTATTACTTACATTTCGGTAATTCATACATATTATTTTATCAATGTTCTATTTACATTATAATGAACTACATGGGATTTAATGAAAGGGTTTTATTATGACAGAAGACGCTTTCCAGAAAATTGGAATTCTTTATGTGGTTATTTCCGCACTGAAAATACCAAAACAACTAAGGTACACTCAGGAGATCCTGGCGACCAATACAGTTATTCCTGGAACTGAGTTCAACTACATCGACTGGCAGATACAAAGAAGCTTCGTTTTGATCACCCTGACTTTCTACCCAGCGACCAACTAGGCTACGAGCGACGAAATATAATTCGTATGCTTTTTGAGTTAATGGGGTTAATTTGCATTTTTGTTTAACTGGAACGAACTCACCATGAACATAGAATAAACTGTCCGTTTTGTTAACATAGCTACTTACGAGACATTTTGCACTTATCGGGTATAACAAACTATTAATTATCATTAAAGTACACTTTAAAGAAATACACGTCTTACATAGAACACTAACACCACGGAATTCTCCTGGTAAACTGAAGCGATTTCATACGGAGAACCTGTTTCTCACCTTCCAAATGGAACCGAAAAGGGCAATAAAACAATTTCCGCTTCTATGACAGGATGATCTATTGCAAAATATAAACTACAGTAAAGTCATTAAAGCTCACAGTGAAAGAAATACACATCTCAAGTAAAATCAGGTAAACTCAAGTGAAGTCATACCGTGAACCTGTTTCAGCCCCTCCAAACAGACTTGTAAAAGGGCAATAAAATAATTTCCGTTTCTATAAGTGCTTCTAACATGGTGGCCTACTTACACTAATGCAGTTTTCACATAATGGGTCGTCAAATTTTTAATACAGAATAGTTACACACAAAATACGGTGATTTTTTAAATAAAACGCATAGAAAATTAATTATATTTTGCATCTCGAAAACCTGAAGTGATGGAACATTTTGCTTGTTATTTTTGAAATCAGGAGGTCGAAATTAGTAAGAATTTGTTAATTTTATGTCTGGCGCAAAATTACTGTTGACCAGTGTAAACGTTCGGTAAAGATCACATATTTGTGTAAACATTTTTGTTCAAGATAATCTACTATGATCTCCTAGAATATTGAAATTTCCTCCTGGCACATTCTGTATAACAACAGCTGTGACGAATGTAGTTGATTGAGAATGAGTTTGGTAATGACGATATTTATCGTTATGATAGTGCTGGTGGCGTTATAGGTTACACAATTTGGTAATGATGGCGTTAGTGGCAATGCAGGTAGAGGTGGTGGTGATGGTGATTACCAGGGACGACACTTTGTCCCAGTTCGCTACGAGGTTAACTGGTACTGGTGTATAGAGTACCTGTGTTTACTAGTTGATAGGAGCAGTCCAGCGACATCACGTGTCTGTTTACTGGTATAGGTCGGCGGAACAAAAATGCAACGTTTCTACAGGTTACCACTGCCGTATAATGCCTTGATTAGTTACATGTTTACAATATTACTTACACATATTTACAACACCGTATACAACAACGACTAGTTAGTCGAATTACCCACAAGTATTCGAGGTGCATTATTCTGATACAAACTGTAGTCCGTTACAATATATAATAATGTGCATTTTTAAGTGTGAAAAAGTGAAATTCCTTCTGTTTTCACTAAAAATATGCTTGTTGTTCGAATGCGACTCAGAGTTGTTTCGTATGCAGACGATAAGTAGGTTGTAAGCATTTCTGTTATACTAGGCAGTTTTCTAGACGTGTATTTTTCCATAAACCGCTGAAAATGTGGATTACTGAGCTCGTGTATTGGAATATTCGCAGATACCATCATCTCACACAAATCATTATAAAACTCAGAGTTTGTAAACCGTGCAGATGAGAGAAATAACTGCAAACGTTCACTATGCTTTTTCGTTTCACAGTGCTTTTGCAAATCTTTAAGAACGTTAATCTTCAGTTCTGTGTTGCAAACTTTTCAGCGTATGTTGTCGCAATCCACACTAAAATACTTACTTTCAAACGAAGTTGCAATTGCATTCAGTTTAGAGCTCAAGTTTGACTGCATTTTTTTTTTATGTTTACACTACTGCACACAGAGTCACGATCACAACCACCTTGCCATTAAGTGACAACAGCACCAGTAGTGCTGTAGGAACTGTAAGTAAGCCACTACAATGCAAAACAAGCAGCCAGCGGCAGAGAGCAGCTTAGGTTCGAATCATAAACAAATCAAATGTAGGCCTACGTTCGTTCTCCGGTGCAGCACACACAGGTTGCCCTTTCCTGTCACAGTGCAGTACCTTCGAACCCATGATCTCCGTGACGTCAATATAGGCGAACAACAACGAACCTAAAATCCGTCCATGCTGGGACAAAGTGTTGTCCCTGGTGATTACCGGTAGTATGGCTTACAACATTGTGAATTATGATGATCTTGATCATAATGGTAACAAAGAAAAAAGAGAAATGTAACACAAAGGAATTGTTCGAATTTTCCGCCAGGGCTGCAGCAGCAGACCACAGCTTTATCACGCGGCCATTAGGTGGCGCATATTTTACTTCAGACCTTCGCGATATCAGTTGTAAGATGGCTGCGCGCACGGAAACATGATCAAACGTGGAAGTGTGATCCGATTTTTTGTGTCTGAAGGGCACCTCATCAGCAGAAATTCATCGTCAACTCAACCTGGTACCCAGTGATTTCCATCTCTTCAGACCGTTGAGGAAGCACGTCGGTGGTAAGCTATTCAATACCGATACGGTCGTTCAGCAAGCCATAGTGGCTTCAGGGACTTGACGGAGATTTCTTCTATGCCGACATCGATCCTTGGTCTACCTTGGAACAAGTGTTGGGACAAGCAGGGTGACTATGTCGGCCTGATACTCTTAATGAAGATTTGTTGAGCCTCAATGTCGATCTTTTGTCAATTAATAATTGGGCAAGAAGATTTGGGCTAAATATCAATCCAGATAAAACCCAAGCCATTATTATTATTATTATTATTATTATTATTATTATTATTATTATTATTATTACTATGTTGAAAAGTAATGTGTAAATATATGTCACCGTTTTGGCGTGTGAGAAAAGTAATGGGAACGTTAAGTGCGAGTGTTTTACATTTGCCGCAGTCAGTCTGACAATTGTGTTTGGCAAATGGCTAATGTGACGTGTATAGGAAGTGGTAGCATTCTCAGCTGCACTAGCAATATGCTCACAAAGTGGACACTATATATCTAGGATACACGTCAAAAACCCTGGCGCCAGCTGTGCCAGTGCCCTACTATTGTGTATCAGTATATCTGCCTGTGAAATAAAGTTTGTCCATGGCAGCTCTTGTTATCTTACTTTTTTGAAGAACCCTCTTAACAGAATGAAGATCCATCGAAATGATATTGGTGTCTAATAAGGGAAACGATACTACTCGAGAAAAACTCCAACTGAAAGCTTTCCCAACAATAGTGTCACTATGAATTTTTTGTATGTTATGTTAGCATGAAACGTCCACTGAGCATTATGTAGGGGCCTATGTTGCATAATTCGTCAAAGAATGGAAATCAAGATGTAACTTATTAAATACTGTATCTTTTGAACAAAAACAAATAATTAGGCCTATACATGGCAGATCGCACAGGCAATCGCTACACTTGATAGGATGAGGACTAGCTGGAAGGTACATTTTTCTTAAAATGGTATGTATTCGTAAGGACGGGATTATTTTACATGTTTTTTCTTGAACTATCGAATATAACAGTATCCTACAAATTGCTTCTACACTATTGCCTTTAAAGTGTATTGTTAGAGATTAGATTAAAGATTCTAAGTTGGATTTACAACTCTGGATATATCACATAGTTCAAGTAGTTTACTCACCAAGTTGAAAAATCATCGCTCGTTGAAGAAACGAATTTCGCTGTAGGCGTCCTCGAGATCATTGTTTTGAGTACTACAGAGAGAAAGTTATGACAGGTCATCTGAGTCTGATATTGGCAAAGATTGTACGCCACCCTGTGCAGTAGTTTTTTTCTTCAAAATAGCCTATTAAAAATTGAGAGATCTGAGGGGGGAAAAAATTGTGAAGTTAAGCAAAACGGGACAGTGCCAAGAAAAACTCGCATTTACCTATCTTATGTCATATCCAATAAAGTGACGGCAGGAAAGTGTCCATTACTGTACAATAGGGAAGACCGCATCTACATAACTTACTTGGAAGAGTTTATTGTAATCCATGTGGAAGGGTGCAAATCAAGCTTTCAGGAATAACTCCCTGTAAAGTTAATTTGAATAATTTCGAGGGAAAAATTGTTCCGGGGCCGGGTATCGAACCCGGGACCTTTGGTTAAACGTACCAACGCTCTCCCAACTGAGCTACCCGGCCCCGGAACAATTTTTCCCTCGAAATTATTCAAATTAACTTTACAGGGAGTTATTCCTGAAAGCTTGATTTGCATAATACACGTCACTGTACGTAACAGAAAACCACAATTTAAAGTCACACAGAGTTAGTGTGCACTCAAATGTTGGTTGCTTGACGGTTGTCAGCCCACTTTGAGGTCTGTGGATATAGAGGGAAAAATTGGATCGGTGTCGGGTAGAGTTCCCGGGTAGCTCAGTTGGGAGAGCGTTGGTACGTTTAACCAAAGGTCCCGGGTTCGATACCCGGCCCCGGAACAATTTTTCCCTCGAAATTATTCATGGGGAAGGGTGTTTGCAATATATTAAAAAAAAATAATGTTATTTAGTTGTGATTTAACATGGACACGAAACAGATGCATGCACAATACATGCGTAACTCATTCATTTCATTTAGTGTTCTGCCCCAGGGCAGTTCTTTCACTGCAAACCCAGCTTTCTCCAGTCTTTCCTATTTTCTGCCTTCCTCTTTGTTTCCTCATATAATCCATATATCTTAATGTTATCTATCATTTGATATCTTCTTCTACCCCGAACTCTTCTCCCGTTCACCATTCCTTCCGGTAAATCCTTCAGTAGGCAGTTTCTACTAAGCTAGTGACCCAACCAATTCCTTTACACGCGTAACTTCAGAAATTTAATTTAAGTTTGGAATTATCCACATACAAAAGATTCATTCATTCATAATGTGCCCAAGTGCAGATCTTTCACTACAAACCCAACATTGTCCAGTCTTTCCTATGTTCTGTCTTCCTCTGTCTCCGCATATGATCCATATATTATCTTAATATCGTCTATCATCTGATATCTTCTCCTGGAAGTCAAAGTCAGGATAGGAGAAGAAATGTCAGAAGGAAGTGAAATAGGGAAAAGATTACGACAAGGATGTCCTTTATCACCTATCTGTTCCACATCTACTTGGAGGATTGAGTGAAGAACTGTTTTCAGAACATGGGAGGAGTGATAGTGGGAGGAAGAAGAATAAAGTGTATAGGCCCTAAGATTTGCTGATGATATGGCGTTGTTAGCAGAAGAGGAGACGATAATAAGGGATATGCTACTGGAGTTAAATGACAGCTGTGAGCAGTATGGAATGATGCAAAAGATAAGTAGCAATAAAAACCATTTACTGAATATTCTCAGATGCTTACATGTGTGTGATGTATCAGTTAATGATAATTCTCTGTGACTCAAGAACAGTTCTTTTCTTGTCCTCGTAATAGTACATCTTGTTTTAATGCAATAATAATAATAATAATAATAATAATAATAATAATAATAATAATAATAATAATAATAATAATAACTCAGGGACCGAACAGGAGTTCTTGCAGTAAGTGCGAGCTCTAGCACTGACTACCGCAGGGGCAATTTCCAATGGCTTTACTTCTCTTCGAAATAGCCAGTCATACTGAAGATAGCGCAATTGATACAGTAATAACGCAAGAAAAGCTGGCTACGTGTACCAGAAACTTCGTGCAATGATCGGCCCCAACAGCCTGAAAGCTGTAAGGCGGGTTGCGGTTCAGTCCCTTTATTTTCACGCGCGGTCGCTCCTTGCAGACATCTGCCCTAATAGAAATGTAATAGAAACGGCTACGGGCCCGGAAAATTGAATGAGCCAACCACATACATAACCGGAGCGAGCGCTTTGCTGCCTTGCGAAGGTTTGCAATCAGAGGCACACAACATGCACAGGGTTTGTACACAGTGGTCCGCATGTAGTACAGTACGTACACAAAACGTTTGTACCAAATATATAGCTACAGTTTTTGGAGAAAATGATTTGCACACTGGAATAGAGAAAGGTTTTATATTAACAGGTTCGCATATAAGGAGGCATGGTTTGTACCAAGTGATCCACGTATAGGCAGTTCATAGCAAGCGGTTTGAAAACCAGAACACAGAAAGATTTTATATCAAGTGGTTCACATATTATATACGTAGGCAGAGTTTGTAACAAGTTGTTCGCATTTATAGAAAAATATTTATAGAAAGCGGTTCACATATACAGAATGGGTTTGTAGGCTTACGGTCTTACTAATAAAAACTCTATATTCAGACGTTTAACTGTCTTATACTTATACAGTGAGTAGCTCGTTTATACGTCGTGTTTAAATTCCTTACTAATAATCACTACATTCGTCGTGTATAACAGTATAACTGTTACGTAGCTACGTCATAGTTTCGTCTTTACTTCATTACGAAAGGTAATAGAATAATTGAGGTTCTCTATTGCATCCGGTAGAGCGCTCTATTGTGGCGTGTTCAGTATCGATAATACAACTGGCTCTAATCGATTACCACACTATATTTTGATCAAAGAGTACAAGCTACAGCAATATTATTCTAATTGTTCTGTGCTCTTTGGTTTGTTTTTCTGTGGTTACAAGGCAACATTCATCATGAAAATGACAGTCGATAAGAACAGCTGTTAGAGGTGCGGCCATTCTTTCTCTATATACAACGCTTAAACAAGAAGTTTCATGTATATAACTACTGCAATGCAATTCCCATTGTATAGTTATAGCCTGTTTATACATCCATTGCTTATGCATGGTTTATTAGTAATGTTTTCTGTCCCAACTCTGCATAAGTGTCGTATAAAAACTATACACGGTTTATTAGTAAGACTGTTAGCGGATCGCATATACAGAGTGATTCGCGAGCATTTACCACTACTTACGAGCATATTTCCGAAGACATTCTGAATAAAAAATATTATATAAACATGTGTCCTAATCTCAATATTTTCAGAGTTACACTAATTTGAAGTAGTTGTAAAATACTATTATTCTTTAGTTTTAAGGATAAAATAATATTACAGATAAAGAATGAACTATTAAGGAGTATCATTTCTTTAATTAGAGTAAAATCGCAAAAAATCTGGGTGCGCAAAATACATGGGTATGCAAATTACGCGAGAAAATACTATAGAGTAGACTATGGACAGCATTTGTAGAAAATGGTCGTCATAGATACGCATGGGTCTTAACAAGTGGTCTGCACAGACAGACGCGGTTTTCAACAAGTGACCAGCAACTACCGACATTAACATACTGACTAGATTTATATTGAGTGTTTCTATTGCCTATTGACATGTAGATAAGGCTCGCGATGATTACACAAGAAAGTCTTATACATATTCCGGAGAGGGAAGTTGTTGGAAATAGGTAGTTTTCAATCTAATATGCTTGAATTTTCAACGTAGAATGCACCGTTTAGGCTGTACACTAGTACGACACACCTGCCAGTCCCAATGCTGCCATATTTGTGGCTTTTCGGCTAGTTCTGCCGGATTTCAGATAGGGGAATATGGGGCAGGACGGGGAAGGGGGACAGGACGGGGTATAGCCTCTATCTTCCCAACAAGTAGTGCAAATCTACCGAATTTTTTTAGAACTTCGTCAATTCATGTAAATATATCATCACACAACACTTACTGTCATTCCTTGCATCTGTTGTATGTTATTCGGTTGCTGCATCATATTGTATCATTCATTTGTAACTTTAAAGTGTTCTCTTGTCACGCGTAAGTAGAAATGAGATTTATTTAGATAATATATTTTAATGTCATATTATAGAGTGCTTACCTGGCTTTTAATTCCGAAACTTTCTTAAATTTCCTGCGTTATTTTTCCTGCCAATACCTCATAACTTATAAATTGTGACTGTGGGGCAAAACGGGGTGGGGCATAACAGGGCAGTACCCCGTCCTGTCCCACGTCATATTTAATTAAATTTCACCTCCTCTAATGTGTTGTTCGTTCTCTTGTTTGTCAGAAGAAGATTGGATTAGACGCATATCATGTCTGAAATGAGCTCACAATTGTTGCGCAGGAGTAGACAGTGAAGACGAGGATGCCACGCACATTTGCGTATTATGCGAATGGCTTTTTCTCAAGTAAACTTGTAAAATGTTGTAGTATTCATACTTTGAGTATATAATTTTTGTCACTTTTGCCACTTAATTATTAAAAAAAAAAAAATAGATACCCCATTTTGACCCATACGTGGGGCAGAACGGGGCAAAACACACATTTCGAAAAAAACTAATTTATTTGAAAGTTTTAATGACCGGATTTCACTCGAAGTGCATATTTTTTTACTTGTTTACAGTGTAATAAAAGCATATATGTCATAAAACCTATACATTTACATTATTTGATACCAAATAAAAGCATTCAAACATTAACTACCCCGTCCTGCCCCATGTTCCCCTATATATTATTTAACGGAGAAAAATTGTTGAAATACAGAGTGCAGCGGTTATTTAACTTCTCACAGTGTAAATAAGCATTTCTTTACATTGCTGGCATAAGAGTGCAGGGCGGTTTTCCCTGAACTTGTATTGGCTACATTGCTAATCATCATTTCGTAATTTACCCGATACACTACGTATCTAAAATGTGGTAAAACTAGCGGAAAATCCACTAATTTCGCAACATTTGGACGGAGGGTGTGTCGTACTAGTGTACATCCTCAAGTGCATTCTCCGTTGAAAATTCAAGCACATTAGATTGAAAACTACCTATTTCCAACAACTTTCCCCTCTTTCCATTTTTCGCTATCTGTACTAATAACGGAGATTGTCTATGTCGCGTGACTGTTGAATCACTCTGTATATTAAATGTTTATAAATTTATCCGTTTGAATGTAACTTTTTGTTTGTTTATTTATATGTTTAAATAGTAATTCGGCTGTTTATTTTTAAATGCATTTATACATTTGTGCATCAATTTTTCTGTTTGGCTATGTGTTTAAACATTAAATTAATTCAACAATTTATTTATTACTTTATTTTTCGTTTGTTTTGTATATAGAGCGTGACTCTTTTTTTTCACGGTCCTAAACCTCGTTGTCACTTCAAACCGACCAAGTATTGGGTTTGATATCAAGACATAGAGACCATCTCTTGGTGATATACCCATTAAATAGATTCTCTTTTCTTGTACAATATACATGATGGGTGAGACAAGTAGCTTCGAATTTTGAGTGTTTCTACATCAATTACGTTACCTAAAAGCTAAGAACCTCACATCACAATGCACACCATGAACGTTTTAAATCTAATTTATTGGGGACAAAATTTAATAATTTCCTAAGTGGGCAAGATTATGTAGTAACAGTGATATAATGATGCGATTGTCTTGAAAATTTTAAAAATTATAATTACAACAACACGCGAAAATCTCGCAGTATGCCTGCTCCATACGGACCACAAAACGTAGAAGAACTTCCTGGAAATCAAACCTAAGTGTGGGTTACGACGGTCCTTTAGGCAAACAACCAAGAGTCCGAAACCTCTGGCTAGCTAGTCACAACGACTGTTGCTGTATTATAAATAAAATTACCTGAAATTCAATACCGATTTGTCCCGTCGATACAATTGCTCTTGGAGTGAAATACAACTCGAGGCTCGACGATAAGTATCATCTGGCGATTATGATAATGGTGATGGGATTCGATTTATGATCTACGAACAGGTGAACCGAACAACAAAATTTCACAGGTAAAAAGAAAATGGTGGAAGGTAAGAGCGATCCAAGTTACCAGCAATATTGGGAAAGAATTCCAAACTATGAAGTTCACATACGATAGACTTTATAAGATAGAAAACAAAATTGATGTTGAAGTATACAAAAATATGACGTTTCGTAGGTTGTAAACACTTTGGCTATAAAAAAGGAGTGAGACTGGCATCCTACCCGTTGGAATCGTTGTAGATGTCAGTCACGTTATCTTAGCTATTGTAACGATTCTCATCTCTCTGATCTTCTGAAGAAGAAAGTAGATCCAACCATCAAAACGCATGGAATTTTTATACTTTGTCAACAATGGAGAAATTGCTAAGCTATAGCGTGTTTTCGGCAATTTCTGATCTTCTCAACAAATGTAATTGTCAGCGTATGATTAAGCCTTAAGAAATCATCACCACTACCACAACCATGACAATTACATGCTTCATAGGTGAGATGTTCGACAACTTATCGAGATAAATAACTAAAACCATAAAAAACTAAATGCATATATAAGTAAATAAATGCATAAACAAATACGTACATAAATATATATAAATAAGTGCATACACAAATAAATAAATAAATAAATAAATAAATAAATAAATAAATAAATAAATAAATAAATAAATAAATAAATAAATAAATAAACAATAAAAGGCACAAATAACTTGAAGTCCATACAAAACCTAATAAAAGAATAAATAGGTGAACATAAATTAGTAAGGAACGAACACATATCAAAACAATTTATAATGTCTTTACTGACTTATTTATTCATTTTAAGTAATTTTACATATTCACGTAACTTATTATTTGCAGTAAACTAAGCAATTTATGTAATTCAAACTTGAAAATATGTCAATTTTTATTTTTTATTTATTGGGTTATTTTATGACGTAGTTTCAACATCTAGGTTATCTAGCTTCTGAATGAAATAAAGGTGATAATGTCGGTGAAATGAGTCCGGGGTCCAACACCGAAAGTTACCCAGCCTTTGCTCGTATTGGGTTGAGGGAAAACCCCGGGAAAAACCTCAACTAGGTAACTTGCCCCGACCGGGATTCGAACCCGGGCCACTTGGTTTCGCGGCCAGACGCGCTGACAGTTACTCCACAGGTGTGGACGCTATATGCCAATGGAGGCTACTTTTTTCAGAACAGTATTACATTTCTTACGTTTCGTTTATGTCAAATATACAGTGAATATTGTTCCAATTTTGGAAAACATAGCAAATACTTAATTTAACCTAAAATCTAACCTATTCACCATTCCATTGACAACTTTGAAGAGGTCCCCAAAAATACTGAGCTATGGAAAGGGGTCCGCGGTGCCAATAAGTTTGAGAGCCAATGTTATAGGTCTACTGGTTGCAATACAGAAGACTATCTTTTACAAAAATGTCATTATTTACACAGTTTTGTTAAAAAAACGTAGATTCACTTCTATGGATATAATGCAAGAGTCCAATAGTTTCCATGGATAGGTACAGCACAGAGTTTCACAGTTGCAATAAACACAATGAAAAGTTGAGTATTTTTAACGAAGATAATACCCCGAAGTTATTTTCCAGGGCTACAATGTAATCTTTTAATTGTTTTCGTGGATGCATTTCTAAAGCTTAGCATTTCCACAGACACAATGTAATTTTCAAGTATATAAGCTATTTGCAGACGACATGATTACACAACATTAATGTTGTAATGATGGAATGAGAAACAAATGTAAAGAGAAAATTCGTTTCACATCCGTTTAATCCACCTCAAATTTCACAGTAAGTTATGTCGGACATCGAAGCTGGATTCCTTTGACAGCAAGCCTTCAATTAACTGCTTGAGCTGTAGATAAGACTCGTTCTTGCAAAGACTTAAATTCTCTGAACACAGTGTCAGGAAAAGCATCATAAACCATCTACGATCACGACAGATAACGTACGTACACAAGAAACGTTGTGCAATATGTTTGGTTTACACAGTTCATTATCTTGTGGGCGATTAAATTTTGAGATAAAACCAGATGTACAACTCTTAACAGCATCAAATATCGAAAACTTTATTTATGTATCACACTTAAACCCTTGTTACAGTGAGCAGCGGCTTGTACCGCAAATCTTCCATACTTCACCTTCTTTTAGTCCATCATAATCCATACTTCAGTTGTTTATTTTCTGTTCCCACGGCAACAAATCATGGCAACACAATTGAGTCGAGGTTAAGTTGCCGGTCGGTCCGCCAGGTGGCAGACAGATCGCGGCTCTTGTTATTATTGTTATTATAAGGAGAAAGAAACACTGGGGCGTGCGCCGGTCTAAACACCGCCTCCTGGATCTGAGGCCGGTACAATCCAGACAACTGACTGTCGAACCGCAGAAGAAGGATCAAAATCGGCTAGAGATTCTTTATGATCTTCTATTAGATTGCGTACTTTACGACCTTAAGTAACGGTAGACCTATATTTAACTTTGCAATACAGTTTTTAATTTATTTTAATTCATCCAGATTTTGATGGTCTGTCTGGACATTAGAAAAGATTTTTCCGAAACGGTACAATTTAAAGTACCAGCGACATAAAAAGAAATTGGATTACCTAATAGCTTCTTATTGAACAACGTGACCTAAATTTCTACAGAGATAAATATTTATTCCATTTAGTGCTATCGTTATGATTGGGTAAAAAATTTTTTCAAGCTGCATTGAGATCAGGTTACTTACCAAATTTCGGAACTGCATAAACGTTACATCCTCAAAATGAAATTGACGATAGAACTACGAAAGGAGGGTAGTGGGAAACAGTGGTTTTCTTTTTATTTACGGAAATCTTATAATACCTTCTTGAGTTAAGCAGTGAAATGCATTTAATTAATTCTGCTTTTCGAGCAATGCATTTGTGTCTACAATTTTAACTCTTCACCGACCTCATGTCTCAGAATGTAGGTATAGGTGTACCTGAAGCGGCAGCAGCAAACAGCAGGGGGAGAATCGTTTGCACATTTAATTTGGACCGCATTATCCATTTTCTAGACTAAACTTAAAAGAGATTATCATAATCATTATCTTCGCTCTGGTTTTTGACAACTTCTTTTTCCGTCGGAGTTATAATATCTATAACATCTTGAAACCTTTTCGCGCATCTGGCCGCGAAACCAGGTGGCCTGGGTTCGATTCCCGGTCGGCGCAAGTTATCTGGTGGAGGTTTTTTCCGAGGTTTTCCCTCAACCCAATTTGAGCAAATGCTCAACTTACGGTGCTGTACCCCGGACTCATTTCACCGGCATTATCACCTTCATCTCATTCAGACGCTAAATAACCTGAGATGTTGATACAGCGTCGTAAAATAATCTCACCCGCTCAACAATTACGTCTCTCACTGTACACATTATGTTCAACCGAAAATTGATAACGGTAAGATGTTTTATTTGTTGGTCTTTCAGTACGCCTAGTTTTTATCTCTATTTTATAGAACACACGTTTGTCTCTATTTTGTCGGACATAAGCCTAAATTTCAGAGTCATAAAATAAGACATGACATCGTAGGCCACGATACCATGCGGCCACGACGTGGAAAACATTACAGTATACATTTTGTAAAATACCGTATACATTTCGTTAAAGAAATTAGCCAACTGATTAGAGAGACACAGGAAGACCACCTGAACGTTGGTGCGCTTTGTGTAAAAAAATCTGAAGGATGATGATGATGATGATAGAATAGTACAAAACTCATAGCTATTTCTTTTGAGAATATTTTCTTTCCATAGGCTACAGATAAGGTTCCATTTCATAATGCCAACTTTGGATGACAAGAGTTTCCTGCTACTGTATTAGAGGAGAAAAATTCGCTCCGGCGCCGGGGATCGAACCCGGATCCTTGGTTCTACGTACCAAGCGCTCTAACCACTGAGCTACGCCGCAGTTCAATCCACAGCATCGGATCGAATCCCTTTCCTCTAGTGTTTTTCCCTTTGTGGCGGATTCGATCCGGTGCTGTGGACTGAACTTCAGCGTAGCTCAGTGGTTAGAGCGCTTGGTACGTAGAACCAAGGACCCGGGTTCGATCCCCGGCGCAGGAGCGAATGTTCCTCCTCTAATAACGATTGTTACCATAACAGATACATTCTGTAGAACAAAAAAAAATTAATCTTTACGTAGATTTTTCTGCTACGATGCCTATTCCCTACAGTCAATTATCTCTAAAACAATAAGAATATTTAATTTTGGATGATATAGGTCTATCGAAAATTTCTTCTGCTGTCTTTCTTACCGTCCTACTAATATTTCTTAGAAACAATCTGACATAAGAAATACAATCTGAAGTTCAGCAAAGACAGGTTGACGATAATATTTAGATTCGTAATAAGGACTGATGAAAACACGGCGCATCAATTTTCGACGCCAAAGATCGCGCTGAAATATTGTTGGTTAAAAAAGAGTTACGTTGTTCTCTCGGAAAACTCTAGTTTTCCCTCCAATTATTCTACGATTTCTTCATAACCATCTTCATGGCCGTTACTGTAGTTGCGGTAAACTACTATACCTCAGGCCCTACCATATTTCTCAGGGTATCAACTCCACGGGGTTAATATATTTACGGAGAAGGCCTAAGTAAACATGTGATGTTCCGTTTCCCTTCTCATAATAGTATGGAATTACACATCTTGCGGTATATTTTGAGCGGTAGTACTGACGTCGATGAAAATCAGAATAGTAAGAACGAGCGCTTGTGTACTGCAAACTAGACACATTGATCAGGTGGTCACGTATCTAACGTTCAATCTTGAATACCTATACAGTAGTAGTGGGAAAATACTAAACACACATTTTCTCCAAAAGAGATCTACTCCATAGGTCTTCATGCAGCGTATTGGAAGTACATACTGCAGCAAAAATTACGGGGATACGTGTAGTTAGTACTAATGCCTGTAGTGTGTTTTGTACCGCAATTTTATTCCTAGCTGAGTGTTAGGGAAGGCCGTATGGCCTTAATTCTGCCAGGTTAAATAGACCATTAATATTATTAATATTATTATTATTACTATTATTATTATTATTATTATTATTATTATTATTATTATTATTATTATAATAACAGAAGCAAACAGAATGATTGATGGTATGCTATGAATTAGGAGAGAACTGTGGGTTAAGTTCACATGCACTTAGGCCACTGATATGGTTACTGTGCCACATTCAAATTTTTACGTGAGCAAGAAATGTCCGACAAATTTTGCCTAGAGCCCTTTATCTGTGAAAAAAAAAAGTTATTTTACGTACCGTAAATCTAACACATGGGCTTTCCAGCTTTAATTCACACCCGGAAGAATACTACAGATTTTAACATTGTTACTATTATTTATATGTAAAGGTTTAATATTACTAACAATAATAGTTGCATACCATTCATTATTATTTTTATGTTAGTATATATATATATATATATATATATATATATATACATATATAAGGACATGTTTTAAATAATCAATTATTGATAAATAGATTTAACATAAATATATTTTTATAGGTGAATATGGATTTAATATAATTAAAGGAATGTTGGGTTTATTAATTATGGCTGTTCACTTCTTGAAATCCATCGTACTATGAATCCGCTTACTTTGAATTCAACGGCTTGCACATTAACAGCAAGACTGTCGGAATGTTGTGACTTCTTTTTGCATTACTAGCAACGGAAGATACCCAGTCTACAGCTATTGTACACCACCGGAGAATTAAATAGTTACATACGGTATTAAATTTAAATATAAGCCTATTTCTAACAGTAAGTTCTTTATTTCTGTTTACCAAAATTTAGATTGTACATTCGAACGTCGTATAAGGTACCCCTGCAAGGGCTTTTTCCAAAAATAGCAACAAAAAAAAAACTTAATTTTTGTAATATAATTAGGCTCTAACATATTCTCTGTAGTGCTTGTCTGTCAGTTTGAATTATTGATTGCTTACACTAATTTCTACGTGATTATGTCCTTACTGGAGGATACAAAGGGAAAAATTATACATTTTACGTATAACAGGAAGCAGTGACGTCATGCAGTTATAAGATATCAGCTTATAGGCTGCAGTATTGCTGTCAGACTATGTAACAGAATGCAACGAAAGTGACGGTACTGAACAAACAAAAGTATAGAACGAGTCCATATCATACAAGGGGAGTATCGTGAAAAACAAATGAAAGTAGGTATAGGACGAGTCCACCCCATAAGTGGGATTTTTAAATACAATCAAAATCTGTCATTTTTTTCTCTGGAAAGTTCTGGCATTGAAGAACATAGCTGAAAAAGAATAAATAATGAGAAAGCTTCAGTAAGATAAATGTTGGGAGAAGAAAATTAAAACAAAGCAGACGAAATTGCAACCTTTGTAAGGGGTGACGGGGTTGTAGGTAAGTAACCAGGCGGACTCCAAGCCCGTAGGCATTTTGTCTTAGTCCGGGAATCACCGTTTCAATTAAAGAACTTGGGGGAATTTTGAAGGGAAGACCAAAAGAGGACATTAATCGCATCTGTTGTGCAAGAAAACGTCAAAATAAAAGGAAGTTTTATTTATGCCAAGTCACAGTCCTTTACAGGGCTTTCTGCAACATATTTTATGCGTATCATGACAATTTCAGGTTTTTTTTATGTAGTCGTTCTTAGGAAAATATTTGAGGCTAAAAGGGATAAAGTTACAGGAGAATGGAGAAAGTTACACAACGCACAGATGCACGAATTGTATCCTTCACCCGACATAATTAGGAACATTAAATCCAGACGTTTGAGATGGGCAGGGCATGTAGCACGTATGGGCGAATCCAGAAATGCATATAGAGTGTTAGTTGGGAAGCCAGAGGGGAAAAGACCTTTGAGGAGGCCGAGACGTAGATGGGAAGATACTATTAAAATGGATTTGAGGGAGGTGGGATATGATGATAGAGAGTGGATTAATCTTGCTCAGGATAGGGACCAATGGCGGGCTTATGTGAGGGCGGCAATGAACCTCCGGGTTCCTTAAAAGCCAGTAAGTAAGTAAGTAAGTAAGTAAGTAAGTAAGTAAGTAAGTAAGTAAGTAAGTAAGTAAGTCGTTCATTTTATATTGTAATGTTTTAAAAGTTTTTATTTCTGAGCTACCAATTTTTTCAGCTTTTGCATTTCGAGTTTTTCTTGTTAAAATATGAACCAGGCTGCAGTTGGTCAGGATACAAATTGTGAACAGAAGGGGCAGAGATTCGATATTTAACATATCCTATGAGGTTGGTTGTAAAAACAGATTGCATTGTATGTTACTTGCAAGAACTTCGATTTTTTCCTGGCACTAATTCTACCATTGCTCCACCATTTCCTGTGAATAGCCTCTATAGTTAAAGAGAGACGTAGGGACGGTAAGTACAGACCGATTATTTAGTCCTGACAGCTCAGCAACGCGAAAGAGAGGAAGTAATAGGAGTAGTGGAGAGAGTTCCGGAGTAGAGGTAAGAGCGAGCGGTCGGTAAAAGGCATGCAGTACAGCTTAACTATACTGGAAACACAACGCTATACCGCATGCGTGACATCCGATCGCTCTGACTGCAGACAACAGACTAACCTGAACATCCCTTGGCGTAACTTAATGGACTTGCCTGACTCAGGCGCACATTGCCAGCGACTGTCAGAACTAAAAAAATCGTACTTGTAACTGAAACAATATAAGACTGACACATGCAATGATTCCTGCGTTGTGGTATCGACATAACGCCGGATCTGTAACTAGCATAACACAAGAGACGTCAAGTATGGTACCGCTATTACCAAGGTAGCCACTCACTGGATCCGAGATTCGCCGGTTCAAACCTGGACGACTGCGGTGCATTTTAATGTGCAAAAAAATATTTAGTATTGCTTCTTCTGGGAAGAAAGTAAAGTTGGTAGTTCCGTCTCATAGATTTACAACACGTAAAAGAACTAGCCAAAATTTATTTGTCGGACGCTTATCGCTCAAGTTGAATTTAGACACTGAATAATTTCTGCTTGTTCGTATAGGTCAGTTTCTGTCAGATGCGTTTCCAATTCACTGTGGGCTAAAGCAAGGAGATGCACTATCACCTTTACTTTTTAACTTTGCTCTAGAATATGCCATTAGGAAAGTCCAGGATAACAGAGAAGGTTTGGTATTAAACGCGTTACATCAGCTGCTTGTCTATGCGGATGACGTGAATATGTTAGGAGAAAATCCACAAACGATTAGGGAAAACACGGGAATTTTACTGGAAGCAAGTAAAGAGATAGGTTTGGAAGTAAATCCCGAAAAGACAAAGTACCCTATATGATTATGTCTCTTGACGAGAATATTGTGCGAAATGGAAATATAAAAATTGGAAATTTATCTCTTGAAGAGGTGGAGAAGTTCAAATATCTTGGAGCAACAGTAACAAATATAAATTATACACGGGAGGAAATTAAACACAGAACAAATAGGGGACAGGCCTGTTATTACTCAGTTGAGAAGCTTCTATCATCCAGTTGGCTGTTAAAAAATCTGAAAGTTAGAATTTATAAAACAGTTATATTACTGGTTGTTCTTTATGCTTGTGAAACTTGGACTCTCACTTTGAGAGAGGAACATAGGTGAAGGGTGTTTGAGAATAAGGTGCTTAGGAAAATATTTGGGGCTAAGAGGGATGAAGGAGAAAGTTACACAATGCAGAACTGCACGCATTGTATTCTTCACCTGACATAATTAGGAACATTAAATCCAGACGTTTGAGATAGGCAGGGCATGTAGCACGTATGGGCGAATCCAGAAATGCATATAGAGTGTTAGTTGGGAGGCCGGAGGGAAAAAGACCTTTAGGGAGGCCGAGACGTAGATGGGAAGATAATATTAAAATGGATTTGAGGGAGATGGGGTATGATGATAGAGAATAGATTAATCTTGCTCAGGATAGGGACCAATGGCGGGCTTATGTGAGGGCGGCAATGAACCTCCGGGTTCCTTAAAAGCCAGTAAGTGAGTAAGTAAATAAGTAAGTAAGTATAATTTCTGCAGTTGAAGGAGTCATTAAATAAAATATTACCACTAATACATAATACAGGATAATAATTCCATTTACTTGAACTCCTGAACGTGACCTTCAGCATGAAGACTGCGCCTCAGCCGCTGTGTACACCACAACCGATAGCGAGAGGGAAAGTTCAGATCTGAGGTGTTCCAAGACCAGTTTTTCGGAGCCAGCTTGTACTCCAGAACGCCTATAAAGACCCATCCCGTAATTTAGTCCAAACGATTTATGTCATGATCTTCCCCCACCCCCATCCTGGATGCTAAGGAACCACACCTTCAACTTTCGTACCGATAATAAAAAAAAGCGGTGGTACTTTATTATAGGTCCATATGTTACGATAACAATACCAAGGCACAACTTTACACCTACTGCCAACTCGAAGCGGCTTTATTAAACAGATAAGTAATAATGTGTTGTCTAGCAACGTGTCGGTGGTCCAGGTATGCGGAAATTGGTCACTCAAATGCAGAGCGTTGCGCTGTTGTTTTCTACCAACATACATCATTAGTTCCTATGACAATGGCTAGAGAAACAGCTCAGTTTTACGTTATCTATTCGCAGCGTACAAACCTTCAAATACGTTTCAATTTTTTATCAACAGTAATCTCACTAGAGATTTTGATTTATTTAGAGAAAATCAAAATTCGAGTGAGATTTAATTGACCATTATACGATTAGAAGAAAGTATATTAAAGATTAGAAGAAATAAAGTACTCTAATACAATAAAATATTAATTGACTTACGAAAATATTAAACTGTCTTAAAATGTAGCTATTATTGTACCATCTCATCATTATAAATATTCCGCTAGATTGCAGTAATGTATTATGATGGCTGTTCTCTTGTTACCAGTTGTCCCAACTATACAATCTTCATTGAACTCACTGAACTGCAGATTTTCAGAGCGAATAGGTTGTGTTATATGTAACAAACAAGTGTAATAGGTCTACCATATTGGTGAAAGTTCATATTTTTCTCAGAAAAATATCTTTTTGTTTGTTTTTTTTTTACAAATGTTTAATACCCTCTTATTCGGTGACTACTGCGAATAGGATCATGATTTTTGTCCATATCGATAGAAAATCTAATAAAGAATCATTTTTCGTTAACAGCTGCCAGTGTTCAAAATTTAAAATTTAGCGATAAATATAGACTAATAATACACAGTGAAAATTGTTTAGATCCCAAAGGTTGTAAATGTCCACCTTTGAAAGAAGCCACGTATGTCAAATATCTGGGTATCATTATTGATCAGAATTTAAAATGGCCTCATCACATTACTTATCTTTGTAAGAGGCTTCGTAAAACAATATATAAATTCGTTAATCTTCGATGCTACTTACCCATTAGAGTTCTACGAAATGTTTATTTGGCCATTATTCAGTCTATCATTCAATATGGTATAATTGTTTGGGGTGGAAGTACAAAAATTAATCTTAGTCCGTTAAATTTACTACAAAAACGAATAATTAAAATTTGTTTGAAGAAACGTTTCGATTATCCAACTAAATTAATTTATTCTGAATTTAATGTATTTAATATTGAACAAATTTATAAGTATACGCTGTTAAAATTTTATCATAAAAATCGTAATAAGTTTGTATTACAGACACACAATTATGACACAAGACGAAATATTAATTCAACATTAGTAGAACCTAAATGTCTCACATCTGCTGGTCTAAAGCATAGCATAAATTTTGGTCCTCGGTTGTACAATGATTTAACTAAATTACACCCAGAACTTCTAACATGTAACCCACTAACATATAACAAGAAAATTAGAAACGTGTTAATATCTTCAATTTTGATTAAATAAATTTATAGCCTATGTGTATGAATTAATCAACCTATAGGCCTATTATATTTCTATTCTATAATTTTGAAATATATATTAGTCCTACTTTTCACGTGCGATATTATTCTTCTCTAGTGTTAATATTATATTATATAATTCCATTGCCGCTGTAATTATATTTTAGTTCCTATTTTATTTTACTTATTTATTTGTATTATTATTATTATTATTATTATTATTATTATTATTATTATTATTATTATTTTTATCTTAATATTATATCTGAACTGCGACCGAGCACGAGCGCTGCTCACTCGGTCTCAAATTTTGTTAATACTACTGTATCTTCTTTTTATATTGCTTGTATTATTTTATTTCTATTTCTCTTGTTTGTTTTGTAATTATATTCTTTATTCTGTATATTTAAATTTAAATAAATAAATTAAATTTATCCCTCTGGCGTATTTCAATAGCGTAGACTGTTTTCGTGCACATTTAATTTAAAAACTATTAATTTCAAGCCACTGAATGATACGAACAGATTGCAACGTTGTGGTCATAGTGGAAGAGGTTTATCTAGGTAGACAGATCTGAGTTCGTTGACCTTTTACATCTGTATTACGAGAGGAAACAGCAGTGTGTTAGCGGCGATGTTGCCAGATTGCTGAAACTTTCAACTTAATTTTCTAATTAACAGTGTATTTAATCACAAAACGTAGATCTAATACAGGTTTTATATTTATTGAAGTATACCATATCGTCCCTTCACTTGCAGGAAATATGGGATGGATGTTAAGTCGTCACCTCACATTCTGCTGGACTGTCCAGGTTTAAGTCGCTTCAGGCATCAAAAGCTCGGAAAAACATGGAGATTCAGGAAATCATACCCAGCAGCATAGTGAAGCTGGCCACCCACTGCAATCTCCTGGGATGGTTTCTACTTTATGGAGCATATAATGGATCATTCATGCCTAAGCACTTTAGTAGATATTTACTAGCGTCGTGCATTACAGGCGCTATGTTCTGTTCAAGTTTGTCGAGTATGGCGAAGTTCGATATTCGCCGATGTTCGCTCTGAAAAAGGAGGCCTGTCGTGTTTGCTCCACCTTGTTACAAAAATATTCACTGTCCTACTACAACTCCTTCATGTTTTAAACCACTAAGGGTGCTATTCATAGACATTTCGCTAGCCCGCGCTACGAGCGTGCTAAACTAGCCCCGACTATCGACTGGTTACTTGTACAGGATTCATATCATATCATATCGCTAACACTAGTTTATGAATACGGAAAACGTTAGTTCGCTGATCATCCTCCGGAAGCCCGCGCTAAGAATGTCTATGAATACGGTCCTTAAGGATTTTAGCACATATTTTGCGATTGGTTTTTATAATGAAATAAGACGAAGTTTGTAATGTCTTGGTTGCCTCTCTTACGTTCGAACATTGCAGGACACTAATATCTACATCCATGCTGAGGAAGAAGAATGCCTTATTTCTAGTGGTGGTCCCCCAGATCTACACGAGTAATGTCTCCGTCAGACAAGCAGGAGCCGGGGAGAGGGGGTTGCCCCTTATCCAGGTGTCGTCTACAATGCATTACCACTTACACCTACCAATATTTGGACATACCGCGAGGAAAAACCACTATAGCGGACGTTCGATTCAATGTCACGCAATCACAAATGGTGATCCTATTTTCAAAATGGAGATGATAATGGGAGGGAATTTGTGGAGAACGTTCGTCAATTGACAAAAGGGAAAAGGTGAGAAAACTCCGAGAAAAACGTTTACAGCCTCGACTTTGTTCACCATCGCCGAGGTTTGAAATAGAGTCCGCGAGCTCTACCAGCTGAGATACCAAGAGGGCTTAGTAAAAAAATAAAGAACAAGAGAGTTGGAGGAAGGATGAGGGAACAGATGAAAAAAAAAATATAAGAAAATAAGTAAAAAGGAGAGATAAATTCAATAAGTAATTAGAAGTAGATTGAGATATTAAAAGTTAATGTTTTGTTAAACGAAGGGAAGATAAAATAAAATCGTAGAAGTAATTTATGCACGAGAAGTAATTCAACCATGGGTTAGGGTAGGAAAGATGTTTATAGAGAGCTTCCTTACGGCACACACAATTGGGGCATTTATATAAACGAGATAGAATGGCAATTTGTGCTAGAAATTTCCATCTGTATTCAAGGCTCGAACCAACAAACTTCTACCAAAGGTCATATTTTATGTGTTAAATTAACATGTCTCGATGTTCGAGCTCTGATGTACCTCGCATCTAAAGACAGAGGTTGATGGTCAAAGCTAATCTGGTACTCTTAATCACGTATGTCCTTATTGCTCCCAAGTCCTATTTGCCGCACAACTTCTTTTCTAGTAATAACTTAATTAGACACAACCCGATCGCTGTAAATCTGAGGCTGACGTCATGAACAACGCCAATGGCCCGCGATCCAACTGGGAATCGCGTTGGAACTTTGTAAGAATTATTAATCAGAATTCTCTCTAGGATAGAAACTTCATGGTTAATATAAACTGCTATTAATAGAACATTCATCATCAAGGTCATGCAAGTCGTCGTCATCACCATCATGAACGACACCATTTTACCACGTCTCTCTTCCCTTTCTCTTTTATATTACCTTTCTTGATAAGAAAATAAATGAAGATATTAGAAAAGATCTCAAAATACAGGATCCTGTAGGTAGAGCAAGACTAACAGCGCCCGCAAAGCCGAAAACCCGCACGACAATGTTGTATATGTCGCGTCGTTGACGTAAAGGCTGCTTGTGAGTGTTTCGAGACGTCGAGATTGATCACTCCCGAAGTCCCGAACGTCAAGGAGCCTTGAATCGCCACAGTTGTTTATACCTGACTGAACTTTTATCTACTTTGGCAACTCTTATATATGTATAAATAATCAAGTAGCCTATTTGAAACATAATCTCTACCTTTCAGTTTCCCAGTCTTTATTTAATTACTAGGCCCTTATTAAAAGGCTAGGAATTTTCTTTTCATATGTTTGAGATCAAGTGTGCAATCTCAAGTAAAAAGATATTAACGTTATGTTTCATGTTTCTTAGAAATGTAAATTTATTAGAGCATTTTTTTTTCTATTTATATAACCATAGGTAATATCATATAATAGAACCAGAACATTTTGATAACTAAAATACTGTTCTGTTTTGTCTTTTTGTTTCATTTAAACATTTATAATGTTATTTATTTCAATGATGTATGTTATTTAAAGTTACGAAATCTTTCCACGCCGACTAAATGCTATTTCGAGAATGATGAGCGAGACTCGAAGCGCGCGAGAATGACGAGTCGAGACCCGAAAGACAAATGCAACAACACAGCGAACGAGAGCGGCAGTTAGTTTTGTTCATCTCTAGTTTGCATGTAGAAGGTCACATAATAGCACATTCATAATACACATTTTCTACCTGAAGATGTAATGGCACTGCTAGTTTTAAATTTTACAGAAATAAAATTAATTTGAATTTTGTACAATTCACATCAAACTAAAACTTACAACCTCGATACCAGTGCCCCTTTAGTCTCTCTATTCCTCCGCCTGTGCTGGAAATTAGATTTGCTCCGATCGTACCTTCACTTAGGTGAGATCAATTGTCACGCAATTTATTTGAAGTTCACATTCTGATGCATGAATATCACTTGAAAAATGTGGCATAGGAGGCGTGTTGCCTTGCTTTGTCTCTAGATAACAGCAACCTCTCCCAACAGCCATCGTCTCTTCCCGTCTTTCAAAAAACTTTCTCCATACTCCCCGATAAACAACAGGCTTGCGAAAATCCTTTTTGAAGTATGGTGTCGTATCGAACTAAAGTGCACTCTACTTAAAATTTTATTTTCCCCTGAGTCTCATATTTTAGATAATTAGGATATAAAATAGATCTAAGGAATGGGTAAGATCTAAGCCAAAAATTATCTAAATATTAACCAGTTTGTTAGAACCATAGGGGTAGACATAAAACCGAAAGAAAAATATGAAAAAAGACGTAACTTAAAAAAACGACAAAGCCAGTCTTATTGTATGGAAGTAAAGCTTAAATCACAAAAATCTGCGCTGCATCAGGATTACATTGGCAAGTGGAATACGTCACCCAGTTTCGGGAATGAAACTACAGTACAATTGTGTTGGTTTGAATGCTTTATTTTTATTTCGGTTTACAAATAAGCAGTATGAGTCTATGATAAGATAAGTAACTAATGAAGAACGTGCAATATATTTTTTCTCTTCATATGGAGCGTCATTCCGGAATTAGTCTCAGTTTACAACAATTACAACAATTTTTTTTTACTATGGTCCACTCAAAAAGTATCGTACGTGTCTATTAGAGTTGAACAACGATCGAGAAAGCAAGACTAACAGCGCCCGCAAAGCCGAAAACCCGCACGACAGTATTGTCTACGTCACGTCGTTGACGTAAAGACTGCCTGTGAGTATTTCAAGAGAACGGGACTTCGGGAGTGATCAATTCTCTAACGTCAAGCAGCCTTGAATCGCCACAGTTGTTTACAACAAACTAAACTTCTATCTACTTTGGCAACTGTTATATATTTAAAAATAATCAAACAGTCTAGAGATGGTGTTTCAAATAGACTACCTTCCAGTGTATAATATTCCGTTCCCCAATTTTTATTTAGTTAGAAGGTCCTTATTAAAAGGTTAGGAATTTTCTTTTCGTATATTTGAGATCAAGTATACAATCTCAAGTAAAAAAAATATTAACGCTTCATTTGACGTTAAGTTTTATGTTTCTTAGAAATGCAAATTTATTTGAGAATTGTTTTCTTCTATTTATATAACCATAGGTAATATCATATAATAGAACCAGAACATTTTGTTAGCTAAGATACTGTTCTGTTTTGTCTTTTTGTCTCATTTAAACATTTCTAATGCTATTTATGTCAATGATATAAGTTATTAAAAGTTACGAAATATTTCCACGCTGATCAAATGCTATTTCGAGAATGATGAGCGAGACTTGAAGCGCACGAGACGAGACGAGACGAGACTTGAAAGACAAATGCAACGAACACAGCGAGCGAGAACGGCAGTTAGTTTTGTTCATAGCTAGTGTCTATTATCATTTTAATATTACAGAACTCGCGACTGGAAATCAAAAGAGAGATTGTACAGGTCTGTAGCTGCTGTCGATGCCGAGATATTACTGCGAAAATCCATGCGGCACAACTATTGTATACCTAAATTCAGTAGCGAATGGAGGTGACGTCATTGGGCGTGGTCATTTTTATTGGGTTATTTCACGAAGCTTTTTCAACAGCTACGGTTATGCAGCATCTGAATGAGATGGTGAAAATGCCATCGAAATGAGCCCATGGTCCAACGTCGAAAGTTACCCGGCATTTGCTCTAATTGGTTGAGGGAAAACCTCCGAAAAACCTCAACCAGGTAATTTGTCCCAACCAGGATTTGAATCCGGGTCCGCTCGTTTCACGGTCATGCATGCTAACCGTTACTCCACAGTGGTGGACTGGTCGTAGTCAAAGTTACAATGGCTCATTAATGACATCATCATTGGACTATAACTCATAGTTTTGTAATAGTAGACATTTAAAATTCTGTCATTTTTTTGTTTAACGGTAAAAAAAATGCAAAGCAGATTACAAGGGGCAAAAACTAACCTTTTGAAGAATGAAATTTGCACGAAATTATATCATATTATAAACTACGAAGTAATCGGACTAACGGATTTTTAAAATCTACTAATAAAGGCCTATTTACAATACTTATATACAGATTGAATCGAAAGTCTATCGACAAATTTCTAGTATAGAGAATGACTCACAACCTTTGGGACATCCCCATAACTAGTGTATTTTAAAGCATCTAAAAAAAGTTTTGTATGGACCTTATAGGGCTGACTGAAGTCATAAAAAGAAACCCAATGGTGTCATACTTATCTGGAGAACTTGCCGGCCATCTTATTGGTCCGTTGGTTCCAATCCATCTTTGTGAAAGCTCCTTATCCAGATATTCGCAAATAACTGCTGCATTGCGTGCTGGTGCACCATTCTGCCTGAAAAATTTTAAGTCTTTTTGAAGAGGTACTTCTGACAAGAAGTAAATCAGAATTCTGAATAAACTATAGATTATATGGCGGCCGTTAAAGATCCTTGACAAAAGTAAGGACGTAACAACCGCCCATCTAAAATCCCACACCATACGTTAGTCTACTATTCCACACTGTAATACCTGCAAAAGAAATAGTATGGATATAAAATAAACTAATGGGAGGACTCAGTTTGTTGTAGATGAACTAAAAATATGTATCGGTACGAAATTCTGTGACTTTCTAAGTATCACTGTATTTTAATGCCATTGTCTTTGATTGGAAACAAATGAAGATGATGTCTGTAAGTGTACGTCATAATTACGTGCAAGTCTTTGTCAGGTCCTCCGTGGTTGTGCAGATAAAATATATGCTGCATTCTGGACTAAATGTGTAGGCCTACAATCTATGGAAAATGAAGAAGTGTAAAGGCTGGTTCACAATAAACCGGAAACAGAAACGAGAAACGAAAATGAGAACGGAAATAATGTTAAAATATATGTTTTTGAATATCAGCATTCACAATAGTTATTTGTGAATGCTCCCATTTAAATGTACATTTATTTTAACATTATTTCCGTTTTCGTTCTCGTTGTCGTTTCCGTTCCCGGTTTATACACCGTGTCCCGCTTAGAGGGATCGAGAAATAAGTGCTAATTTGAAGTATAAATAATGGTTTTATAACATAACTTTTTGATGTAAAAACTTTCCGAGTTTCGGAGAATGGTCAGTGCAACTCGATGTGTGCGTCTCGAGCTACCCTGAAGACATCCAAAAGGTACTCAACCTTCTGCCAAGTGTTGCATAAAATTTGTGAAGTGATTAGCGCAGCTGCATTTATAATGCGTTGTCTCAGTTTTTCCAAAGTGCCAACTGTACCACGTTGGTATAAAACAGTCATAAATCCCCAGAAAGAAGTCAATAGGCGTCAAACCGGGTGACATAGGTGGCCAGGCAAGGGTTCTCCTTGTTGCTGAAAAACCGATCCTGGGGGAGTTGATCAACAACAGAAGTTCTACACATGTTCAGATACACATTCCCTTTGATTGTCGCCTCGGTGAAGGAGAATGGTCCAATGACGGAATGTTCTACTGAATGGCGCCACGGTTGTTTCCACGATAAAAATTAGTGCGCATGCGCATGAACATGAAACTGTTTTTAAACCATTAGTGCATAAACTTGGACAGTTTCTGCATCTTGTCAGATGTAAATCAAAACACTATCGTCGTCTGATTTTAAATGGTGAGCATTTATTTCTCGATCCATCTAGGCGGGACGCGATGTATTTCGCTAGAGTTAATGTAGGCCTATACGACAGCACAGTTTTTATTATACATTTAGGAAGAGACAGTGGTGAGATTGAAAACAGCAGGTGTGGGAAGCAACATTAGAAAACCCTGTCTAGGGATTGGTAGAAACTGAGAACCACTGTTTCAGAACCACTAGGTATAAGGTGAGTTTGCATACGATCTCAACTTAACTGTGTCCAGAGCTTTAGGGGCTGGGAGTAAAAGGGACTTCACCTCTCTAAATTCTAAAAACAACTCCTCGCTGAGAGAGGTTAGCTAATTCTATTATTTTCTATTAACAGATTGTCAGTTGGCGACGAGGCTCGGGAGAGTCATCTGGCGGGAGAATGGCGTACTATTTCACCCTGTCTCGCTCGCAACCTGAGGTTTGCTTGCTAACAAATGAACTTGGTTTACAACACCCCCGACGGGCACTGGGGGGTTAAGGGGGAGTTGCTGCTGGAAATTTAAAGGGCCAAGGGGGTGGTAGCAGTGTTGGTTGGAGGGCAGAGGAGAAGAGACAGTGATAAACACAAAGACAAAAGAGAGAAACATAATAACACTTCAGAGACAAGAATAAGGGAAATCAAGTTAGAAGAAACCTACAGTAGTTGGATGGGGGGTGGGAAGCTTCTAACCTTCATATCTCCAACAGACCTCAGAGGAAGGTTTACAGAACCAACTGAAATATAATTGTCTGGGCGTCCCATGTTAATTCTATCTTATTTCTTAAATTGAACTAGTTTCAATCTGTATTCTTTGTTTCAACGTTAGCTCAGACAACTGACGGTTTCTCATAAAAATGAGTAAAGTTCGGGTGTCAGAGTCCAAATGAAATGTATAATGATGAAAGGAAATGCGACCAGAGCCCTAGTCCAAAAAAATTTTGTATAATACATTAAAAATGAATGAAAATTATTGTAAAGTATGGATGGAGTGGTATCATTCTGTTCCACAAAACTATGCAAGCAGGACACCATTCATTATTCTCTAGATATCTGTATTTTAGAAGATATCATTGTTCAGCCCTCCATAACAAAATTTCGTACAACAATCTACTTGCTGAATTTAATTTAATGTCTCTTGCCAGTCGTAGATTACTTGCTGAGCAACTTTTATTATATAAAATATTCAACGGTCTACTGGATAATAGCGAAATATTATCACAAATCCAGATTAACGCTAGAACATCACATTTAAGAAATCGTCAATTGTTATATTATAAAAAACCAAACACTTCAGCACATAAAAATTCACCAGTGTTAAAAATGTGTTCAAATTTCAATGAAATATGTAAAACATGGGATCTAGATTTCTGGATTTCTTACATGGAATACAAACATTTTCTTATTAATATACTGAAGGTTGTTGATTTTATATAATATTGCCATTTGTTACTCTGTAATTTACCAATTATAACTACATTTTACATTTTTGGCTATGATATCTATATTTAACTATTTTTCATGTATTTTATTTTGTATTTTTCATTTTGTATCTATATCTGTATCTCTTATTTAGGTAGTATCTATTTGTCTGTTCTTTTTTTTTTTTCTTTTCTTTTCTCATTTTCCATTTTAATTTGTATTTACACTTGTATCTGTTTCATCTCTTTTTTTCCATGTTATCTATGTTTTTTATTTTTTGTAAACGAATATCTGTACTGTCTATTATAATTGGGGCTTGCCCTGTTATAGGCATAAATAAATAAATAAATAAATAAATAAATTACGAGGCAGAGTCAAAAATTAACCTTAATAATTGTTTTATTAATTGAATATGTACAATAAGACTACAAACACTTCATCACTTTTAACATAGTATAACAGGAACACTTGCATTGAACGTAGTGGGGACTATGATGAAAAGTGATGAAGTGTTTGTACAGTAGTTTTATTGTATATATTCAATTAATAAAACAATAAATTAAGGTTATTTTTTGACTCTCCCTCGTATGATATGATATACTGCATGATTTATTGTCATTAAAACAAAACATTTCAAGTCCTTGTTGGCCCTTCACATTTCGGTATTCATACATTATTAGTAAATGTGTAGGCCCTACAAGTGGTCATAATAATGATGGCGTATATGCAGGCTGCTTGCGTTAGTACCTTACGCCAATAATAAGGTTATGCCCATCTCTCTTATTTTAAATATCATATTTAAGGCAAAAATTAATGCTACTAAAATATTTTTGAACTCATATTTTTTAACTTGGTTATTTAACGACGCCGTATCAACTACTGAATTATTTAGTGTCGATAGAATTGGTAATAGAGAGATGGTATTTGGCGAGATAAGGACAAGGATTCGTCATACATTAACTCACAATCGCCTTACGGTTGGGGAAAACCTCGGAAAAACCCAATCAGTTATCAGCCCAAGCGGGAATCGAACCCACGCCCGAATGCAACTCCGGATCAGCAGGAAAATGCGCTACCGCCTGAGCTACACTGGTGACTGAACTCTGTTATATTGTCTTGCAATTCTGATACTATAGATAATGCGAGAAAAGGCAATCATAGATTTTGTCTCAACATGAATAATTGCAGTAATGCCAATTATAGTCAACGGAATCTGTGAAAACTATCTCCTGTACTTCAACTATTATAATAATTAACCTAAAGCAATAATTATGGTATTCAAATTCTGTTTAGTTGGAAATGTATTCTTTCGTTATAAACTCTATGATCTTCATCATCATCTTCATCGCTTTCACTACTACTATACCACATATTTAAAAAATACGTGTCGCTATAATACTAATAAAACTGTTTAAGATACTCTTGTATTAGTAATATTAGTTTCCTTTCATTGGGAGGAAACTGTAGGCTACATTTGTACAGTAGTGGCAAAAAAACCGGACCGACCCTTGTAGCTGATTTCATAGCCTTGTTCACTCCAGAGCACGATAGACTGGTAACTAAGACTTTCGTGGTTCGAATCCTGTCTGGCAAGGAAACTTTTTTTTTTGTTTCTTATTCAAATTTATTCCCAATACTTTTCGATTGCTGGTAAAATTCATGTTCTGGGAATAATAAGTTAATTAAGTAGTAAAATATTGCTGCAATCGAAAAGTATTGCGAATAAATTTGAATAGGGAACAAAAAAAAAACCAGTTTCCTTCCCAGGCAGGATTCGAACCACGAAAGTCTTCGTTACCAGTCTATCGTGCTCTGGAGTGAACAAGGCTATGAAATCAGCTACAAGAGTCAATCCGGTTTTTTTTTTTTGCCACTACTATACATACTGTAGTCTATATGAACAAATACTAATACTTTTGCAGAGCGTAACAGTGGCAATTTCACTTTTAATTTCCAAGTACAAAGTATAATTCTACACAAGTGGTCGTCAGCACTCGCTGAAATGTGCAATGGGTACGCGGTGCCGTCCCATGTGCACTGTCGTGCAACAGGGAGAGATAGAGATCACACCCGGTAGCAGCTACGAGAGCACTACAGTGCACTGCGTTTTCCGCGGGTAAGAGGGGCTAGCCCCAGCGTGGTCTGTGCTGACGACCCCTGTTCTACACCATGCTCTATTGAACACAATTCTCATAATTTATAGAAATAGCAGGTGAATTTACTTGTAATGTATTTTGCTAAACTTTTGTGAAATAGCGCCCAGATTTCCTCGAAGTAAACGGAATTATTTTGCAACATTCATTCAAATTCAGCTTCTTCTTTTCTTCTTCTTCTTCTTCTTCTTCTTATTCTTCTCCTCCTCCTCCTCCTCCACCTTCTCTTCTTCTTTTTTCTTCTTATAGTATCATATGTAGGCCTAAGCCAGTTCAGTGCTGTACATTCCACAATGAAGAAAAGTGTCGCCAAGCGCTTCTTCTTTCTCCCTCTCAATTTTGCTCTTTATATGAATTTGAGGCAGATAATATTCTTTTTGAATAATTTCAAGGGAAAAATTGTTCCGGGGCCGGGTATCGATCCCGGGACCTCTGGTTGAACGTACCAGCGCTCTTACCAACTGAGCTACCCGGGAACTCCACCCGACAACGTCTCAACCTTTCCCTTTATATCCACACAACTCGCTTGGGCTGACGAAACGCCAGAGACCCACATCGAGTGCACACAAACTCTGTGTGACTTGGAATTGTGGTTTTCTGTTAACGTACACAGTGACGTATAAATTATGCAAATCTAATCTTTCAGGTAAAGTTCCCTGTAAAGCAGAGACGGTGTCGGGTGGAGTTACCGGGTAGCTCAGTTGGTAAAAGTTCTGGTACGTTCAACCAGAGGTCCCGGGATCGATACCCGGCCCCGGAACAATTTTTCCCTTGAAATTATTCAAATCTGCTTTACAGAGAGCTTTACCTGAAAGATTAGATTTGCATAATATTCTTTTTATTTGGTAGCATGTGCCAAAGTCCGCCTATGTGGATAGCATGTGGTCTGAGGTTCGATTCCAGCCGTGGACAATGAAAGAAATTTATCTTCCGTCCACGGGACTGGGTGTTCGTCCGTTCTCTTATGATTGTCTCTGCGGTGGCCCTGTGCCATGCTAATCTCATGACCTGGCAGTGAGATGTCTAGTAACTTATGTGATTCATTGGTTCCCCCTCCCCTTACCCTCGCGGTGGTGTGTAAGTAGAAGTAAGATGGGAGGTTAAGCAGAGTAAGAAAGAAAAGATGTATCCTAGAATGCTACTTCTCTGCGTTCAGGCATTTGTATTCATCTGCTTCAGAACTTCACCGTTACATACATTGGTTGTCTATATGCGATTCTTAACATTCTTCGGATATATGACGACTCAGTAAAAATGTGCAAAAATAGAACAGAAATTAGAGTAGGTTATGCTCTACTGAACATTCTGAGATAGGGAACGCAGGGTCTGCGAAGCCAGATTAAGGTGATATGAGTTTGAACATGTCTACAATTATCGCTTACTGTTTTCTATATTATGTTATTTACATTTATTTCCATTTAATTTTATTATTATTTACATCTATTTACACATTAATATATTTATTAAACACACTGTGTACATCATTTAACTTTATTATTATTTACATCTATTTACACATTAATATATTTATTAAACACACAGTGTACATAAGTATAATTAAGTAAAGTTAGCATTATTTGCTACATTTATTTACACTTACTTACTTACTGGCTTTTAAGGAACCCAGAGGTTCATTGCCGCCCTCACATAAGCCCGCAATTGGTCCCTATCCTGAGCAAGATTAATCCAGTCTCATTCATCATATCCCACCTCCCTCAAATCCATTTTAATATTATCTTTCCATCTACGTCTCGGCCTCCCTAAAGGTCTTTTTCCCTCCGGCCTCCCAACTAACACTCTATATGCATTTCTGGATTCGCCCATACGTGCTACATGCCCTGCCCATCTCAAACGTCTGAATTTAATGTCCCTAATTATGTCAGGTGAAGAATACAATGCGTGCAGTTCTGTGTTGTGTAACTTTCTCCATTCCCCTGTAACTTCATCCCTTTCAGCTGCATATATTTTACTAAGCACCTTATTCTCAAACACCCTTAACCTATGTTCCTCTCTCAAAGTGAGAGTCCAAGTTTCACAACCATAAATGACAACCGGTAATATAACTGTTCTACAAATTCTAACTTTCAGATTTTTTGACAGCAGACTGGATGATAAAAGCTTCTCAACCGAATAATAACAGGCATTTCCCATATTTATTGTGTGTTTAATCCACAACTACTATTTAAATTTTAAAATTATATTATATAATTTCCAAATCTGAAAAAACCGTACAGTTTAATTTTGTGCATCACAACAGTTCTAAATGACGGCCACTAGCATTTAGGGCAGGCTTGCAGAACTGAGCGACAATTGTGGCGTTACGTCACTCATCGGAATACGTCACTTACCCCTTCCTTCCACTCCCGCCCCATTGACTTCGTAGGGGAGGGGGATTATTATTCAGTGTCTGTCTTATGTGATTGCGTACGGGCCACAGATACGGCATTCAACGCCGGTGAACTGTGAACGGGGAACCAACGCTTTCCTCCTGCTTTCCACCCTCTCTCGCCACTTCTGTATCCCTGTACTTAGGCTACATTTATTAATACATTTAGTATTGTATTAGCATTAAAATTAACGTTTATTATTTAATGTATTATTACTTACATGTAGATAAATAATTCATCATGTTGTGTTTATTGACCTATCTTTCATAAGGTGGTTCTGTCCATCTTGTATTTACATTGTTACACTACGGTACAAAACATAATATGAATCCACGACAGATCCTTTCATACGATTCGAAGAGATAATCATAGTAGGTATAGTAGTGTACGTTACAGATTTTTAAATCATGTGAAAATAGTTTTAAAATGTAAACAATTAGTGTAAATGAATGTGAAAAAAAATTGTATTCAAATGTAAATAATAAGTGTAAATAATTGTTAATAATATGTAAAACAGTAGTCGGCCTCGGTAGCGTAGTCGGTATAGCGCTGGTCTTCTGTACTCGAGGTTGCGGGTTCGATCCAGGTCCAAGTCGATGGCATTTAAGTGTGCTTAAATGAGACAGCTCATTTCATACATTTACTGGCATGTAAAAGAACTCGTGCGGGACAAAACTCCGACAGACCGGCGACGTTGATATAACCTCTGCACTTGTGAGCGTCGTTAAATAAACCATAATTTTAAAAAAATTAAATCTGTAAAACAGTAGGCGATAGCGATGGACATGTTTCCCATATCACCTTAATCTGACCTCGCAGATCCCAAGTTCCCCATCTTAAAATGTTCAGTCGAGCATTCCCTATTTATGGTTTAACATTTGCACGCTTTTCCTACAGCATCCTGTATACAAATATCAATGCCTCAACTAGCTTAATGATGTAAGTTTTTCCAAATGTTAGGCATTTACATCATTCAGTCACCATTTCTCCATTTCGTCATCATTCCATAGCATTCCCCGATCGCCGGCTGGCGACGCACGGGGGGGGGGGGGGCTGGCCTAGGGACGAGACTGAGTTACAGTACCTGCTGGAAATATGGGTACGCAGCGAACCTTAGTGTAGTCAATTAGTGTGGGTTTGGGAATGCGCATAGCTTGAGGGTTAGCGCAATATATCGTAACCGTTCGCAGTGCTGGGCCATAGTACCCCCTTCCGTTAATTCCATTCCATTAGTAGCCGAGAGTAAAATCAGTAGTAAAAGTAATCATGGTAGTAGTAGTAATAGTAGCAGTAATAGTAGTGCAACTAGTAATAGTAGTAGTAATAATAGTAGTACTAGTAGTAGTAGTGGTAGTACTAGTAGCAGTAATAATATTAAGAATAATAGTAGTAATGGTGGTGGTGGTGGTGGTAGTAGAACTAGTAGTAGTATTGGTAGTACTAATAGTAATAATAGTACTAATAGTAGTAGTAATACTAATAGTAGAAGTAGTTTTTTAGTTTATTGGGTTATTTTACGACGCTTTATCAACATCTAGGTTATTTAGCGTCTGAATGAAATGAAGGTGATAATGCCGGTGAAATGAGTCCGGGGTCCAGCACCGAAAGTTACCTAGCATTTTCTCGTATTGGGTTGAGGGAAAACCCCGGAAAAAACCTCAACCAGGTAACTTTCCCCGACGGGATTCGAACCCGGGCCACCTGGTTTTGCGGCCAGACGCGAGTAGTAGTAGTAGTAGTAGTAGTATAAGTACAAGTAGTAGTACTAGCAGCAGTAGTAGTACTAGCAGCAGTAGTAGTAGTAGTAATAGTAGTAGTACTACCTAGTACTGGTAGTAATACTATTAGTAGTAGTATTATAAGTACAAGTAGTAGTAGTAGTAGTACTAGCAGCAGTAGTAGTAGTACTAGTAGTAGTAGTATAAGTACAAGTAGTAGTAGTACTAGCAGCAGTAGTAGTACTAGTAGTAATAGTAGCAGTAGTACTAGTAGTAATACTATTAATAGTATTAGTAGTAATACTAAAAATAGTAGTACTAGTAGTAGTACAAGTGTAAAGTAGTAATACTAGCAGTAGTAGTAGTACTAGTAGTAATACTAGTAGTAGTAGTAATATTAGTAGGGCTGGTAGTAGTACAAGTACTAGTAGTAATACTAGTAGTAGTAGTAGTAGTACTAGTACTAGCAGACATAAACAAAAGCATTCGCCTCCCTCACTCTCTAGGGTATTTTAGGGAATGAGGTAAAGCACTTGTGGCTTAGTGATCTCAATTTTAAACGGTAATATACATCTTGTGATATCAGAAATAAGTTTTAATAATTTTTACTGACAATTTGTCTTACATTAAATGAATACTTCTGAAAATAAATCATTACAGCACACGGTATTATTTACATGTAATTTTAAACTGAGAAATTTTAAATTAACAATGTCAACACAGGCACTGAAGGTTATATTACATTATGGTGGTGGTGGTGGTGGTGGTGGTGGTGGTGGTGGTGGTGGTGGTGGTGGTGGTGGTGGTGGTGTGGAGAGAGGAAATTAAGTGAAGGGAGAAAGAAGAAAGAGTTAGAAGATTGAAATGAGAAACAATAATTTTAGCGTTTGATCTAATTAACCTTTACGCCTTCCATACGCCTCCAGTTTGCAGTACTAAATCCCAGACCCATCAAATGAATCCTTGCCAGAGAACATCAGGAAATTGCATAAAATTGGCTACGATTTGAAAACGTTCTCCGCACGCACTTCTGGGGCGGAGCGACAGAGACAAATGACAGTCGTTATATGTCGGCCAGGTGTTTGGTGTAATTGGACGACCGTGTAAAATACTGCGAATCCCGGCGGGGGCTCAATCACGCGGATTCGAGTAACAGGCCAAGATGTGACGCCTACCGCAAGGTCCACGGATCCCTGCAACAGTTGCACACTAAAATGTTGCTTTTATGTACCCCAGTAACAATGTACATACGATTACAATCGCACGTTGGTTTAACGTATCCAGCAATCATTTCCTTACGTTATTACAGGTCGTATGCTTGTTTCTCATAGCCTAGAAATCATTGTCTCAGTCATTAAACACGTAGGACCTACGCTTGTTAGATTTAGTTTCAAGCAGGCCTACCCAATTACTGAAGGCTTTAAATTTTAGTATTACTATAGAATCTTCGAATGAATGTAGCCATCTTTCACAGTAATACGAGTATGTTACAGCTGTCATTGCAAATAAAAGATAAGAAGAAATATAAAAATCTGCCATAAATCTGAAAAAAAAAAAAAAAAAAAATCAAATCTAGGCCTACATTCTACAGACTTAATTTCTAGATTGTCTTGTAGAAATCACTTGTAAATTAATTGTGCACATTCAAGCAACACTGTCTTCGACTTATTTTTGTCAAAGGAGGTCTGAAAGACACATTGCACTCAGTGCAGGCTTTTGTTTGATTTTATACAGAGTGTTTCGTAGCATGCGTAGACCAACTTCATCAGCGGACAGAAGAGATTAAAGCATTGAAAAAACGTTCTTTACACGTTTGTGACCTTGTTGTGGAGTTAAATCTAACAGAACTGTACATATACACTCTCTCTCGACCTGTTTACTAGCTATGCTATGGCTGGCCTGCGCGTTCCCCAGACGTAATCCATTGGACTTTTATTTATGGGGTCACTTCGAAACAAAATTATTTATTCACAACCCATTCTCAACATTGAAATCATTGAAATATTTCATCAGCGTATCCAAGAAGATTGCCAACTTATCCGACAAACATCTGGTATTTTTCAAATAATACGGCAGTCTACGACTGCAGGCTTGCATTTTTGTTGAAGGTGACCATTTTGAGAACTCCCTCTAACGGTAAGCAGCTGCACATTAATTGATGTAAAAATCTGACTCTAACTTGAATATAAGGTGAAACGGGATAAATGTTCATATGAACGTTTTTTATTGTTTTTGTCTTCAGTTCATCAATGCAGCGTGTTCCACATGCTACGATACATCCCATATAACTTACATCATAGTAACCATAGCATACGTTATTACATATGGATAAGCTTATACAGGCTGGATGATAACCTCTACACCAAAATAAAACTGTTAATAGTTCATGAGGAGAGATTTGAAATATCCAAACAAGTTTTTTCTCTAATATTCACCGTTTTAGAGGAAATTGTTATGTTTCTATGAAGTACTTGGCAATATCACGGCTGCTGCAATAACTCTGAGCGAGCGCGGCCTCCTGCACTCCTTACCTTCCCCTCCCCCTCTGCTGTACTCAGTCGGTAACACGCGACGTGCGCTGCGTTGCAAGATTTATTTCAACGATTTTCGCTCTTATTCAATTTAAATTCATGGCTAAACCGTTTAATTTGTAAAAAAAAAAAAAAAAAAAAAAAAAAAGAAGAAAAAGATTCAAGTCATTAACTGTTCAGATCATGTTCACCTATCTGCTTGTATAGCAATCAGCCATTTCTCTCGGACCATTACCGCAATAGAGTGCTACAAACATTTGACAAAGATTATTTTTTTCCTGTTTAACGGTGCTTGATCGAGGAAAACCTGTAACAAAAGTTTTCTTATATTTAACATGTAAAATAACCTCTTAAATTTTTGTGCAGAAATTGCCATCCAACCTGTATACTGGTTTTATGTTTCTTAGTACCCATGTTTCTAATTGGTTATTCCTCACATATGATGATTTCACGTATCCTATGAATTAATGTCATACGTTGTAGCATTAACATTCGAGTTTTACGTATTTCAGCAATAGTGTCCTACGTTATTACACGTTCACGCTTGTTTAAGTCATCTAGCACTATTCATAAACGCTGTTTTAATATATTATGAATATTATTGTTGTCTTACGTTGTAGCATTCATATTCTAGCTTTACATGTCTCAGCGGCCACTCTACAATTAGTTTAAGTCATACACGCCTCTATATTTTCCGTAATCTGCAACATTAATGGCTGTAAGATAGATTTGGCGAGGAGGAGGCTGAGAATTCGTCATGGGATTGCCTGACATTCATCTTACACTTGGAAAAGTCCTAATCAGATAAGGTTTTAGAAGTTGGGAACACGACAACCAGAACGAATGTACATTTGCAATGATGTGCTTAACCGTCTAAATGCTAATTCCAATTTCTTTTCGGGGTTTTCTTCTCTTAAGAGGCAAATTTTACGTGAACGCAAGGTAACTGGCCATAATACCCGCACCTGTTTAACATGTTCTGGATACATCAAATATTCATTATATGAAGTCTCGCCATCCTCATTGAATATTAACACGACTACTGTGAAGTAGTCAATGTGTATTATCACCATTAAATCGAGAAAAATGCGTTCCGGGACCTCTCAGCTCTGCGCGCTGAGGGCTCTTTCCAACTGAGCTATGCCGGGACGCGGTCCACGGTGCCGGTCGAACTCCTCTCATTGTACTGTTTTACGGCCTACTACCTGCATTTAAATCTATGTAAGTCAATATGCAGGAGCGCATATTTAAATGACTTTTATGGCCATATGAGGAGAGGAGTTCGACCGGCACCGTGGACCGTGTCCCGGCAGAGCTTAGTTGGAAAGAGCCCTCAGCGCTCAGAGCTGAGAGGTTCCGGGTTCGATTCCCGGTGCCAGAACGAATTTTTCTCGATTTAATGGTGATAATACACATTGACTACTTCATAGTAGTCGTGTTAATAATCAATGAGGATGGCGAGACCTCATATAATGAATATTTGATGTATTAAAATGTTTAAAGTTATCACAAACTGTTGTTGAATATGGCCATAAAAGTCATTTAAATATGCGCTCCTGCATATTGACTTATAGGTTTAAATGCAGGTAGTAGGCCGTAAAACAGTACAATGAGAGGAGTTCGACCGGCACCGTGGACCATGTCCCGGCATAGCTCAGTTGGAAAGAGCCCTCAGCGCGCAGAGCTGAGAGGTCCCGGGTTCGATTCCCGGTGCCGGAACGAATTTTTCTCGATTTAATGGTGATAATGTTCTGGACAGTTTCAAACTCAACGTACAACATACGACATGTTGGAGCAATTCTTCTTTATAATTTCAATACCTACAATCTAACGTCCATATTAATCATTATAGCGCTCTTTCTCATACACACAGAGAATTTGACCAAACTCTGGATCAGATTTCTCCCGGTCGTTGCATTGGTAGAAGAGGATCTTCGCTTAATCCCATGATCCCCTCATCTTATTTCCTTTAGATTTATTTCCTTTCGGTTACGTTAAAGATTGGGTTTACATACCACAGTTGGAGATCTTGAGGATTTTCAGCGGTGGATCACTGCAACCAGGAACAGCCTGACTGCAGACATATTAGCCTACAACGCACACAGTGGGAAATCATCTACAACCTTAATGTATTATTTTCAGGTCAGGCAGAAATATGACTTGTTTAAATAATGTAAGCCATATCTTTAAAATAAATTATAAAAACTAATACACTTTTGACCTATAAAACGGTAGAAAGTGACGTCTTTCAACCATCATGGCTGTTTATCGCGCAAATTTATTGCTTCCCTAGCATTTGTTTAAATTTTATCGCTTCCCTAGCATTTGTTTGTTTTTATCACTACACTAGCATTTGTTTATTTGTTTGCCACCATTTCAAACTGCAAATTCTTTACGGTACTATAAAAGATGCTTTGCGATAGTCATTTGTTTACAGCACAGACAGTCAACTGAAAATGGCGGCTCCGTTCAAACGTTTTGGTGAAGCTAACATCAGTGAAAAAGAATTTCAGTAAGTCAATCAATATTTTATCGTATTAGAGTACTTTATTTCTTCTAATCTTTATATACTTTCTTCTAATCGTGTAATAGTCAATTAAATCCCACTCGAGTTTTGATTTTCTCTAGATAAATCAAAACCTCTAGTGAGATTACCGTTGATAAAACGTTATGATAAATGAAAACCTGAGTTTTCCTTTCAGATAAAAGTTGTTATTTCATTATATCTTGAAAAATTAACTTTCCACAAGGCCTGGAATTAGCTACATTCGAGAGGGACACACTGTATTATCAAGGTATTCTTCAAAGACGTCTTATCCTAGCAAAGTTTAATCAAAATTGGCTTACTGATAAAAAGTTCTTATGGCACAAAGACACATATGCACACCGACAAGAAAAAACCTATGCGATTACACTTTCTTATTACAGGTTATAAGGAAGGTAGTTTGAAAAATAGGTAAATTTGGTTCCTGATTTGCCCTCGTATCAGTCGAGCCAACGTGATGGCTTGAAATATCTTACGCTGAGGGAAGTTAGATCATTTGTAAGTAGTCTCCGGCTTCAAAAGTCCACAGATAGAGTTTGAGGGGTAACATAATTTCCAGTGGTTCACGGGATGGAATTGTAAGGGGGTTTGGAGATTAATGGAATCACAGTTAAAGTTGAGAGGAAGATAGAAAGCATACGACAAAAACAAAAGAAAAACTGGAGCGAAGATTCAAGACGAAGATGGAAGAAAACAGGAAGAATATCTGAGAAAACTTTTCACTGTGTCTACCAGGGAAAAAATGGAAAAAGGAGAAGAAGAAAAGAAGGAAAAGGACGGCCTAAGATTTGAAAACCTTATTTCTTTATCTGTAACAGAAAAGAGGGTTGGAAAGGGTGAGAGGGAATGGAGGTGGGGGAAAGTGACAAGAAGATGGAGTGAAACTGAAGACTATATAGTAGAGGCAGAGAAAATGAAAACCAGAACAATTTCAATCCATCTTCGTCATATTTAAATAGAAAAAAATAATTTTCTCTACAAAACTTCGTAAGAAAGAAGTGAAACGAAACTTTCTAAAAGAAGAAAAAATCTCCTACAAAAACAATGACATGACATTACAATATAAATATTGGCTCATGAAATCCAAGAAAAATATATCAATAAAGTATAGTCTAAGCCTTTTACGATACTGAACTTCTAAAAGATCACTTAGCCCACTTTCCATCAACACGTTAAACAGAACTTAAACTATTACACAGAGCGATTGTGTAAAACAACTTTAATATAACCATTCCATCATGGTATACAAAGAAATCAAGTTAAAATGAAGCTGCTGCAATTATTTATGAGCCGAATAAATGTTCTAGCATTACGCCAAATGTTCTTGTCACTGTGGGCTGAATTGGATTTCGCTTAGACGTCTGTCGTACTGGTAACGGTAATCATATTGAAATTTACTAACGTTATTTGGACACTGTTTGAGTTACTGAACTAATTACAAGTTCCTTCAATCCATTACACATAATACATGCTTCACAGTGAACTCGTAAAACCCACCATTCATTCTCGGAAACCCTGTAGTATAACATTTTCAGTATCTCGTAAATGATTCGTTTGCGGACCCAAGTTGACTGAGTTTTCTTGCTCACACTAGTATATGATATGATATTTATTGATATTAGTTCACAAAAGTATAAACTTAATAATTTAAAATTTATCTATATACGAAAAGTAGTTATACATAATAAACAGGGAACGGATTTATATGGACTAAAAATATATGAAATATGTAAATATATATGTAGTTATTTTTACCAAAATATGGAATTAAATATGGATTTTTACCAAAATATGGAATTAAATATGGACTTAAAATTATAAAAAAATGACTATGTACGTTAAATATTGGTACATTTTAATCAAACTAAACAAAAAATATAATGGACGTACCTTATCTTCCAATGTAGTTTCAACAAAACACAATTTTTATTGTCTGTTACCATAACAATAGGTTACAAACATTTCTTTCAAGTGCTGAAAAGTGAATCTTCTTCTATTGTCTCTGAGGATAGATTTATACTGACTAAAAGAGCGTTCGACGTCACAAGAAGTAACTGGTACATAATTCAATTTCACAATGTCTGCTGGGGATAAGTCCAAGTTAATCTTCACTGTTGATTCACCACTCATCACAGCAACAACCTTTTGTAGTTCTTCATATCCAGGGTTTTTTGAAAGTACAGTGTCCACCTTAGCTCTTACTGCATCTGCAACTTTACCTCTACCACGATTCAGTTGTTCCACAGTACTATTTATAATTTCAAAACTTTCAGATAGTGAAAGGTGCCTATTTTGGAGACTTTTGAGCGTTTTTATGATGCATGAAAATGTATGCTGAATGTGAGCTAAGTCATTCTTCACACTTATGTCACAGGTAACTGTTTTCGCAGTATCAATTGAGACTGCATCTTCAGAGTCCAATGCAAGGAGAACATTGTTAATAGAGTCTATATGTTCGGCATAATATTCAACTGCTTCTAGCCATGTACCCCATCTAGTTAAAATTGGCTTTGGTGGCAATGGAATTTCAGGGTACATTTCTTTCAACACGTTAACTCTACTGGGAGCTTTGAGAAATACTTTTTTCACTGATGAAATCAACAAATCTACTTTAGGGAAATTGTCTCTGACCACTTCTGCCACACGATGAAATGCATGCGCCACACAAGTAAAATGAGTCAATTTAGGATATACAACAGATAATGCTTGTCCAGCTTTGACCATATAAGGGGCAGCATCGCTAATAAAGAATAACACATTATCGTACATAATACCCTTTGGCCACAGGATACCCATAGCTTCGTTGAACAGTTTAACTATAGTTTTGTTATTGCACTTTTCTAGAACATCACAATGTAAAAGAATTCGTTCAGAATATTGTTCACTTAACAAACCGATAACTACATTACCAACAAGTCTACCTTCTTTGTCGGGAGTCTCATCAATGGAAACCCAAATTGAACTATCTTTAATTTCATCTCTTATCTTCTGTATTGTCTCATCGTAGATGGATGGAGCATACGTCTTCCTAAGTGTTGACTCATCCGGGATTGTATGTTGAGTATATTTTTCAAGGAATTCCCTGAAGACCTTATTCTTTAGTTTGTAGAGAGGAATATCAGCAGAGATGAGAGAACGGCACAGGTCGATGTTAAACTCAGATCTTACATTCGATGTTGTTGGTTGTGTTAAAAACAATTGTCTCTGCTTGGAATTTAGTTGTTTGTTGGCCTGATGTTTACTAGTTGTAATGTGTTGTTGCACCAGGAACTTTTGTGTAGATGATACTGCACACTGACACAAATTACAAAATAATATTTTATTGTCAGTTGATAAACCATCTTCTTTAAATTCTGAAATGTAACTTGTTAGTTTTGATTTTAAATTGACTGAATGACGTACTTTTGGCATATTTACCGTCTTTATAGTATGATTTACAAAACTGAACCTATGTGTACTCTGACTGGCATTTAACTGTTGAGCTGCACAACTGAAGTCTGTTAAAAATTTTAAATTAAATTAATACAGTTTTGTAACTTACTTTCCCATTGTTGATAGGACTGCTAATTTTCAAATAACTCTGATGTTAAAGGGATTACTGAACATGTGTTTAAATCTCTATTGTTGAAATGTATTTTTAAAAGTTAATGGAATTTTGTTTTGTTTTATTGTTAAACCTAATATAATATGGACTGTTTTATATGAAATATGGAAAATATATGGAAATTAACGAAAATATGTACTAAACTCTAAAATATGGAAAAATATGGAAAATAAAAGTAGGATTTTTCAACCCTACACATTGTGAAACATAAAGATAATGCAAAATATAAATTATATTAGCTTTATAAGTAAATATGTATTTACATATAAATCCTTTCCCTGATAATAAATATACAATTTCATAACTAATTAATCTATCACAAATCTCAGTAATTTATTGGTTCAAACTTGCACTTACGTCTGGTTTTAATACATGTTTAAACCAACCATAAAAACTTTAAAACTTATTTATCTGCTCCTTTTGACAATTTTCTACAGTAAACATTTTAAAATCAATTTTCTTTTTTATTTTAATCAACTAAATCTATTCTATAAATTTCCTATTTATGTTTAGTTATAGATTAATTTATGCATGTCAACCAATTATTCCGTGCTCACATTAGTATGTAGGCCTATGTTTCATCCTTATTTGTTTAACATAACTTTTCAGATATTCTGTAAAGAAAGAGCTTTACTAATGAACAAAAAAATTGGCCACAGGCGAAGTTCCAGCTGTAGCATATTTTCTTGCTGTTCTAGAGCTGTGCACACGGGCGTGGGTTCAATTCCCGTTTGGACTTATTACCTGGTTAGATATTTTCCTAGGTTTTCTTCACTGTAAGACGAATGTCAGGTAATTAATATGAACTCTCTGCCTCATCTCGCCAAATACCATCTCGCTACCATCAATTATATCGACGCTAAATAACCTAATATTTCAGAAGTTAAATAATAGATTAAAAATGTTAGCTGAATGAATATTTAGTGATTTAAAGTTTGTCCATAACAATAAAGTAAAACTCAGGAAATTTCACACAGGACTACTTTCTTCTTCCAGCCTGTCAGATTACTAATCATTTTGGTAGTGATTACGTATATTTTATAACAAGATAACTTGTAAAAGCCATACGATTTCAGCCTTACTGATATTTGCGCTGTTTCTGTCGAGAATGTCAAATTAATATATTATAATATACTGTATTAGACCTGTATTTCATAACTATGACAGCGGCAATGTTACAAACTTAATTTCAATTCTTCACTTCTATAAACCTAGCAGACATTTCTACGGGCAATAGTTATACCAGACTCTCTATGAGAAAGTTTTATTGCTCCGTAAAGAACGCCTAAAAAGCAGAAAGAAGTAAAAGATCACAAACTGATTTTCTGGATCATCAGTTGCAAATCCCATTCAAACCTCATCCTTTCCACCATTTTCGTTTTTACACAAGAAAACTCTGTACTGTAGCCAAGAGGAGGGTTGAATCTCTGTTTCCGTCCCCTCCCCCAACATCCCTTAGCACAGCTAGAACCAGTGATAATAGTTAGAGAATAAAATTAAGGGCTGTAATCATTAATTACACAAACCCCTAGCAGTAGGAAACTCTCTCTCTCCCTTGTAACACTGGGGGTGACTTACCTCCCATCCCTATACGACCACTGAAACCTCCCTGGGGGTAACTAGCAAGCAAGAGGGCTGAAACAGGGATTCTGTTTGAGGTCGATGTGGGATGGGGTAGGTTTGTAGCAGGAAAACCGAAGATGTTAGAAGGGATTTTCGAGTTTTGTGCAGTGTAGAGGGGATGAAAAAGGAGGGATGAGGGTGGAAAAGAAGCAGCAAGAAGAGGCGCTGGGGTGTATAAGGCTAAGTACAACTCAACTTCACAGAGTCCGGAGTTCCGAATTCCATCAGTAATAACCTACTTCGCGTTCGGCTGAACCCCATTAGTACATAATAAATAAATAAATTAATTAATTAATTAAGCTTCCTTTATGAAAAGGTTGCCAGGTTTGACAAAGCGTAATATATAATTTGGAAAACAAACCTAAAAGGTAAAATGATTTACATCTGAAACGGTTAGGGAATCGAATATACAAAAACGTCAGAAATATGTACTCCGTATATGCACATTTGCATTAGCAAGGGATAGTAGTGTCATCAGAAATGTTAGAATGATTTGAATGCCATTTTATGATTTCCATGGTGATTTCTCATTAATTATCTGTGAAACTCTTTTTCTTTTCTGTATTTGTTTCAATTATAACGTCTTATTTTCATTTCCGAAAATATTAGTTTGTATCAGAGTTTCAATCTTCCGTTCTGAAGTGGTATATGAATGAAGGAAGGGACCAAATTAAAATCTGTGACGTCACTCATATAGCGTTACTTTGATACTTTCAGAATTCAATAATAGCATGTGAAGGAGATGTGAGAGGGACATCAGGTTTCATCAATTTACAGTACCGGTAGGTCTAAATCTCGGCTGTCAGACTACTTAGGCCAGGGCTGGGCATCGGGAGCGGAACTAGACTCTAAACGGGGACGCTTAATATTCATCCGTTACTGAATCAACGCTGCGCGGTGTTCGGCGGGCAAGAAAGGGGATGAAGAGAAATCATATGGCTCCCCGTGAGAGAGTAGAATCCGCTCTTGCTGCCCAGCCCTGACTTAGACTGTGAGCTTTTCTAAAATATAATTTTTTTTTTCTAATATATGACTTTTATTTTTAACATATAAATTTTCTTTATTATTTTAACAATTACTTCGATTCACATTACTATAACTGTTCGATTCTTAGAATTACATCTTACTAAACTAGTTTTCATTTTGTTGTCATTACTATTATTGTTATTATTATTATTATTATTATTATTATTATTATTATTATTATTATTATTATTATTATTATTATTATTACTAGCCGTACCCGTGCGCTCCGCTGCATTTGTTAGAAATAAATATAAAGTAATTACATAATTAAAATAGGACGTTTGATCCAGGGAACATTCGTGTTTGATAGAAGGATGAATCGTTTAATATGTTACTTAATTTAAATTGTATTCAAATAATTAAAATGCGATCATTTTGGTCCAGAGAGCACTCAGAAGTTACTCTAATAACATTACGTCCATCTAAAGAAACTATACTTTCCAATGTTGAAATAATAATTAATTATACAAATCGGTTAATTTAATTAATTAATTAATATTACTTCATACAAACACAGAAACATTCTCTGTAGGCTATGTTTCATAGCTTTCGATTGTTGTTGTCCAAGGCACCTTATAGACGTAGTCATTTGTTTTCATTTCATTACACCGCCTTAGATGGCATTGTATTTTAATTTTAAAATTCATTTATCTCATTAAATATCAGTCCTATCAAAATTTTGCAAAGAATAAAACTTATAGAAAATCATTTTTAAAGAAACTTTTGTTATGTAACATATTTCACAAAAATGAATAATAAGCGAGATATTTCGATTTATTTAATTCAGGCCCCCTTATAACCCCCCTTTTAAATAATGTATTTTGAATGTCATATAGCCTAAAATCTAAGTTACAGCGAACTTAATTTATATTCCAATTTTCATATAAATCGGTTCAGCCATTATCGCGTGAAAAGGTAACAAACATACATACAGACAGACAGACAGACAGACATACAAACAAAAATTTCAAAGAAGCGATTTTCGGTTTCGGGGTGGTTAATTATATATGTTAGGACCAATTGTTTTTGGAAAATCGAAAATTACCAGAAACATTTCGGCTACAGATTAATAAGATTATTATTATTATTATTATTATTATTATTATTATTATTATTATTATTATTATTATTATTATTATATATTGTTCCTATATTTCTGCCATTTTTATATTTGCTATTGCTATAATACTGGTTGAGTGAAAGAGAAGGCTTTATGGCCTTAACTCTGCCAGAAGAAACAAATCTACTAAATAAATAAATAAATAAATGAATAAATAAATAAATAAATAAATAAAAATAAATAAATCTACGAGACAGGCATTTTCGAACATTATCATCGCCCTTAAAAATATATTACCTTCGTAGGGTTTGAACCCGAGAAATGGGATGACGTGACAATGATGATATTCATAACTGATAAATCATTGAACACAACGTCCCTTGGTTAATAATATTTGTGGCCGAACTCCAGCGGACCGAGCATCGCATCATCCCAGGTGAAAAGAAAGTGACGGAGGATTGACATGTGATTTGTTGAATGTCTATAATTTTGTGAAACAAATATATTGTTCGTGATTGTTGTGGTGAGCGTAAACTTATTTGGGATTTGAAGTAAAAGTTTAATATTGCTTTTCATTTCTGCCTTCATATTCCTCGCATTTAAATTTACCAAGGTGGAGTATTGTCGTTAACTAATTCATAATTACTTCCTCATTCCATGAGCCATTGACATTTATGTACAAAATGAAATATAGAATCATGTATAATATGTTATGACTCACTCAGAATGTGTGGAAGAGAGAGAAATCAAGTAAATTATATATTTAATGTTTTTCAATGTTGTGGGTTGGGAGTAGTATCAGGGGTAGGCCTACTATAACTATAGGAGTATTATAGAAGTAAATTTATGGAAAGAGGTAATAAAAGAGGAAATTTAGGAGTGAAGTGAAGACAGAAAGTTATATACATAAATAAACAGAGGACAGAATAGTAGGGAAATAATAAGTGATGTGTTGTGAAATACAGAAAAGGGAATTGTAAACAAATAATTTCGGAGAAAATAGCTGGAAAAGAATGATTAAAAGCAGGTACATTTTAGGATGGATGGATGGATGGATGGATGGATGGATGGATGGATCGATAGATAGATAGATAGATAGATAGATAGATAGATAGATAGATAGATAGATAGATAGATAGATAGATAGATAGATAGATAGATAGATAGATAGATAGATAGATAGATAGATAGATAGATAGATAGATAGATAGATAGATAGATAGATAGATAGATAGATAGATAGATAGATAGATAGATAGATAGATAGATAGATAGATAGATAGATAGATAGATAGACAGACAGACAGAGAGAGAGACAGAGACAGACAGAGACAGACAGACAGACAGACAGACAGACAGACAGACAGACAGACAGACAGACAGATAGATAGATAGATAGATAGATAGATAGATAGATAGATAGATAGATAGATAGATAGATAGATAGATAGATAGATAGATACATAAATATATATATATATATAATATAAATTATTAAACAAGGAAATATAACTTACAACATAATAGGAAAGCGAGAAATGGAAGGGAGACAGTCTAGGTATGAGAGAGAATAGAATAGGGTAGATAGGGAAGAATAGATAGCAATTCATTTAAAACGGAAGAATAGGAAGTAATCAGAAAATACTTGGCAAATGAATACATTAATAGAAAAGAGTGGTATGTATTAAAAGGATGGTGGATCGAAAAACAAAACTATGATGGTCCACCATAACTATGAATTGTCAAGTTGGCTGACAAATATCATATCATATATCACTCAGTATGTTTGACTTTTTTCCATATTCACTAAAAAAAATCAGGTAGGATACCCGCGATGTAGAGTGAACACGACGACGCCAGATTTCCTCCATCTTAGACAACACGAGACATTAGGTAGGTCTTACATTAACAACGAGTGAAGATTACACACTATATAGGTTTATAAACCACAACAGCGATTCTCACACACCGTTAGAGCCCCGCACCTTAGCTGTTGCGTATGCCACTACCAGGTATTAATCTGCTACAAAACTCGAATTAATTAAATGCTTCTCAGACGTATTATTAAATCTCTCTTCATTTATAACTACTGATGTTATCAAGAGTAGTCAAGAAAGCATTTGCCCTTAGGGGCTCCAGAAATGCCTACCTAACCCTTTTCTCGTTCCAAAAGACGAAGAAAAGTTTTACTGTAAATTGTATAATTATAGCATTTGTACATTTAATAGATCCGGGAATCCATATCCGATAGGACCTGAAGATAAAAATGAAACCTGACTTCAGACATCTTGATGAAGTAAGGTTTGGGTTACACTCAAAACTGCGTTTCATCAGCAATATCGTTTCCCCGCAATCCTTATCTCAAAATAATAAAAGTAGTTGTTCGTCTGTATCAGAATGGCTGCCACTACTGAGTACTTACGTATAACTTTGACACACTCGATTGACTTTTCGTCTAATTAACTTTCACAAAATAGACTATGTTATGGGCCTACTGCACATTCCTACATACTTCAGACAGATATGTAGTCTTTTCCACAACAAATTGGATCCATTTCATAGACGGATTCAAGACATAATATAATGAAATTCTACTCAACATAAACATAACCTACACTACTCCGTCGATATAGGAGGAAGTCAATGTTCTCCTAGTTAGATACAACACGCGGAGCAAGTCTCCTGCAATCGGTACAGCATGAGAGTCGAGGATTGTTATGGAGGAAAACATCGATCATACGGGAATAGGTATTTAAGAGTTGTTAATTCATTATAAAGAGTGAATCAGATACAACGTTAATACTAATTAATTTTATTTTCTAGAATAGCCTCTATCTACTTATAAGTAAATAAATAAATAAAGGACTTAGATAATTAAATAAATAAGTAAAGGAATAAATATGTCAGTAGGCCCTACATAAATAAATAAGTAAACAAATAAGTGAGTGAATGAGTGAGTGAATGAATAAATAGATAAATACATAAACAAATAAATAAAAGGACAACAGATAGACAGATAAACAGATACACAGACAGAGAGATAGACATGCATAGACATTTCGCTAGCTCGCGCTACGAGCGTGCTAAACTAGCCCCGGCTATCGACTGATTACTTGTACAGGATTCATATCACATCATATCGCTAACACTGGTTTATGAATACGAAAAACGTTAGTTCGCTGATCATCCACCAGAAGCCTGCGCTAAGAATGTCTATGAATATGGCAGATATAACCTTAAACAAGTGATGTTGAACTTTGATTCGCGTCCTTGAGATTATGACGTGAATCTATCTTTACTCAGCGCGCGGATTACCTGCTGGTATTTGGTTGTGCGTTCGAATGTCAATAAGCCTCAGTGTCGGAACATGCCCCAGCTAGCATAATTGTACCATTATGCTGCTCTGTCAAAATTTCAAGATCTTAACGTAAATGTAGTTTAAAAAAGGAATGCGTAAGTGTGAAAAAGATATGAGCCGTTCAGAGAAAAAGTGGTGTAAGTCAAAATTGGATAATGAGGTTTAAAGTAAAAATTCTGTATAATACAGCGCAAAGTAGCAATCGTTCTTGCTATCCACTTAATACTAATAGTTTAAATAAATTGATTATTAATTGCTACTTTGCGCTATATTTTACAGAATTCTTACTTCAACCCTCATTACTCATTCTTGACTTCTGCTCTGAACGACTCATATACAGACGATAACAGACACTTCACTAAAACTGACAACTTTTTTCCTAATCATTTTAACCAAATTTTGAACTCCCAAATGTTTTTGGATATTGATTTTTTTCTATTTTTTTTAAGAAACATATTCAAACCCAAGTTTTTAATAGAAGATCTCAATTTCCTTTGTTTTGGTTAGCATATTCATAAGACATAGACAACCATTTCTATGTATTCATTTTATGAAATATCTCATTTATTCACTATCAAATTTATTTCGAAATTTTGAAAATTTTATTTTTTCTATAATTCATGGAAAAAATATATTAATAAAATAAACTAGCAGCATTTCTTACAAAATAAATGCATAGAAATATGTAGATATCTCATAAATACTTGCAGTAAATAATTCATCCAGATTGATTAATATTTGGATTTGAAAGTAAAATTAATGTTTATGTAAATTAAAATTCTCCTCCGCTACATTCATCTAGTAACTTCAGACAGCCAACTTTATAACAAAAAGTTACTAGATTAGTAATCAGAAATTTTTAAAAAGAATTCTATAATGAAAAATTAATTTTGACAGCACTTTAAGTGTCACGCCCCCTTATAACCTTAATAAAAAATTAAATGTATTTGTAATCAGAATTGAACTAAATCTATTTGGGTTATGAAAATATACATTCTAAAGAAGTGAAATAGTTAACAAAAATTTTTTTTTGAAAATTTTTTATAATTTTCAGTGGTCTCCCCTGAAGTTTTAACCATATGAAGTGTCAGTATGTCTTCCGCCAAAGATCAGAATGACCGACGGTGGGCGAGCACGTTACCACGGTCAAATATTGTTTGTCTCGCTCTATATAAACCGAGTCGTTGAAGTCTTGTCCGATATTTATGATTAGGTTAATTACATTTTCTTCGACGCACTGTATGTTTTGGACACGCAATAACACTCGTGACTTTGAAATGTCTCGTAAGGTAATATACAATGAGAGAACATAAGTAAAAAGATATGTGCCATTTCTGATGTCGCTGTTGTAGAAATTGCATTGCCAAGATGTGAAGTCTTGTAATGCTAGTAAAAGTGACACATGAGCGAGGTATTCAAGTTGAGTGTTCACGAGGTATAGCACGCCTTTTTAACGACGCCGTATCTTTTCCTTCTTCTTCAATCTCCCGCACACAAACTATTAACCGAGATGGCGCTGCTAATCCAGCTCTGCGCTCTGATGATGCGCAACTACTGTAAGGACCGTCATTTGTTTCCACACTCGCAGATACCTCGCCTGAGCGCAGAAACGGCTTAAGTCCACTTGTAAATCACTTGCCAAGTAAAAGCTACAAACTGAAAAGACTGACGTTCTCAAAGCACTCTGTGCTCCATGATGGTGCCTAAGGGGCGCAATGGATGTAAATGGAGACCTCCGGAATTCAATGGAAGTCTTACTAATACTTCCAGAGTTCGATTCCCATAGAATTAGGGCTATAAGAATATGATGGTGGACTTCACTGCGAAAGAGGTTTTTGACTGTTGAGAACTGCTACAAAAGTTCGCCGATTAGGTAACCTTCATTGCGAAAAACGTTGACGGTACACCCTTCTTGCCTCACTTGAATTACGATGACTTTCTCCATAAATTAATAACATAATGATATTCCTAAACTGTGAATGACATTGTAAGTTGTTTATCGAATACCTGGTACCGAACTGTCTTCCGCTCAGCAGTAGATCTGTTGACAGGAAGTTTGAACTCAGCTGACATGTACGTACGTCTGTGCAGATTACTGCGTGCTGAACACTTTGCCACGTCTCTCACACAAGAATATTATCAAATTTAAGCATGCAATTTTATTTAATTTCACGAAAACGTAATAGAACACACAAATATGTATTTAAACTAATATTATCTCTTTGCTAGATATACCTACTGATGTAATTGTTTTCGTAATTATACAGGGACATCACTTTATTTTTACCAACATTTTTAACATTAACCTGGCTATACTTGGAAACACTGTTACCTCCCTTCCATTACAGGAGTTTGGCGTTGCTAGTACAATATGTAATCAAATCATTTTACTAGCTACAGGAGGAGAGAAAAGTGGTGTATCCATTTATGTTACAGGGAAATACAGTATTATGATTTTCAGTTTGATCATTACTTTTACGGTATTTTATCAAAACAACAGTAGAATAGCAACAATTTTTTTCATAAACTCAACTCTTCAGGCGGTTATATTCATTATGTAATGTTTACTTTATTCAGCATATTAATAACCTAATTTATTCCTGAGAATTTTGTGAGCACTTACGTAAGAAACCCAAATTTCTACAGCTAACTTCTTGACTGACTTATTAGGACTTCCCTGCATCCTTTCTCTAGCATCTTCTACAGCATCTTCTGTCACCTTTGTTGGCCATCTTACACTTTTCTTCCTTTCTGTGCACTCTGTTGCTCTAAATTTATCTACCAGATTAATCACATTTCTACGAAAATATTCCGTAATGGTATAATCAGGAAATTGTGAAAAAACTGTTGTTCACATTCGGTTATAGCCTATTGTAATATTCCAGTTTTCATCGTCGTCCTTCATACTTACAAACAGTAAAACAAAACTCTTGTTTAAATAATGCTGTTAAGTACTGTACCATATTATAGGGTACCGTACTTTCGGTAACTCTAACCTTCACTTGTGCTCAGTCCACACAGATAAATTCAATTATGCTACACACCATACCTGTGTGAAAATAAACTTCAATAATATAAGCTCTTTCTTCTATAGAAAAGGCAACATATTTCTGAAACACACTGTACTCTGTAGTACTTCACTGCTAGCAACAGCGGCCGTAAGTTTGTGTGACTGACGTTAGCAAGGACATTAGTGAAAGGGGTGGGAGTCAAGTATATTTAGAAACGCAGGTACAATAAAAATTGAAGTAAAAATAAAATGATGTCCCTGTATAAGCAGTATAACGCGAATAAAATAAGAGGAGAAATATTTTTTTCTGGGAAAACTATCAAGTTTTGACCCTGTGTTGTATGGACATTTTTTGACCCTGTAGACCGTCCCCGACGACTGTGTAAAGGACGACACTTATTCCTCTTACAACCTGTATAAGAGTACTGACAGACAATCGTCAGCGAACGGGATCGGGGATTGATCACGGGAGGATTCTGTGATATTGATGGACAAACTAACTGTGTTACAGGCTATATTCGGATTTCTCTACCATTCTACTTTCATGATCTCCGAATACCCTCCTTACACCAGAATAAACAACATTAGTCATATTGTTATTGAGGTTCACTTCTTTCTTTGTCGTCATTGAACCATTTCTCTATTACAGATATGTATGAAGTCGACAGTTTTTGGAGTTTTTCTCTAATCTAGAATGAATGTTCATCCTATTCCTCAAAAGCAGGGCATGTTAAATTCAAAATCTCGACTGGGTCAAATAATCTAAGTGTAGGATTGTATGGGCTGCAAAAAAAATTAATTAAGGTATTAGTAATATTTATATATAAAAATATACAATATATTGTTTGCCAGTAAGAAACAATAATAACACAGATTGAAGTTTTCTTCCCGATATCTGACTTCTCTTTTCTGTCCCCAGTCAACCTCAAAGCCGCTACGCTTCACGCCATTTTCACTTTATTATATAAACACACTGAACGCGGGCTGAATTAAACTTGTTTCTCCTTAATAGCTAAGCATAGACATGAATCAGGGTCCGCGAGTTTGACATCTCTGCTCAAAACTGTTAAGTTATTTGATCAATAATGTAAACATGTCTGATGTCCTCTAGCCTACTAAACAGTAAAAAAACAAGAGAGAGAAAATTTTACTCGTTTTCCCATTTGACCAGGGTTCAGGACTGGCAGCCCATATTAAAATCGATCTGGCATGATTACGAGATTATATGAGCATTTTACTATATAATAATTATTTTAAAATGTTATTAAGTCTACAGCGGTACAATAGTATATCAAGAAATACTTCGTTAGAGCTAAAAATGTGTCATACTCCGAAGTTAAAATCTGCATCCTATTTACTTTTATGGCACTGTGGGTTTACCGTATTTGGCACATACATACGTAATACTGGTAGCATCTAATTATGAAGATCGTATTGCACTGTTTTTTTTTACCCTTTTGCTGTCGTATATTTCCTTAAATATTGCGAGTTAAAGGTTAGGTTAGCTAAGGGGATAGCTAAGTGACATAAGGCCAAGAAATGTGACATGGTTAAAGTGGGTTAGATGAGGGGATAAATAAGTGACAGGAGACGCCACGGTTTGAGCGTCTCATTGATTGGTTTCTTCCGAGGTTTTTCCCCTGCCGTGGGACTGATGCCGGATGGTCTATGGCAAGTCCTCGGCCTCACTTCATTTCACCCCCTTTGGTCTGATTACCTGGTTGGGTTCTTTACGAGGTTTTTCCCAACCATAAGGCAAATGCCAGGTAATCTTTTGGCGAATCCTCGGGCCTCACCTCATCTTACTACATCTCGCCAAAATATTGTAAACAATTGTAGAAAATGGTAAAATTGTAAAACATAAAAATTGTAAAACATTTGTAAAAATTGTAATTGTAATTATAATCTTGTAAAATTTTGACTTGTTCCACATCTTAAAGCTTCATTGCTAATGTAAGATCTATGGAATATAATAAATGAAATGAAAAAAAAAACGAGCCGCTGAAATAAATTAATACCAACCTAAAACTTTTGTTATACTCTTACTCTTTGTTATGCTAAAATTTGTTACAATATAAATGATATGACGTTAACTTCTTCAAATGCAATGCAGACATTTTCGTTATTCTTCGTTTTCTTATACTATACGACCATTAAAGCTACGATGCACGGAAAAGTCGTTTATTAGCGTATTAAATTAGAAACGACACTGCAATGCTCGCAATATTTGCCATACACATTCCTTCCATTCAGTCTACAGTAAATAAAGATGACTATCTTCCCTTGACCAAAAGTATAATGAAGGTTAGTGTAAATAAAGACCAGTATCTTCTCTGGACCAAAAGAACATGAGGCGAGGATTGTCACAAGATTAGGTTGGGTTAGTTGAGGTGACAGTTAAGTGATAGGAGGCGAAATTTCATTTCATTAACAATGTTACAAATTTTCAAATTTTGGCAACATTACTTCTACAATATACGCTACAGACCGCTCTAATAGAATGTGTATCATAACACTTTTAATGGATGCTAGTCCTAGTTTTCTTATAATCATAATTCTTCTATAAAAGATACTGCGGTATTTTGGCAGTCCAGGTGGGTCACACACGTTCCGATAGGAATGATCTCTCTCAAGACAATCCAGGTAGGCTAACCTTTTATATGAATTTTATGCTCTATATTTGCTTCCTTAATATTATAGTGTAAGAAAACGAGGTATGACCATTTTTAAACCTTTAGGCCTATGTTTATTAAACTTCTGGTAAATATATTCCTCAGGTTTCTCCTTGCGTAATGTTTAACACTTAGCTCTATTGTGTTCCGAAGGTTTACACAAGGTGTAAGTTATTTCAGCTTGAATTTATTTCAATACTTGAGTAAAAGCATACATGTGTATGTTTATAGTTAAAATGATCGCCCAATCGTGAGCCAAATGATTCGTATAGATTGGCTGCTCGACTTGTACTACTGCCCGTTCGAGTAGTTATGTCGCATCCCGGTTCCCCCACCCGTTTCTGCTAGTCCCTCTGTAATGGCTAGTGGCTGGACTGTGAGAGACAGAAAATATTTTCTGTACGGAATTGGGAGTTTACGCAATATGATACAACTGTTTAAATTAATTTAAAGAAAAGAGCCCTGTTAAATAATTAATTGTTACGCGATTTCCCCCGTTTGGACGACCCTGCGACATAACCACTCGGAAGGAGAACTGAACCAGCAGTCCACATTTCTGGAAGAAAAGTAGTCTCCTCTAATATCTAGCGACCTAACGAATAATATGAACATTTTACTAACCTGTGATCCACTGACTGCATTGGAAGAAATTCCGTGACGAATACGTCTCCCACGTATTTTGGTGATAAATATTTAAGTCCGAAATAATAGCTAGGCCTATCCACTTTTCAACTTCAGTTCAGTTGGATAATTTTAACCATTGGATTTTATGTCACCGTACCGTACCACGCTACTTTGATGTTTGTAAATATTTCGACACTAGAACTTCTCTCGAGGAAAGCACTCACTAATAATGTCTACTGTGAAACAATTAGGTCTATGTAAGTTTCAATTTTTCGACACTAGAACTTCTCTCGAGGAAAGCACTCACTAATAATGTCTACTGTGAAACAATTAGCCTATGTAAGTTTCAATTTTTATACGTACATTTCTTGAAGAATTTAATGGAGTTATTTTGTGAGACAACGCACCGGAAATGTTTTTTTCCTACATTATAAATATTACACTTTATACACAATTTATTATAAGGCATTCGAATTGGAGTCTTCGGGAGTTAGAGCACTCCGCAAAAGTTTTCCAGGCCAGCGGCACACATTTTCTACTGCTTTGCGTTTTAGTGCAGCCGATATAGTACCTCGTCTGAGTTTCATAGCATCATAAGGAAGATGGCTGAACCAAGTTGCTTTTAGATAATAAGTTTTCTTTTCCTAGCATATAAACATTCACTATCACAATATAATATTCCACACTTCCAGTTTTTAATTCTGCATTTGTAATTGTCTATCAATAACATATCACTACCCCGCTGGCCATAGGCTAGACATATTCACTCACGATACCACACAGATTGAGGGATGTTCTACCCGGCTTACGTGAGGGATACTGATCGTCATCGTGTTCTGAGAATTGTGGGTACGTAATACTGAGAGCAGCAGACAAGGAGAATGTTCAAGAAGTTCTAAAAGCTATGTTTTGTAATTCAATTAAGACGGCAGCACATTCGAAGAACTTTCATAAAGCTATAAAAGCTGTGTTTTGTAATTCAATGAAGAGGGCAGCACATGCGAAGAACTTTCTTAAAGTTATAAAAGCTGTGTTTTGTAATTCAATGAACAGGGCAGCACATGCGAAGAACTTTCATATCGTCCTGAAAGTTGTGTTTCATAATACTGAAGAGAACAGCACATACGAAGAACTTTCATAAGATTCTTAATATTCGTGTTTCGTAATATTGAAGAGGACAGCACATACGAAAAACTTTCATATCGTCCTGAAAGTTGTGTTTCGTAATACTGAAGAGAACAGCACATACGAAGAACTTTCATAAGATTCTTAATATTCGTGTTTCGTAATATTGAAGAGGACAGCACATACGAAAAACTTTCATATCGTCCTGAAAGTTGTGTTTCGTAATACTGAAGAGAACAGCACATACGAAGAACTTTCATAAGATTCTTAATATTCGTGTTTCGTAATATTGAAGAGGACAGCACATACGAAAAACTTTCGTATCGTCCTGAAAGTTGTGTTTCGTAATACTGAAGAGAACAGCACATACGAAGAACTTTCATAAGATTCTTAATATTCGTGTTTCGTAATATTGAAGAGGACAGCACATACGAAAAACTTTCATATCGTCCTGAAAGTTGTGTTTCGTAATACTGAAGAGAACAGCACATACGAAGAACTTTCATAAGATTCTTAATATTCGTGTTTCGTAATATTGAAGAGGAAAGCACATACGAAAAACTTTCATATCGTCCTGAAAGTTGTGTTTCATAATACTGAAGAGAACAGCACATACGAAGAACTTTCATAAGATTCTTAATATTCGTGTTTCGTAATATTGAAGAGGACAGCACATACGAAAAGCTTTCATATCGTCCTGAAAGTTGTGTTTCGTAATACTGAAGAGAACAGCACGTACGAAGAACTTTCATAAGATTCTTAATATTCGTGTTTTGTAATATTGAAGAGGACAGCACATACGAAAAACTTTCATATCGTCCTGAAAGTTGTGTTTCATAATACTGAAGAGAACAGCACGTACGAAGAACTTTCATAAGATTCTTAATATTCGTGTTTCGTAATATTGAAGAGGACAGCACATACGAAAAACTTTCATATCGTCCTGAAAGTTGTGTTTCGTAATACTGAAGAGAACAGCACATACGAAGAACTTTCATAAGATTCTTAATATTCGTTTTTCGTAATATTGAAGAGGACAGCACATACGAAAAACTTTCATATCGTCCTGAAAGTTGTGTTTCGTAATACTGAAGAGAACAGCACATACGAAGAACTTTCATAAGATTCTTAATATTCATGTTTCGTAATATTGAAGAGGACAGCACATACGAAAAACTTTCATATCGTCCTGAAAGTTGTGTTTCGTAATACTGAAGAGAACAGCACATACGAAGAACTTTCATAAGATTCTTAATATTCGTGTTTCGTAATATTGAAGAGGACAGCACGTACGAAAAACTTTCATATCGTCCTGAAAGTTGTGTTTCGTAATACTGAAGAGAACAGCACATACGAAGAACTTTCATAAGATTCTTAATATTCGTGTTTCGTAATATTGAAGAGGAAAGCACATACGAAAAACTTTCATAACGTCCTGAAAGTTGTGTTTCATAAGATTCTTAACATTCGTGTTTCGTAATATTCAAGAGGGCAGCACATACGGAAAGCATCGATCAAGAAATTATCGACAGTTTGATAGCACTTACGAAGGGGAATTTCAGACGAATTTATATTTTATATTACAGTTATTAAAAGGAGTTTACGACGAATTTAGCCTACAAGTGTATTTATCTACATACTTGACTTTATGATCTTCACATACCTGAAGTACGACGACGTTACATTCCCGCATTAACCTATTAACAACTGTACTCCCTTGCCAGTCACTGCAATAACCTCCTCCATTTTCTAACTTTAAAAGTAGAATATTATCTTTATGGGCTATGAAGAGATAGGGCATGGACGATCTCTCAAATTCATACATTAAAATACAGTGTGAAGTCAAATAAGCAAAATTATTAGCCCATTTGCACCAATATTTTGATTTATTTTATCCATGAAATATGTTCTGAAAAGACGTACCTATTAAAATATGGAAACATTTATCCAACAGAAATCTAGTTTCAGACAGAGGAGCAAACTGAAGGTCTGATACATACATGCAGACTAGGCACTGACAGATATACGGTCGTAGGTGTGATGTGTTTTGTAAATACGCCTAAAGAGAAAACAATGCATTCTTGTAAACTGGCAACCGAATATTCTGTCACTTAATAGTACATTATGCAACGAGCCTATAATGATAGTAATTAAGAATCGAGTATGGATATTTATGAAACGAGCGCAAGCGAGTTTCATAATTTTCATACGAGCTTCTTAATTACCATTATAGGCGAGTTTCATACGACTTTTTATGCTCGACCATATTTCTAACTTGAAATTACCGGTATTCAGATGTATACATTTTATTTGTAACTGACAAGATCGGAAGTGACCTTGTTCTAGGTCGTGAATTGTGGGATGTGCGCAGACGCGAAAGTATTGATTTTTTCCGAGGAACAATAATGTCATTGACCTTGACGTAGTCCCGTTAAACTTGATAATATTATAATATTATAACCTTGATTATTGAATTTGACATTGAAAAACGAGATGACAAATTGAATTTATTTGAATAATATTTACAATTAACGCTAATTATTATAGTAACAGAACATAACCTTCTGCGACAATATTGGATTTCCAGTCTCCGTGACTTTTCGCTAATTCTCTTTCGATTGCATATCCGAGAATAATCGATACTTGCGGTTTTATAACGGTACAAAGCTGACTTGTCACTGGCTGAACACATGTAAGCTGAGTTATCACTGGCTGAAGACCTGTACTTTAATGAGTAGGTGTACTTTAATGACATGCATTAAAGGACTGCTACCAGATGTATAATTAGTACATTTCGGCATGGTCGAGCATAAAATAATAACTACCATACTGGATTCACGTTTAGAACTGAACCTAACATAAAAAAAAAACCATGTGACGCGTGCCTCCCAACTTACAACAGTCAGGCGTAGTGTGAAGTATAGTTCGCAATAAAAATTGAGGAGTGATTATGGGAAACAGCATATGTGTCAAATGAAACATTTGTCAAAAAATTAAAAAAAAAAAAAAAATGTTATGATGATATACCAAGCGCACTCTTTGGCAGCTATTCGAACAAAATGTCCCACGCGCCGTGGCGTCGTGGTCCAAGGCATCCTGCCTAGGACTCGCGTTACGGAATGTGCGCTGGTTCGAATCCTCATGGGAGAAGAAATTTTCTCATGAAATTTCGGCCAGTGTATGGTACCGGTGCCCCAGCCAGCATCGTGATGCACTTGGGGAACTACGATATGTAGCGAATATCCGGTTACGCAAACCAGCTATAACGGGTGGGGGGATCATCATGCTAACCACACGATACCTCCATTCTGGTTGGATGATCGTCCACCTCTGCTTCGACATGTGAACGTGAGGCCAGCAGCCGACTGGTCGGTCTTGGCCCTTCATGGGCTGTAGCGCCATGGATTTACTTACTATTCGAACTAGATACGAATGCTTGACACACATCTTTTTCTACAGCAGTATACATAACACGTTTTTAATGAAAAAACCGAAATGAGATTTTCTGGCACTTCCACAAACACCCCTCAAATTATTGTAGTCGTACTTTCTTATGGTTTATTTTACATTTTCTGTTGTGCATACTTAAGAAATTAGCGATGGAAAGAGTTCTAATCGTGACTTCAGTCTAGCGAGAACTTGGATGCCTTAAATGTTTATAAATTTTCTCCGTATCAAGTAATAAATGATTCTGAGGACACTGTACTTATGTTCTAATTTGTTGGACAATGTCATAGATTCAGAGTCAATTAATTTTAAACTACTGTTTCCATTTCACTCTGCGTTTAGTTTATGAGAATATCAGATAATATGTTGGTAACAGTTTCTCAGGGACTCAGGAAAAATCGCGCAATTGCAACCTATAAATTGAAAACCTCACAATTAACTGTAAAAGAGGATATTCATTCTTTTAGAAATATTTAATGAATTTATTTAAATAAATATCGTATGTAAAAATCAGAAGCTAATGAGTAGCAGTACGGATGTCACTGCTCTGTACCGATCTCCTTTGCCTCCAAGGAAATACCCCGGTATATAGTCTACTCATTTCTGTTAGAAACTGAATGAACCTCCGGGCCATAATACTGCTAGAAGGAATAGATCGATGGGAAAAATCCATGACCTCTTCGAAAATCTAATCAGCACAGCGTCTTGCGGCTTGTATGGTCCTATTATATTGCTTGAAATTTACCAACTTTATATACAATGTCTCTTTCATATTTAAAACTTATTTCACAGCCTAGGTATCCAAAATCAGACACTTGTTCCAAAATTGCATTTTCTATTACAATAATGTATCTAACCAGGTCTTTTCCTTTAAAGGCCATTATCATCGTTTCCTTAATTGAAATTTTAGAATTTTATAGGATTATTATTATTATTATTATTATTATTATTATTATTATTATTATTAAAGTTCCAGATGATATTCGGCATTATTCATGAATGTTTTCGAAATGAAAAAGAAGGATAAAAATATTAAAATGTTATTAAAAAAATGGCTGTTCCTCTGCTTTTCTATGTTATTAAGAGAAGGGTACTCATTTGGAAAACCGGAAACAGAATAAAAGTGCAGAAATGAATTTCCTAATATGAGCAGAAGGATGCATAACATTACGTAGACCATACAAAAATGAAGACATTGGAAACGCATTCCTCTCCAGCCATCAAATCCGTATACCATACCTCTGGAGGTGATCTACCGTATCACACAGATCTACACGAGTCGTCATGTTCTCGTCAGTCAAACAAGTACCTGAAGAGATCCGGCGCCACTTTTGCAATCTTTTGCAATTTTCACGGAGATGGTAATGAAAAGGGAACTGTGGTGAGTGTTACTGGAATGGCGAGAAGAAATGGGAGAACCCCGAAAAAGCCTATCAAAACCTTGCTTTGTTCACCATAAACGCCATTCTGCCATCACCGAGATTTCAACTCGAGACTGCGATCGTCATAAGGCAGCGCTCTAGAAACTGAGCTACCACGAAGACGACGACGATGGTGATTATGATTATGATGATGATGGTGGTGGTGAAATTGTAGAATGAAGGCAGATTAAGTCTTAGTTCTCTTAGGAAACCTGTTCCAAGACCAGCTCGCTAAAACATAAATTCCACTTGCACTATTCGGAATTTCAGTGTGACTCCGATGTAGAAAATCTACAATTTAGACATTCAGCTGGCAAAGCGCCTGACAATTTCCCCAACTTTGAGCATCGTCTGAATGATCTTGGTTACACGAGGTGGTAAGGAGCGGGGTGTCTGAATTTATTTCGCCTCCTCGCCATGCGTCCCTCTTGCTCGGAACGGATTTTCCGGTGGGGGTGTGAGGGCTGCGCCGGGTTTAACGCAGCCGAGGAAAAGAGATTTTAGCAAATGCCTGCAGAGACTTTGGACGACTCTCCACTCCGAGTTTGCCTTCTTTCTCGATCTAATTCTTTTTCGTAGAGAAGGGGGATGGTAAAAAACGGGCTAAGAGAAAAAGGTTTTTGCGCTCTGATGTTCGGGCGCATTAGGACGGTAAAATAAAAGATATTGCGCCATCAGCCGTCAACTTGCGCCACGGGGCATCAATTCCATTGGTCTGTCTATTCGTCTACCTGTCTCAAAGTTCTCCACAAGAAGTCAGGTAGGAGTGAAGTTCCTCGTTCGATACCCGAGAGTTGTTAGAACACAAGTAGGTGTAATCGAAACTTCGAGAGCGAAAATAGGCCAGTGTATGTGCTCCAAGGTAAAAGACAGAGAAGATAAAAATTCATCAGAGAACCCAGGACTAAAGTTGAATTAAAACAACTTTATCTTCCCATTAAAATTAAATCTCTATTGAAATAATGCTTTACAGAGTGTCTCACCTAATTCTGATTGCAGAAATTGATGTGAACACTGAGCATCGTCCGACTTACTTACTTAGAAATGGCTTTTAAGGAACCCAAAGGTTCATTGCCGCCCTCACATAAGCCCTCCATCGGTCCATATCCTGTGCAAGATTAATCCAGTCTCTATCATCATATCCCATCTCCATCAAATCCATTTTAATATTATCCTCCCATCTACGTCTCGACCTCCCCAAAGGTCTTTTTCCCTCCGGCCTCCCAACTAGCACTCTATATGCATTTCTGGATTCGCCCATACGTGCTACATGCCCTGCCCATCTCAAACGTCTGGATTTAATGTTCCTAATTACGTCAGGTGAAGAATACAATGCGTACAATTCTGTGTTGTGTAACTTTCTCCATTCTCCTGTAACTTCATCCCTCTTAGAGCCAAATATTTTCCTAAGAACCTTATTCTCAAAAACCCTTAATCTCTGTTCCTCTCTCACAGTAAGAGTCCAAGTTTCACAACCATACAGAAGAACCGGTAATATAACTATTTTATAAACTCTAACTTTCAGATTTTTTGACAGCAGACTAGATGACAAAAGCTTCTCAACCGAATAATAACAGGCATTTCCTATATTGATTCTACGTTTAATTTCCTCCCGAGTGTCATTTATATATTTGTTACTGTTGTTCCAAGATATTTGAATTTTTCCACTTCTTCGAAGGATAAATCTCCAATTTTTATATTTCCATTTCGTACAACATGCTGGCCACGAGACATAATCACATACTTGATTGTCCGATTACTTCATCAAAATACGGATCTCCACTTTTGTGTTAGTAATTGCCAGTCTCAGTAGGTGTAACAGAGAATCATCATTGAGACAGCTCCTGTACTTATTTTAAATAAATGTTATGTTTATTTTATTTATTTTAGTTGGTTATTTAACGACGCTGTATCAACTACTAGGTTATTTAGCGTCGATGAGATTGGTGATAGCGAGATGATATTTGGCGAGATGAGGCCGAGGATTCGCCATAGATTACCTTGTATTCACATTACGGCTGGGGAAAACCTCGGAAAAAACCCAACCTGGTAATGTTATGTTAGAGAAAGTACTTTCACATTGATAAGTGTTTCCAAACATCGAGGTAATCGGCAAATCAAAATCTCTAATCTGGGGAAATCTGCCCTCTGGAAGTAGCTTGAAAAAGTTGAGTTCTCTCTCTGTCCTGGGTTGAAGAAAAGGATCAGCTTGAAGATCGTCCTAGTTGATACTTACATGGGTGATTCTTAACGTACATTTTCAAAGGAGCATTGAAAAGGAGCAGTTTATCCTTCACATTTTCGAAGTCACAGAATCTTTCATCGAATTTTTTAATACTAATTTCAATATTTTCACAAAACTCAGAAAAATCCCAATCTTCAATTTCTCCTGACAGCTCTTGACAAGATGGAAAGTTTGTTAAAGTTGATTTCAAAAAGTATTTCTGAATCCAATAACATGACAAAATAACTCTGATATTCTTTGATCTTTGCCCTGAAGTCTCTGGTTCAAGTCATTCAAGTATTGTGTTAGGTCAGTCATGAAAGCAAGCTGCCTTAGAAAGTTTGGATCTTCAACTCGGCGCAGAAAATTTTCACTGTCTTTGAAATTGTCTTTTAAAAATACTGGAATCTCATTTCTCAGTGCAAAGAATTTCTGAATGCATTTCCCTGCACTTAGTGTACATTTGCATGGAGTGGTAGATCTCTAATATATTGGGCTTCCACCTCATGCAAAAATTCACGGACCCTGCAGTGAAGTTGTGCCTTATTGCCACGTATCTTGTTGGTAACTGTTATCACGATATTCATTGCATCTCTTTGTTTTACTCACTTCTCACACAATTCTTCTTGGTGAATTATGCGGTAAAACATAGGACAACTTATCTCAGTTTTTCTAATTAGGCTACCAGTACTTAATCTCCTCTCATAGACGGTACCATCAATCACACTGAAGAATACTTTCTAAAACCGCCGTATTGTTGTACTGTTTTATTAACTGCTTTAAATAAGTCCTTGCTCTTAGTGCTTTTTGTTTTAAATTATGGTTTATTTAACGACGCTCCCAAGTACAGATGTTATATCAGCGTCGCCGGTGTGCAGAAATTTTGTCCCGCAGGACTTCCTTTACATGCCAGTAAATCTATTGACATGAGCGTGTCGCATTTAAGCACACTTAAGGCCAGTGTTATACCAACTGCGCTACCCAGGTCGACCCCTTGGTGCTTCCATTTAAAGAGCACGAACAAAAAGTTCTTCTTGTGTTGAAAAATTACTAAAGATCATAAAGTATGAAAATAAAAAGTTAGGTGGTGTCAGTCTAGTCGACACTGTCGTCCAAGCATAGTGAAAAGTAAATGTATTTTGCTTCTATTTCTTCTATTCTCTTCTTTATTTGTCCTCCCATTCTCTGTACTCGTCTTGAGAATTTTTGATGAGAGAGGGAAACGAATTTTGTAAATAAATTGCTTTCATCAAAAATGCATTTCCCACGGCAATTGCACATTTTAAAATATTTTTCCATAATTAAAAGCTTTCTTGCTTTTTATAAGTTCCAATGATACACCATAAGAAGTACCGTTATTTCCCATTACTATGGTCCTGGAACATAACTATGGTCCACAACACAACTATTCGAACAACATTGTAGAAGTGACATAGACCGTTCGTAGATAGCTGTAGTGGCTTGACTTCAAACTACAGTACAGCAAAAATATACAGTAGCTAAACGCTGTACTACGTTATGGAGTACAAAATTTTAATGGACCATAGTTGTGTTCCAGGACCACAGTTATGAGAAATGGCGGTAGTTAATGTAGCAGTCTACGTAGACGACATATTTGTGAAAATATCTGTGTGATGTTTCAGGTTTTCCCTGTAATCTTGTAAAATTAGAAATCTTGAAGCCCCTTCATACTTCTTCAATTCTTTTTCACTTAAAGTATTACAATGTTTCTTAACATTGTACTCCTTACAGGTAGAAATTATTTGCGTGCACAAAACATATTGTAACTTGCCATTATTATTTGTGACGAAGTAATCCAACTCCAACGTATTTTTAAAACTTCTATTTTCATCCTGTATTTTCCTCTCTTTGCTAATGTTACCCATGTTTTACTCTAACAATAAGAACGAACAGATGCAAATGCGTACCGCACCTAACCTTGCACGTGCAAACAAAATATGAGAAAATAAGCTTGCGCTTAACAAGCAAAAATAAAAAATCCCTCTCAATCTGACACACTAATCACTGCCGAATGGATGCTATTCTCGTGGTCATAAAAATTCCACCAGAGTCGCTAGTATACAACGCCTACCTTAATGCGCGAAATGTCACCACAGTCTAGTATATACAGTCACGAAGCCTGAGTTGTTGAGAGTACTAACAGTCTAGTCAGTCACGAAGCTTGAGTTGTTGAGGGTACTAGGAACAATTAACTGTGCCGGTATTATTTCGCATTGTCTGTAAGGAGGAGATAGTAGAGATCCTAGTGGTTAGCAACTATCTATGGATGCATATTTCCTACGTATTTAGCTTCTTGACTGTATATACTAGACTATGGTACTAGAAACAAAAAACTATGCCGGTACTATTTCGCATTGTCTGTGATGAGGCGATAGTAGCGATCCTAGTGGTTAGCAACTATATATGGACGCATATTCCCTACGTATTGAGCTTCGTGACTGTATATACTAGGCTGTGATGTCAACTGTTAAGAGGTCGCAGTATTAGAATCTGCGGGCCACGAATTGGACAGGCTTGCTCTATACTGTCGCTACCCCCACCACTCCTATGGCGATGGTCATCGCTCGGACCGCAAATGTCAGGAACGTTCGTTTCTATACTCTAAAGCGCAGTTTGGATTATTTGGATATCTCTATTAGTTCTCTCATAATAGGAGTTTCTATTATCGTCTAATTTCGTGACACAATAAGTGAATTTTCTTCCCTAAACGCAGTGCGAACAAAGGCGCATTCTGCGTCAAAATAACGGGAAGCAACTTGATAAAAGCTGAAACAAAAAAATAGAAGCAAAAAATAAAGGGAGAAGAAATGAAATAAGACAAAAAGAAGGGGAAGATAACAAAAAAGGAAGAGAAAAATATACAAGGAATATGGAAAGAAAAAGAGAGGATGGGAAAAAAAGAGAAAGGGAGAAATATGGTACGAAAGAATGAATTAGTTGTGGAATGGTAGAAGAAGGATGGGAAGATAGAAGACAAGCAGGAAGGCAAAGAAGGAAGAGTAAAGAAATAACGAGAAAGTAAGGAAGAAGGAATAGACAAACATATCTAAGGCAGTGCGAGTAGGCAGGTAGTGCGTGCGAGAGGGTCAGGCGGTCCCGCAGTCTGATTAATAAAGTCTTCAGATCACGTCTTTAATTAAGTTCGTACAAGAAAATTAATTATTAATGAACGAGAAATATGTGTTTATCACTCCCAGATATCAATTTTCGTCTTTGCGCTAATAAGAAATATAATTATAAATGCTGTTCAATTACAGAGTGATGGAAATACTGTCTGTCCAGCCGCGCCGCCCCCCGTACAGCGCGGGCCAGCGACCTTGCAGCAAGTACAGTCGCCGCAAAACGCGCAGCAATTCCGTCATGCCGATTGAAAGAATTCAGTAACATTGCTACAAATAATAATAACAGTAATAATAATAATAATACTACTAATAATAATAATAATGGAGAATATGCGCTATATTTTATATTCCTTAGACAGACGAACGGACGGACAGACAGACGGACGGACGGACGGACGAACAGACAGACAGATAGATTTATTAAGCAATATTACACATACAGATGCACTATATTAACATAATTTTCTCTTAAATCTCATGCACGGATCTTCTGACTGTACAGATGCCTCAAACTAGCAAGCTGTCTCGTTCGCGCAGGCGCATAGAGCACTTCTCCCCTACCACTGTCCGCCTACTGTGCACTGTGGACTAGAACGGTACAGCTCAGTTCTAATAACAGTTGAGAAGGCTGCATAGGGAGGGTACATCTTGAATATATTGTCAAGAGGTCAACTTTTCAGATAATATGACTATACCTGGGTATCGGAGCCTAGGTGGGCCCCCTCCGTTAGCTCTACTACTTCCCCTCACCAGGCAGCTTCCTAGTTTGAGGCATCTTTACGTGCTGAATAAAACAAGTCCTACTTTGTAGGTTTCACCCCTCTCACCTATAGTTAGGTCCAACCACTTATTTTGAATTTTGAGAAAAAAAATTAATAAATAGGATATTTAAATCGTAATTTTTTTTTTTTCATATAGCGGAAGGACAGAGTTTTACACATACTAATTTTCATTATTGTACAAGATACAGTAATGGAGGAAAAAAATGTTGAATATTTCCAAAATTTTACTGCTGTAAGCTGTACCTAACCCCTTAACTCACTCAAGAAATTCTTGATTTGCTTTTCATTTATTTCATTTGCTATACCAGCAATAATGGAACAACTGAAATAGAAGTTTCTATATATACTGATAAAATTCAATCCGAATTTTCACCAACAGCTTTACCTTCTTCAGTGTTATATTTTATCTGTAACTGATATTTAAAATGTCATCTATATTAATTGGTTGCAATCAGAATTTTGAAAAACAATCTTGTCTTCTTTTGTGTCAAAGTTCCATGAATCTTATGATGCAAATAAACTCTTGTAAGTATTGAAATAGCTATTCTCTTACTTACTATACCGTGTCCATAAAATTCCAGTACCATTATAATTAATCATTGCTCAGAAACCACATGACAGAGCAGTACGGTTTTTTGCAACATTTTCTACATCTCTTCAAGTTTTGTTTTCATTATTTTTGCAAATTTTAATTAAACGACAATGACGACACCAGTGGAGAAGGCCGAATGAGTGTGGTGGTATGCTGAGTGTAATTTGCAATTTATAGGCTTCAAGATGTAGCCGCTCATGGAGGACTTTATGGATGGTTTATTTGGGTTTATGCAGTTTCCGTGAAGCACGACGGATCGACTTCTTAGGGCTGCATTGAAATGCAACTTGTACATTGTCAACAGTTTGTTGAGTCACAACTGGTCGTCCACTCCGTGACAAGTCCTTAACACTACCAGTCTGTTGATAGTTCGTGACCCATCGCATTATGGTGGTTTTGGATGGAGGATTTCTTCCATATTGCCGCCGGAATTGTCGCAGAACGATTATTGGTAATTTACACTCAACATACCATGACACACACTGGGTCTTCCCCACTGGTGTCGTCATTGTCGTTTAACTAAAATCTGCAAAAAGAATTAAAACAAACCTTTGAGAGATGTAAAAAAAAAAAAAAAAAAAACGTACCGGCATTTCCGATAACTATAGTCCTGAAACACAACTAAGGTCCATTCAAATTTTGCACTCCGTAACGTAGTACCTCGTTTATCTAAGATATATTTTTGCTGTACTGTAGTTTGAAGTCAAGTCACTGCAGCTATCTACGAACGGTCTATGTTACTTCTTACAATGTTCTTTGTGTCGTGGACCATAGTTGTGTTCCAGGAGCATAGTTACGGGAAATGACGGTATTACTCTATGTCATGTGGTTTCTGAGCAAAGATTAATTATTATGATTTTTTTTATTTATTTTAAGTAGGTTATTTTAAGACGCTTTATCAACATCTTAGGTTATTTAGTGTCTGAATGAGATGAAGGTGGTAATGCCGGTGAAATGAGTCCGGGGTCCAGCACCGAAAGTTACCCAGCATTTATTCATATTGGGTTGAGGGACAACCTCGGAAAAAACCCTAACCAGGTAACTTGCCCCGACCGGGAATCGAACCCGGGCTACCTGGTTTCGCGGCCAGACGCGCTAACCGTTACTCCACAGGTGTGGACAATTATGAAAATACTGGAACTTTATGGACACGGTGTATAATAATAAATGCGTCTCCTCATCTCTGAAATTTGTCTTGTGAAAGATACAAAAGAATAAAAAAGGGCTACTTAAAACACTCCAATCTAGAGATGAGATAAATCAAAAAGAAATTTTAAACCTGAACATAATGCGACCTTTGTAGTTGCAATTGAACGAATTAAATGTGGGTACAACTCAAAATCAGATAAGATTCATGCGCCCGACAGTTGGTATAGAACAAAATCAGGGAATGGCATTGTGTAATTTTAACGCAATATGTAACACCAGACAAACATTCTGTCTGCAGTGTAAATGTCAGTCATCAATTTGTCTTAAAATGGCACCGTAGGCGTGATTTGCGTCCACTTCATTGTGTTGCCTTGGGTTAAATCGTGAGTCATCTGTCTTTCATTATCAAGTTGTAACTATGACAACGAATGGCTTCATTGTTCAACATCCTGTTCCATTTACTCGCAGGGTAAATATCGAAATAGTTGCTAGGACAGGTGGCAAACTTTTTTCCACATTGGAATGTTTATTCTATGAACTACAATAGTAATTTTATTTTGAGTAAAATTAGCTTAGTGGATGAGCAACTATCAGGTAGAAGGGTCAGGATTCAAGTTCGGACAGAGGCAATTACTTCAAGAATACTTTCATGGCCTAGGGTTTTATAAGTCTGATTATCGAGTATATACAGGGCTGAAAAGGGGTGCGGAGTGGTGTTGACTACTAATACTTTATTTTTGCCGAAGAGAAGACAGAATGGGAGCTATTGTATATCTCCTTGCCTATTGAAACGGATTTTGTAAAGAGAGCGTTCGGCTCGGATCTGGGCCGATAAAGCGCATGCATGCGTGGTAAAAGGCGTACTAATGAGGAGCTTCAAAACAACGTTAAGCCCCATCTCAACTCACTGGCGGCAACATTCTATGAAGATGAGATTGGAAAGCTCGTCCACAGATGTGACTAACGCCTTAATCTTCACGGTGATTATGTCGAAAAGTAACTATGTTTGTACATAACTTTTGGTAATAAATTCGTTTTGTTATGTACACTTGTCTTTTTTTATGGACCATTGGAGATTAAAAAAAAACAGCCCCCTATGTCCAACAGCAAAAGTAGACAATAAATTACCCAATGATTTGCATGCCAAAGAAGTTTGAGGTTTCAAAAAAAAAAAAAAAAAAAAAAAAAAAAAAAAAAACAGGAAAACTGAAAACAGGAAAACTGAAAACAGGTGAAATGAGGTTCTTCAGGAAAACAGCTGAAATACACATTGTGGACCAGAAAAACGATTATAAAATTTAGAAGAATTGATAATACCGAAAAATACGCAAATAATAATTCGATTCTGTACGTTTCAAGAATAAAGGAAACAATGCACATGTAATGGAGATTTTTTTAAAGACTGGTGGATGCCGCCGAATTAGGCATATCAAGTTCTAATTCGTGATTGGTGGCGATGTGGTGATGGAAATAATGAAAAAAAATCTAAGTATCCTGAGAAAATCCGCCGAAAGACTTATTTTATTTAGAAATTCCATTGTATTTGCCGAAATTTGGATTTAGGACTAAAATAAGACACAGAAAACCCAATCTTCGAGGTGCTCTGAGTAACATCTACCTGGTAAATCTGCTAAGATTAATTTATTATATGCCAGGACTTGTGAAAGCAGAAAAATGTCCCCCTTAATCTACAAGTTCCTCCCCCAATTGCAGTATTCTAAGACGCACAATTCTTAACATCCTTAAGCCAGAAAGAATAACATAAGAATTCGCCAAGGGAAAACAAGTGACGATTAAACAAAACAATAGTGTATCGCGATAATTGCAATGCGACTTCATGAAGACCCTCCTGCTAATAGCAACGGATGCTTAGATAGCGACGTACAAAACAAAAGACGCTCGCAGCAGTCTGTAAATTCGGTATATCGCTGTTCTTATTTTCCACGGAATAAAAGAAAAGTGTGAGGTTAGAGTGGAGGGTGAAGGAAGTTAATTGCCTATCTGGGAGCTTGAAGCGTTTTGTTCCATTTAACGATTTTTTTATCTGATGGCGAAGATGTATTACGACGCCATGTGGAAATGCAGCGTTTAATATTTCGAACGATTTCCAATACAAAGCCTCAATACAATCAGGGGTATCCAGGCAGACACGAATTATTAATGCCGATCTATTATGACCAAATTCATCTGTGACTCAAGGAGTAGGCTAAGGATTCTACAGTTCCCGTCATGTTAGGAGGATGGTGGGGTATAGGAAATGCACTGTTGCCACTTCAAGTAATAGAAAAAAAATAGATAGAAAGCGAAACTATAACCTCGCTCAAATAGTTTCCAGCACCGCGAATACATAATCCGGCAAATCCAGCTATGTATAGGTAATCTACTATCCACTTCCAGCTAACAGAAGCAATAAACAGAAAAAATAAATAGAATGCGTATTTTCCGGGCTAGTGGGCCGTGGTCTGTCGGTGTGATGTTGTTGATGTTTATTGATATTTCTGGCTTTGAGCCAGAGGCCGATTTAGGGTCTTATACGCGCAGGATGCCCTCTCCAGCCATTGTACATAAATAACAATAAATATATATTTACATACTGTATATGACACTATTTCTGGCCAGTAGGTGTGTGAGTGCGGTGATTGGCTTTTTATTTATTTATTTATTTTTTATTTTATTTATTTATTTTTTTGTTTTAATTATTTTGGTGTAGGCCTAATTTGTTAATTTGCGATTCTTAAGGAATGGTGAACGGGACAAGAGTTCGGGGTAAAAGATTTCAGTTGATAGCATTAAGGTATTATATGGGGAGATTAAAAGGAAAGCAAGAAATTGGGAAGAATGGGAAATGCTGGGTTTGCAGTTAAAGACCTGCTCTTGGGCAGAACACTGTACATACATACATACATACATACATACATTTTTTTTTTCCTCTCTGTTGCTGTCGTGTGTCCTCTCAGACAGTATTCAAATTTCCAACACGTGTATACGGTTTTGTTTGTGTGTTTTAGTTTGGTGGTTGGGGCTGGTGGTAGTTGTAGAGGAGTTTCTCCAGTGTTGTTCTGTTATTTGTGTTCGGTGGATTTGCGAAGATGTGTTGTGTATATACGCGATTTACTGCTGAATGTGTGTATTTCCTGTTTATGTTGTTTAGGTGTGTCGGTGTTACAACCAAACGTTTCGTCCACTACTCCGGTGGACATCTTCAGTGGCGTGGTACATGTGTTCGGAGAGATCTGCTATGTGTATCAGGAACTGGCATTGAGAATGAATGAATGAATGAATGAATGAATGAATGAATGAATGAATGAGAGGGCAAGTGGGAGGAGAAACTTTAAAGGTACGTGAAAATACGTCCTTGCAAGGGGGGAGTTGGGGCTGTGAAAACTGAATATGTGAGCTCCAAGCCTCTTGGCCACTTGTCTCACTTCGGGTTTCGCCGCCCCAGTGAAGGAGCACTAGAAATTTCGAGGGGGGAAGCCGAAAATGGACGTAACTGATTAGCTACAACATACGGGTAGCACGTAGATATTTAAGGTGTGGGACTGTTGTTGCTTGTCGTCGCCGCGGTCCGCACCAGTGGCTTCGGTGTTCTGATTGTTTGGTTGTAACACCGACAGACCACGGTCCTCTAGCCCGGAAAATACGCATTCTATCAACGCCGACCGTGAAAGCCTACATTCTAAGAGAAAATAAAGTTTGTGATCTGTCAATGAGGAATTTGGAACCTGATACATTAATTTCATATGGCGAAATTGAAAGCGGTGTACAGTGAATGAAATGTATGAGTGTGGTTCCAAAACGATTTAAGTTCATTTTTATAAAAGGACTGGGCTAGTTTTTCTATCCACTGATCTACGGACTGAGCGAGTTTTCGAGTGACATGCACAATGATATAAACTTTTAGACAAGGATTGATGTTGTTTTGGAAGGAAACAAGTTTGGAATATAATGAAAGAAGACTCAAACATAATTATATGAATGAATGAATGACTTAATTAATTAATTAATTAATGAGCCTATTTTATCTCGGAATGGCTAAGCCCTCCTAGAAAGGGAGAGCTCGGTTTAAAACTCATGTGCTGAGCTAGTCCACAAGAGTTACAAGTAGGGGGCGAATGTTGATGAAAACTCATTTTCTTATTTTTCACATTAGGACGATGCCTATTAATATAGAAATCCTTTCTATGTTAATATCAAAGTAAAAAAGTAATTTCTTATATTGCATTTTTTGGCGTTTTTGAACTAATAGGTCATTTATATATTTTTTTCGGCATTTTTTTGGTCAGTTTTAATACTTTGAAGAACTTTTAGATCATTTGAAATGAATTTTACTTTCTTCTTTACCGATAGCTTTGTTAAATCATTTTCTTACCAAATAGGTCAGTAGTAATTACCTAATGAATAAGTGAATAACATTAAAGTTTGAGTTTTATAGTTTGGAACAGACTCTAAAGTCCATCCCTCATTCCACTGAAGGCTTCACTTCACACAACAGAAGTAATATAAACTTCTTTACGTTTATGTAGTAATAGTATTCTTCCTAATGTAGACAAATTCTTCCTGGCCAAACAGTATAGGCGAGCTAGAGCTTATAAGCTATCGTTTATAATTAGTGCTAAAGTCATACTGACCATATGAATGCCTATATTATTGAATTTATTTGAAATGTTTAATGTAATGGCATGCCGCATTAGTTTTGTACATCCCTAACCGGAAGAGAGACATAAACACAACAGTTGCCCGTTCATGTAAACACAAGTTACGTCCGAAATATTGTGGAAGGACTGAAGTCGATCATTTATACCTCTCTTCCCTTATGTCCATGCCTACTCTATAAACTGTCGCGCACAGGATTATTATTATTATTATTATTATTATTATTATTATTATTATTATTATTATTATTATTATTATTATTTAACGACGCTGTATCAACTATTATATTATATGGAATTGATGATAGCGAGATGATATTTGGCGAGGTGAATCCGAGGGTTTGTCACAGAAGTACTTGGCAAACGCCTTAGAATTTGAGAAAACCTCGAAAAAACCCAACAAGGCAATCAATCCAAGTGTGATCGAACCCACGCTCGAGTGTAGCCTCGGAGGACTACTCCAACTCGATACCGTCTGAGCTACGCCGGTGACCTCGAAGGAGTACGCTACACGAGTAGAATGCCTATGTCGAAGACTGAAAACTTTCTCTCAAGAATCTATAGACGTCTACTGTGGCAGTCATTCTGGCTGGCTGGCTGGGAAGTTCGTTGCGTACTGTAAGGTAAGGCAGTGTCACTTGGGATACGAAGTAGTAAAAACGAGCGTACGATAACTTTTAATTAAAAGCTTTTGTTCAGGCAGTGATAAACCGTCGTGTTTTTTTTTTATTGTACAGTCATTTGGCCGTCAATTGACCGAAGCGGACCGCAATGGAAACACAGGAGCTGCTTGTTTGGACGAGTGTACAACACTCGTTTGTTAATCAACATGGCGGAGGAGAGCGGAACAGAAATAAGAGAGAAACAAAACACGAACATCTTAATTAGAGAGTACAATCCAGTACTATGCAAACGGGCACAGATAGTTCCCACAGTCCTAGACTTCCTTTTGCACCGAGCTCGGTACACATCTTTAATATGGCAAATGGTAATTCTTCAGTCAACATTGTTTTTCAACTACAGTATACAGGCTAGTGAAAGATAATAAGATGTTTACATGCCGATAATGGAGCTCTGACGAAAAGAGAACTGCAAGACAAATCGTTTAGTTTTGTTTTGTACGCTTGCATCTCCGTTTTACTCGTGAATTGACTCAGTAACTGAGTAATTAAGAGACTGAGTAACTGATTTAATGATTTACTGACTGAATCACTGTCCGACCGAGTGACTGAGCGAGTGAGTTCCTAGATCACCAATTCATTGGTTCAATAACTGATTCATGAACTGATTGAGTGAATGAGTGACTCGTTACCTGAGTGAATGAGTAACATACTGATGTATTGACTCATTAAGCGACTTATTCATTCGGAGACTATGTGTCTGATTGAGTAAGTGTCTGATTTATTGTCTAATTAAATTAATGAACATGCGACTAAGTGGATTTGTGATCCCGAGACTGACTCGCTAACTGATTGAGTGAATGAGTAATTGACTAATGGAGAGACTTACTAAGTGACTGAATTACTTCCCGTTTAAGTGACTGACTCACTGACTGAATAGCAGACTCAATGACTCAATTGCTGAGTCACTACCTGACCGAGTGAAAGAGTGATTGTTTCATTGGGTGAAAAACTTAAGCTACTGGTTAAATGAATGTGTGGCTCACTGAATGACAGACTCACTAAATTACCGAATGAAGGAGTGAGTAACTCATTGAGCTGTTTACTGAATAACTTATTAGTTAAGTGACTGACTGAGTAACTAGTATCGTGCAATGTCCGAACATGAGAGGGGATATTAAGATACTACAAACTTCTCCCTACTCCATAGGCATCCCAACAGTACGTGAAAGTGAAGCATGTAAACTAAAATAACAGAGTCCATTAAAAACCGGTAAGAGGCCTTATGTTGCCGAGTCTTTGTAGAACTGAAGCTCCCTTTGCATTTGTTGAAACTTTCCCCTTCCTTACATATGTTCGGTGTCTTTCTCCTTAGTTCCTCCTCTCCCTGCGCCTTTACTCTTTAGCTGCATAAGGATATCAGGCGCATATCTTGCGAAGTTACGCATAGTAATGAGTATAGGTAATTTTTCTTGTTATTAATATGACTAAACATTTACATAAATATACGTTTAATAAATTAAAAAAATATATATTTAGAAAACGCATAGGTTCAAACAAAATACCGAATAGTATATGTAAAGTTCAAACATGAGAGAGGAAACCAAAACATTGCAAACTTCGTCTTATACCATATGAAAAAGCTAATCGCAAGATGTGTGCTCAAATCCTTAAGCGGTTTAAAATAGTTCTGCAATGTTCGAACATGAGAGAGGCAACCAAGACATTACAAACTTCGTTTTATTTTATATGAAAAACTAATCGCAAGGTATATGCTAAGACATGAAAGTGTGAGAGTGGAGGAGAGCGAATATTTTTATAACAAAATGGAACAAACACGACAGGCCTTCTTCTGTAGAGCGAACATCGGCGAATGTCGAACTTCGTCAAACTCGACTAACTTGAATCGAACAGAGTGCTTGTAATATTTCCATCATCCGTATAGTCACACAAATATTGTTACCGATCAACTGTGATTTATTTGAATATTATGTGAAAAATGTAATTATAGCTATTTTCTTTCGGTAATTGGTATAGTAATAACTGTCATGTATTTTAAAAACATGTGATGTACCTATATGTACGTATATTTCTGTCGAAGTTTAATCATATTTTTGTAATAAAAATTACCTGTCCTTACATCTAAATAAAATTTCACAAGATTTGTTCTAAAATCCTTACTCAGCTAAAAACATGAAGGGTTGGGAGGAGTGTAGGAGAGGCCAGCGAATTTAAATGGCACAGATCATATAAGGGGCAAGATCGAGCGAAAGAGACAGATCCGCTTCTTCAAAGCTGACTTGTCACGCTCGACAAACTTGAACCGAACATAGAGCATGAAATGCACGACACTACGAGTAATTGAGGGAATGAATGAAAGAATTAATTAATTAAATTCTTGAATGACTGATTTTCAGTTCGGTTATCTTCGATACAACGTACGATCCAAGATTATAATTCAACACGCTGTGCAATGGAGAAGATTCAGTCTCGACGGAATGTCTTTACTACAGGTACCAGAATTATGTTTTTAGTCAGCTATTTAACGACGCTGTATCAACTACTAAAGTGTCCATAAAATTGATGATAGCGAGAAGATTTTCGCGGGAGAGGCAGAGGATTCGCTATGGTCGACCTATTACTTGGTATTCAGTTTATATTTGAGGAAAACCTAAGATAAAACCCAATCAGATAATTATCACAAGTGGGAATACAACCCACACCAGAATGCAGGTCTGCATCAGGAGGCAAACGCGCTACCGCCTGAGCTACGCCGGTGTGCGATATGTTTTCGACAGGTTTCAATGTAGGTCAGTGAAACGTATGGAACACTGCTTGTAGCTTTCCTATTTTTAATTGTTTGTTTTCACATCGTTTGACTCATACCCTCCTTGAAGACGTTTCACTTGAAATAAAGTTCATCGCTCAGGCGGGTTTCAACCAGCGAATCTTGGATACAACAGTCAGCACGGCATATATTAGACCACCAAGGACGACTTTACTGAGGAAAGAAAGAAAGAAAGAAAGAAAGAAAGAAAGAAAACGAAACAATGAAAATAGTGTTAAAGAAGTGAAAGAAGAGAATGAAAAACGAGTTTTAAAATGAAAAAGATGCTGTAAAGAAAATGCGAAGTTAAGAAAAGAAGGAAAGAAATAAAAAAGAAAGAATAAACTCAAATTATTAGTGAAATAATGAAACATAGTGCTAAGGAAGTGAAAAGAGAAAAAGAATGAAAAATAAGTTTTAAAAGTTGAAAAAGATGCGCGTGAAGAAAATGCGAAATTAAAGAAAGAAGGAAAAAAAAAGAAAAAAAAAAAGAGTAAACTCAAATTATTAGTGAAATAATGAAACAGAATGTTAAAGAAATAGAAAGAGAGAGAATGAAGAAAAACTTATAAATGAAAAAAACGCGTGGAAAGGAACTGCGAAATTGAAGAAGGAAAAGGAAGGAAGATATAAATAAATGAAGAATAGGCCTAAACTCAAATTATTAGTGAAATAATGAAAGACGTGTTAAAGAGATGAAAAGAGAAGAGAATGAAGGAAAACTTATGAAATGAAAAAAAAGATGATTGGATAAAACACGCGAAGTCGAAGAAAGAAAGAAAGAAACACAGAAAAAAAGAAAGAAAGACAGACAAGCAGAAAGAAAGAAATTGGAGAGAAAATAAAAGGAACTAAAAGTGAGGAAACAAATAAGATGCCGATAAAGTTGAAAGTAAGGAAGAAACATAAGAAAAAGGGAAAGAAAGTTGATAACCAAATAAATGCTAAGGAAAATGGAAGGGACACTGACATAAGTAAAGACAGGAAAAGAGAAGCCGTGGACTTAGACCGGTCTTCGTCTCAAGGCCAGGGGAATTGAATCCGTGGAGCCTGATTGTGCGAGGTGTTGGCTACACTAATTAATTGTCTGCAAGCAGCAGGGCACCGTGTGTATAACAAGTGGGATATTGCCCAGGGGTACCAACATTCCACAGCGGATCATCAATAAAATCACCTGCCAAGCGGCTGCTTGTTGCGGACAGCTAATATACTCTTACTCCACGAGGAGCGGCTTCGGTTCAACTCCAGACACGACAGAAAAACAATTTAGGGTACAGTGTCAGGTGTCACGCATTCCTCTAGTCAGCCTGCCCTGCCGTCACTAATTAAGCAAACAACTAGAGGTTTCATTCACGCAGATATTCTCTGATTCATTAATTCACTGGGTTAGTCAGTCAGTGAATTTGTCATTAAGAGAGTTTCATTCAGTTACTCGGTCACTAAGCCAGTCAACCAGTCACCATTCAAAGAGTGTCAGTCAATCAGTCAGTCAGTCAGTCAGTCAGTCAGTCAGTCAGTCGATCAGTCATTGAATTGGCCATTAAAATGGTTTTAATAACTTACTCGGTTACTAAATCAGTTGCTATATTAATCAACCATTTAGAAAGTATCAGTCAGTCTGTGTTCCAGTCAGTCGGTTATCAAATTAGTCTTTAAGAGAGATTCAGTCAGATACTAGGTCAATAAGTAAGTCTCTCAATCATACCTAAAATTAGTCGTTATAATAGTTTCGTTTAATTGCTTGATCACTGAATCAATCTGTCAATTACTCATTCAGACTGTAGACTATCAGTAATTCAGTGTCAGTCAGTTTATTAATTATTTATCCAGTAAGTCACTGAATTAGTTGTGTGATCAATAAATCAATCACTCATTCGGACAATTCAGTCAGTTACTAACAGACGAAATTGTTATTAACCCTTAAATTGGCAAAACTTCATTTCTCACACTAGTTTATTAAACTGTGTCGGACTGTAAAGAAAACAACTATTGCAATGTCCATATTTTATATGTCGTACAATATTATAGTACTGTTCTCACTTTTACGGAATAAAAAAATTGAAGGTTAATTTTCCTACAATTTTTCTATGGTTCTATTAAAATTATAGCATACTAGTGGCTTGTGCATTAAGTGCTGCACACTAAGTTCGTTAGACGTTCAAATAAACATTTTTCAGATTTATTTTCAGTGAAGAATACACAGACATCTTGAAAGTTATTTGCGTCCATAATAATGAAACATACTCCCTCTGAATGGTTTTTTGTATGCCAGATACTTTTCCTTGAATCTATGCATCTTCAGTTTTTGAGTTTGAACGCGAAAACGCAAGTAACTATGTCAGGACGATCAGTGGGTTTTTTATGTGGGAGTAAAGCAATAGCTATTTCAGGTCATTGTGGATTGTATGTGAAAGTTAAAAAAGTAAGGTTTTTTATGCTTTCGAACAAGACACATAGCATCTTGGTATAGCTGCTGCATGTTTCGTGAACTACCTTGAAATTTGTAGAGAGTAAAATAATTTTATCCCGCTAAGAGATCTTGCTGAAGTGATCGGGAGACTACAAAATCTTGTAGGCCTCTTATTTTATCAGTAAGTAATACCTTTTGATCTTTCCATAGAAACTAATTTTTGCGCTCTCCCGAGCCAATACTGAAGAAAATCACGCAAGAAATATATCCACCACACCGCCCTTAAATATAAGAAAAAGATCCAATTCCACTTGATTAATAACTATAAAAATATTTGATTTTTAATAACAATATTATTATCTTAAGTAAGTTTTATAGTTTTCAATAAGATATACTATGTGTACTATATAGCCGCCACTCAGTAAATTATAGAAATTAAGATTTAATTTAAGATATTCTCTATATCTACTTACATATCCCAAAACGTTTCACTTTCATATCATCAATAGGCCTATAGCATTAATATGTATAATTAATGAAAAATAGTCACATCAAGGGATTAACTATAATAATATTTCATTTCTAATGGTAATAATGTCATCAAACCACCTGAAGTTTTGTAGATTTTAATATTCACTACACAGCTGTAGGCCTACTCAGAAAATTACATACCACAGAATCAGACCTGTAAATAATTTTAATAACTCTTGAAGTTTTTAATAACCAATTAAATTTGAGCTCTAAATATATCAGCAATCTTGCAGATCTTGGCCTTCGTGTAATATTGTTTACTGTAGTGTGTGTTTTGTTTTATTCTGAAAAGTCTCATAACTGACTACAGATGGATTTTGGAAAATAGGAAAATGATGTAGGAAAATTGACATTTCACTGAAAATTACTATTTTTCTGAAAAACTTTGGGTTCCAAGCTTCAAAATGAGGTGTCATTTATTAAAATCCATTCAGCCGTTTTCCCGTAATTTCAATTACCAGTTCAAATTATATATATAGATATTCTTATCGCCTATTAACCTGTTTTATCCTATAGAATACTTTGCGAATTTAAGGGTTAAAAGAGTTTCATTCAGATACTTGGTCACTAAGTCAATCGACCAATCACTCATTCGGGCACTTCAGTCAGTTATGAAGTCAGTCAACCAATCAGTTCCGATTAGTCATTAAGAGACTTACATAGGATAGGGACCAATGGCGGGCTTATGTGAGGATGGCAATGAACCCTCGGGTTCCTTAAAAGCCGTAAATAAGTAAGTGTGATCGTGTGGCTGAGTTACGAATTTCATTCGATTTTTACGATATAATTTTATGACGAGTAGGGCCTATTTATAAATCTGGTCAATTCTAAAAACATTAAATTCGGAACGGATCGTTTGTTGGATAATCTGTGGCCTTTTCAAACAAATTTTGATTATATGTTTTCGCAACAAAATTAGAGGAAGAAGAGCAGTTTTTGTAATGCTTCCCCATCCAGTTATACCATAATGCTACTGTATTTACTGCGATGTTGCAATTTTTTCTAGACGCAAAGTCGAATTCCCACAAAATAAAAAGAAATCAAGCAAAGTGGCAAAAAAAGAGGAAAAAATTCCGTTCCTATAGTCTTAAGAATTTATTCTATGAAGTTGCTGTCATTGAACACCTCCAACCCTGCACTGGAGGGAGGGAATTCTTCTCATAAGCGGAATACATTCTAAATAGGTATTAATGATAGTTAACATTTGTGACAATAACAGGAATACTTACTTACTTACTTACTTACTGGCTTTTAAGGAACCCGGAGGTTCATTGCCGCCCTCACATAAGCCCGCCATAGGTCCCTATCCTGAACAAGATCAATCCAGCCTCTATCATCATATCCCACCTCCCTCAAATCCATTTTAATATTTTCTTCCCATCTACGTCTCGGCCTCCCCAAAGGTCTTTTTCCTTACGGCCTCCCAACTAACACTCTATATGCATTTCTGGATTCGTCTATACGTGCTACATGTCCTGCCCATCTCAAACGTCTGGATTTAATGTTCCTAATTATGTCAGGTGAAGAATACAATGCGTGCAGTTCTGTATTGTGTAACTTTCTCCATTGTCCTGTAACTTCATCCCTTTTAGCCCCATATATTTTCCTAAGCACGTTATTCTCAAACACCCTTAACCTATGTTCCTCTCTCAAAGTGAGAGCAGTCGCGGACAGCCGATGAGGGGTGGTCCTCCAGCTTGGGGGTTGGGCGAAGGGCTAACAACCCATCACCGTAAAAAACAGCTTGTTACGAAACCTTCAAATAAGCCTCGGACAATAACAGGAATAAGAATAAAAATATCGGGAAAGGAGGAACTTGATGAATGAAACGTTCTTTTCTTGTTATTTTTTTCACGAATCCAAATTAGTAGCCTACACTTGAAAGCAAGTGCTGTACTTGTAGGGCGTGGTGCAATTGCATAGATGCTGGGAACACGCATTCCTGCTTCACTTGCGCTCGTTTCCTTAGTAATTGCTGACATACTAGAGCGGACCCCCCGCTGGGACATCGTGTAGGCCTTGAATGCGAGTAATTTATCGCCCAAATAACTCCGAAACGCGCCGCATACGCACCGCTGCCCACAGCTCGGTTGCCAAGGAACGAAAACATGTTGTTAGGAAACGCTACATGGCTGCATTGAAAACACATTGCAGTTCCTAGAAAATAATGCAGGTTCGTAGAAAATGATACACGATTGCGTGAAACATATTTCATTTCCTAGAAATGAAGCAGGTGTGCTTGAAACTGCAACACTGTTGATTGGAAATATATTTCGGCTACTTCAACAATGTAGGTTTCTAGGAAAAGTTACTCGGTTGATTGGAAACACAAGTTACAGCCTAGATCATATATATAACAGATAGGTCATCGCTATGTTAAAATCGGCAGCATTTTGAAGAGAACAATCGCCAGGATCGCCACCTGTCCGCCGTAAACGAACACGAGATGACAGTACAGTCGCTAATGCAATTCAAATGGCAATTATGACGTGACTCCTGATGTAACAACTATAGTCCCGTCGCTCTAATTTCCGGCAGCCAATCGCGTTGCAGGTCGGCTACATTTAAACGTGTGCGTCTTGTGATTCGCTCATGAAGACGTTATTCATTACTTAAGGCTCGATAAATACTTAATATAATCGCCCGCCATTTTGGCTCTTTCGTTGACGTTCGAAGAAAGCACACGAAGACGTTATTTGCCGCTCAATTATTTGCTGAATTAGGTACAGTGCGTTTGATTTATTATCATAGGAGCTACGACATGATAATGTTTAACTGTGTGGCAAATAGATTCCTCGTATGGTAGCTCGGGAACGAAAGAACAAAAATGGCGAACGATACTACCTACCTAGACTTTATAGAGCCTTCACTTCCTAAGACGTAAGCAAAGAGGTGGAGTTACGCCGGAAATAACAGCGTCGCGACTATAGATGGCAGCGTAGTAAACCTGACAAACGTTTTTAACGTCAAAGCCTATAAGGCCGACTTATCTGTGGTATATATGATCTAGGGTTACAGGTACAGGTACTCCAAAAATTCGAAGTAGATTGTATGGGAGACACAATCGCAAGTTTTATGTGTGAATATGTCGCTAACAGAACTGCTGTTGAGATAAGCATCAGCAGTAACAATCAACATAAGCCTAGGCCTATTAATTCTCTTCTTTCCAGATACCAGAAAACCCCGTGTATCTTCGCTGTGCTAGGACTCCTGGGACTAGCCATCTTGTATGCACTGAGAGTTACCATATCGGTTGCTATAGTAACAATCGTGCTACTCGCTACTATTTGCGCTCCATATCTTTCCACATTGTGTGAATTTTCTTCCTTCATTCAAATTCACTCGCGAATTTTTCCAATTGAAAGACTGCTGATTGAGATTGTAACTTTGTTCGTTATGAATCGTTTGATATCTCTGCGAACGTTCTATTGTTTCGCATTCTCGTGTTACACTATTTCGGCTGCCCCACGATCCGCCAATTCGTATTTCAACTTCCTCTGCGTATCCCTAGATGACGTCATACGCTCCAATTCAAGGCACGTTGGATACATTAATCCTTCGTCTGTCGATCGCCGTTCACTTCACTGCGGTATGTTGTATAGGTTAAAAATAATATGCGCTAAAAAACTGACCTAAAATGTGTCTGTCGACTTTCTGGGATGGTGCTCTAGTTCTGGGCCGAATTTATAGACGTATTTACGTCAAAAACATTATATTCTAGGAAGATAATCCATTGTTGTTGTTAATGTCTGGTCACGTAAATTAGGGACATTAACAATTAGAATATAGCCTATTGGTCTCTGTTGTTGGACTCCTCTGCTTATCATCCTAGTAGCTGAAACTTGATTGTCAGTTGATCAAATCATCGCAATCGAGATTTTCCTACTGTAGCTATCAGACATCCCTTTGAAAGCCCTATTTTCAAAAGTATATAACACGGGTAACGTCCATGTTACCGCTCCATACAGCAACACTGGAAGATTGATGGTTTTATAGCAGCGTAATTTAATGTGTCTTGAAAATATTTTAGACGTTTGTAGGGCAAACTTAATTTTGTTCAGAGCATTGTAACTTTTATTAGCAAACACTAAGCGATGAGTAATTGCCATACAAAATTCTGAATGCTGACAAAATATCCGAGCTATGTGAATGATGGAACTTATGAAAATATAAAATTGTCCACTACGAAATAAGTACGAAAATCTCTATGGCTGCTTGTAAACAAATCAAAATTTATCAAAATTTATGTTCCTCGGAACTGCACATTTCAATCGCTAAAGAAAGAATCCATGGTGTTAGAGAAAACTACCTGTTTACATGTAAATATATTTAAGCTACTAGAACACAATTTAAGTTGTTAAGAAACGTTAAAAGGTTGTATGAACACATATTTCAATTAGTGAAAATAATTCAAGTTTCTATAAAATTATAGAAGATGCCTAGATGCGCATTTGTCAATAGAAAAGAACTAAGGATTCTATACCACTCTACATGGATGAATGAGATCTCATTCAATAGAAATACTATTCAAGTGGCTATAAACGCTAACGTTGCTTAGAAAATATTTCAGTCACTACAAAATAACGGAGAATACTTGGAAATGACACATGGTTTCATTACAACACATTTCAAATTCCCAAACGAGCTGTAGGATATAGGTCGAAACAAATATTGGAAAAATTTTATGCTTTTTGTATGGGCGGAACAGGCCAGAAGGCTGAATCTTGGAGCTGAAGAAGGTACATTTGTATATTTCCAAAGAACAAGAATGCTGTTCTCAGCTATACGAAATAAAAAAAATTGAAGATTATTTCTTTAAAATAGCTCAGTGAAGAGAGATTACTGTAACAGAAAGCAAAAGTGGCTTGATGACCGAAGCTTTTTTTTTTTTTTTTTCAGAAGAGTGAAATAAGGAAACTTCAGTCCGAAACTCTTAAAGATACTTTCTATAGATTGCCAGCTGTTCAGTATGCTTTACCTTACTTGAAGAGAGATTGAATTTTCTCCAAAACTATTATAGCAGACACACAAACAAAATTTTCACCACTCATTATACATATGCTGCTCAGTTGATTGATAGCAACAGTAAGTAACGAAGTTTATTTTCTTTCATTCGACAATAATTATGACACAATTTGCACCATTTCCTCAGAACTTGATAAACATTTCTACACATTGTTTATTTTCATTTGGCATTTTGGCATAAAGTAGATATTAATTATTATTTTTAATTAATTTATTAAAATAAAAAGTTATGACGTGCATTGACGTATTAAAATGATTAAGTCTTCATGTCAAGTAGTTTCCATCTGCATTGTCAAACTGCTAATAAACATTGTGTATAAATTCTTTTTATCGAGACCTGACAAATAGTTTCTAACAAAATGGTAACAAACTAAAAAAAATGTAAATTTTCAAGAAATTCTCATCACATAGTGTTACAATTATTGCCAACTGAAAGAAAATAATCCTAGTTACTTACTCTGGATATCAATCCACTCAACAGGGTTTGTTTAATGAGTGGCAAAAATTTTGTCTGTCTGTCTATCTAGTATGGTTTTGGAGAATATTAATTATTTTATCAAGTCAGGTAAAGCATACTGAACAGCTGGTTGTATCTACCAAGTGTCTTTAAAATACGTAATAAAAAGAAAATATCGCTGAAATCAGCAAAAGCCAAAGGCAATTCCAAATACTTCGGTTTATGCAGAGAAGTAATTACATCTCAGAAGATTAATAAACAGGAATGATCCAATCAATGAAGATGGCGAGATAATTCCCGGTATGAAGAGTTAGACTTAGAAATCGACGTCAAATATCAATTTTATTAAACAGTCATAGGTTTAAAGTACTACCGTCCATCAAAGTTGACAATACCTGTGTTGAGCATTAATTGTAATGTGTAATCAACTCATTAACTGTATCAATTTCAACACATCTAGAACTTAGAACCAATGACACAACTTAGGACAACATTAGCCTGTTACAGAAACCAGCATCAACTCAACTGGAAGGAGATGGCCTTCTGGGTACATAGCCTGCACTCTCTTGGAACGAAAATATGAAAGAACTAGCCGTATAGAACCGCAAGAGTAGTTGTATACGGAGTGTTATTGAAAGCGTAGGGGAGTAGCGGGTACAGTGAGACACAAAATGTTAAGACATATGTATGCAAGTGATAATTCAAGTATTTTTAAAATCAAGTGCAATAGAAATAGACATTAGAACATGGAGTATAATAAAACATAAACAAAAATGTTAATAGATAAAGGACATAATATACAAAACGTGTTTGTCAAAAAAATGGAAATGTCTCACTGTTCCCATTCGGGAGGGTACAGTGAGACACCACAGTGTCTATTAACGGACATTGAAATGATTTACATTTATTTCAAAAGAAAACAAAAACTTGCTGTCTCTTTATCTTGACATGTTCTGTAGGCTTATTTAGAATCATTTTGATGTCTGACTTCGAAGCCATTGAAACATCTGGAACATTTAGAAAAGTGAATTTTCCATGACATTTCAAACTTTTGCGAAAAAAATTAAATGCATTTTTGATGACAACAAAGCTTATAATTATAAGAATTTAATGTTATTCTTTATTAGTTTTTAACATTTTCTTAAATTTTGTGAATAATTTTTTATTTATGAAACCATTAAAATGTAATGTATCGATTATTTTAAGCTACAGTTCCTAAATTGGTTACTAGTATGTTCATTTTTAATGTTAGTTACTGGTAAATGTAATATAATTATAGTTTGTTTTTGCAAATCATTGGTACATGGGGACAGTGAGACGTCTCAGTGTACCCTTCAATGGCATGTCTCACTGTTCCCTTTACGGATAGTTCATTTAAAAACGACACCATCACTTCAAAATTAAAACAAGAAAGACGAAACTTTGCCAAACATAATCTCAAATACCATAGTATTAGGTAATAAACATTCATATTTATATCTCATTCGTATATCCAATATAACCTTCATTAAACAAAAGCCAAAATTTTACTTCTAGAGTAAAAAATTACGAATTATTTTTTCATCACCCACCTTTATAACTAGAATTAAATCGAGTATGAAAATACTGTTACTTTACTCATGCAACATACAACTCCAGTTACCAACATCTCAACATCAAAATTTACCATCTAATGAAAATGTCTCACTGTTCTCTCTGTCTTACTGTACCCACTTCTCCCCTAACACTTCCTCGTTAAATTGAGCCGTTCGGAGAGATCAGCAAAGGCCTAGCTACCGTCAAAGAGTCAGCTTCCCATTGACGACGTATTGAACCGAAAGTGCGTTCATCTGAACATTTTCTTTCTTGAAAAATTTCCTGCTACATTCTCGGGAATTTTGTAGTGTTATCATCTGCAGTACCTTACAGAAAATGTATGTCCTTGAGTTTTATCCACGTGTAGTTCTCAATGATGATACCAGCGAGTGTACTGACGCTAGAGGTTTTGAACAAACTTCTGTAGAATGTAGGCTATTTCAAACCAAACATCTGATGAGCTAATTACAGCGAAGGTTTAAGAATGAGTTGCAGTCTTTGTTGGACAATAATGCATCAAGGATGTGCTTCAGACTCACAGTTAAAAAAAAAAAGTTTTTTTTTTTTCCTCGCTTCTACGACCTATAGAATTTTGTACACCGAAATTTTCTTCACTCTATATCGGTTTTGGTAAAAAGATTAATAATTCGGCATTTATGTAAATTTAATAGCTGTATAATATTATTTATACTATAATGCGACAATATAACCTACTTGCTCAGATGAATATATCCTTTGCTCGAAACCCTAAAGAAATGATTAAGCTCACTTTCATAATACATTGAACCGAAATTAATTTTTAATGGCGGCTGTGCGAGTTATTCCATTTCCTACGGTAGAAAGATTTTGCAAAATTTTCATACAGACACTTCGCCCAAATAAAAGAGAACACAAACATTTTGTAGGGCCAGTTCCTGCGGTAAATGAGTGGTCTAGAACTTCGGTCTGTCAAGAAGGTGGTCCCTGTTCGAGTCTTTTTCAAGTCTTACAAGCAAACATACTCGTGGGGGCAGATAAAAAAGTTATTTCTGGTCACTCGAGCGCAATTACGAAGGCCACCCAGAAAGTAAGTTTTCCTGAAGCCGTTTACAGAAAGAAAACACAATTTCATGGAAATATATATTTGAACAAATAAACAATTTGTTGAGCTATTTTTCAACATATTCCCCACCGGAATTGAGACATTTGTCATCCCATAGGATGAAGTTTTGTATCCCTGTGTTGTAGAAGTTCGCCGCTTGGGATCGGGACCAGAGTATGATCCCACTGTATGACAAATGAATGTCTCATAGAAACTTACTCCAAAAAATTGTGCGTGGTAATTAAAAAGTTAATGTTTGATGTGGTATTCTAGACAATCACATTATTCGGACGTTTTTCTTCAATGAACTGACAATTTTACGAGTTTTTTTCAGTCATTTATATGTACAGTATTACTTGTATACAATTTTTTTCTTTAACTGTATGTGTTTAAAATGTTGGAGGTTCATGGTGGACACCCTGTAGTGTGATGATTTATGGGAGGACTGAATATCTGAATTTCGGACAGGTCAGCCCGGCTATCGAACCCAGGATATTTCTACACTAGAACCTACTGTCATGGATCTTGTCCGACATTTAATTATACCTGAATGACTCAGCGTGTCTACTAGCTCACCTGGTGGCACGAGGCGGAACTAACACGCTGCCGCCGAACCTGCCCCCTGCCGAGTAATTACCGAAGCTTCCTGTTATCATTTCCAAGCGGACATCTCAATTTGGAGGTTAGGGACAGACAAGCCCTCCATTGTGGCCCCTGTTAATTTCATAACAAACGTAATTGGAATATAGATGAGACAGCAGAGGGTCTAAACGGCAGGGGTTCGATTCTCGACTACTACAATTGTGTTTTTCTCCTTAACCGAGACGCATCGAATAGGTAACTATAACATTCAGAAGCGCAGAAAGCAGGTTATAACAATACAAGACTTGAATAAAAATCCAAATCTATGTAGGCCTACTATTAGATTCAACAAAAATGTACTAAAAGAGGACCTAGCCATGAACAAGTTCCCTTGTTAGGCCTGTTGGCTTTTCAAGAAAAAAGACTGAACCCCGATACCTAACAGATTTTGAGGAAATAACGCCTATGGCAGATATCCGCAAAATATTTCAATTTATTTTGTCATTGTCTTGCTATTGGCTTTCCAAGAAAAAGAACTGAAAACCGATAACTGGCAGGTTTTGAGGAAATAGTGGCAGATATCCGTAAAATGCTTCAATTCATTTTGTAATTCTGATTCAACAACTGATTTATTTTCGTCATATCATCATTATTGTCATCATAATTACCATAGTCATTTTCATTCACGCAATTTTAACACTTTAATCTTTAATTAACATAGATTCCTATCACTAATGTTGCTTTGATGATAATGATGGTGATAAAATAAATAATTCTATTATCTACAAGATCGGTCCTACCGTTCGGTTGTAATTAATTATGTGTAAATTTAAGAACAATTTCTTACGCTAGTTTTATCATTATCAACATTTTTCTTATCCTATTAAGCAAATAAGCTTACAATAACAAAATTAATACTAATCTATATATAGGACAAACGTTGGTAATGTTGTGGTACGAATAATATTGTGATAGTTCTTTTTGAGAATTTATTACAATTTTACTGAGCGAGAGGAAGATCGGTTTTGTGCATAAACTTGTCCACGAACATTCCCTTAATACGTCGACGCAAGAAAACGATCTTCCTCTCGCTTAGTGAATTGTAATAAATTCTCAAAAAGAACTATCACAATATTACTCACATCACAATATTACCAACCTTTACCCTAATTTGAACTGGTAATGAAAATTACGGATTTTAATGAATGACCCCTCATTTTGAAGATTGGAATCCAAAGATATGCGGAAAAATAGTCGTTTTCAGTGATATATCAATTTTCCTACATAATTTTCCTATTTTCCAAAATCCACCTGTTGTCAGTTTTGAGAAATAATGCTTTTTTTTCAGACAAATACACATTACAATGAACAATATCACACGAAGACCATAACCTGCAGAATTGATGACATATTTAGAGCTCACATCATAATGCGAATAATACGTCGATCTTCATTTATGTAATTTTTTCTTCTATATTGATTATTAAAAACTCCAAGACTTACTGAAAAGAATTCACATGTCTGATTCGTGTGTAACTTTCTGAGTACAGCTGTGTATTGGATATTAAAAACTACAAAACTTAATGTTTGATGACATTATTACAATTAAAAATGAAATATTATATTTGATGTAATTATGTGAATAGTTATAACTAATTATACACATTAATGCTATATTGATGATATGAAAGTGAAGTCTTTTGGGATTACAGATCTTCATTTCTATAATTTACTGAGTAATGGCTATGGTATATATAGGTTACTGAAAACTACAAAACTTACGTAAGATGTAGAGAGTAGTACTTAGACAACTGAGGTACTCTCATTCAGAGACAAGGATATTTAAGTGCCTTAAATTTACGACATGGGTCATAGAATTTTACTTCTTTTCTAACGAAGATATATTATAAATTTTATTGCTCTTAAAATTAATTGTTCTTTGGTGAATTTTAACTGCCGAATTCCGAATCCAGTAAAAGACATTGCATCAATTAAATAATCGAGAACAATGACATAGTCTTAGCGTGACTGAATAAAAACTATTCCAAGGTTCACTCTTTTATTAATAATGCACATAAAATATAGATTTTTCATAATATCTTAATTTAATATTGGGTCTACCAGAATTTCGTAACCTAGCAACAACACTGGGTAGCATGAAATGGCAAAATGACTTCATAATTCAATAATAAATTAATAATATGACACATAAAATTGACTGAACGGCAATGTGTTTGTGTTACCTTTAATAGCAGCACGATTTCGACCCATAGTAAGCAATATGGAATGTGGGAACCAGACAGTGAAAGTAAATGAGTGTATGAAGTAACAAAGGAATTTGCTTATTGCAGATTACAGCGATCTCCTTGAATTGCAATTACGAATGACCAACCCATTGTTTGTAAACGTGGACGGACATCTCCTTATACGGAAGACCGAATAAACTTGTCTATACGTGCATCCAAGGTTTCGTACACGTAGATAACATCGGGGGACATAAACCACAACAAAATCGGTTGAAGGAGTATTTGCAATATGTTATCAAAAAAGAATGCCATTCCAAAAACAGAGTCAGTAAAATTACAAATGGATGACACTTCGGTCAGTCTAACTTCACATTCGCGAATTCATCCTTCTGATAAAAATCGTAACCCTGGTTCTTAATTTAGCATTCGTTATAAAATAGAGATATATTTTATTAGAAAAGAATGACGTGGTAGTATTGCAATTATAACAATTGGAATGGTAGGCGAAGCGAAAACTTTCAGGGAAAACAGCATGACATGTTCTGTTCTCGCAAAAGGGGACCTGTGATTGTAAATTTCTGATCTCACATGGCACTGCTGGTGCAAGCAACTTTCAAGTTCGTCCAGCGTCTTGGATGACTTTGGTCATATCTGAGCAGCTGAAGAACTGTTAAGAGGGTGGCACAGTGAGTGGCCCGAGGCTTTTCCCACTTCCACTCTTAGCAATCCAGTCAAATACTATTTACTATCTAACCCTAAAACCGACGAGGTGTCAGCGAAGACACTGATTTAAGTTCCATGTTTTGGTGACAATGATGATGAGAAACATATTACACAACATATGAAGATTACATATTAATACTTTACAGATCTACAAGCAGAATAAGAGAAAGACCGAGGAAGAAATGGATAGGCTATTTTAAATAAGAAATCTGTGTGACCGGAACAGGATGATTTGGCCTAAACCATGCTGATGATGGATGATATTATAATCTTCCTGTAAATTTGAATACCGGTGCCAAAAAAAGTCTGTTATAATGCTGACAACCCGCCAATAAATGTCGGGGACTATCTCTCTACCCCTTGGTCTTAATGACATGCTTACGTTATTTCATTTTTTTTAATTTCATTTATTATATTCCATAGATCTTACATTAGCAATGAAGCTTTAAGATGTGGAACAAGTCAAAATTTTACAAGATTACAATTACAATTTTACACATTTTTTTTACAAATTTTTACAATTTTTACAATTTTTTGGCAAGATGTAGTGAGCTGAGGTCAGACCGAGGATTGGCCAAACGATTACCTGGCATTTTCCTTATGGTTGGGGAAAACCTCGGAAAAACCCCAACCAGGTAATCAGACCAAACGGGGGTGAAGTGAAGTGAAGCCGAGGACTCGCCATAGACCATCCGGCATCAGTCATACGGCTGGGGAAAACTCCAAGACTGGTATCATTGTATTTTTATTATATCATAAACTTTCAAAATCCTCTTTGATTATATCAGAGCTAACAAGAGGCTTATCTTACGACAGGAATGCATTTTTATCTACATTACGTATGCTGGTTCCAAAAGAACTGAAGATCAAATTTCAATTATTATTATTATTATTATTATTATTATTATTATTATTATTATTATTATTATTATTATCAGCATTATGATGAATATAATTATCATTATTATCATTACAGTCAGTATTATTATAATTTGGCCAATGGCTGTTGTCCAGCACATAAATATCAATAAATAAGTAAATAAATTAGACTATTATCATTATAGTCAGTATTATTATTATTATTATTATTATTATTAGTAGTAGTAGTAGTAGTAGTAGTAGTAGTAGTAGTAGTAGTAGTAGTAGTAGTAGTAGTATTATCATTGTTATTATCAGCATTATGAATATAATTATCATTATTATCATTATAGTCAGTATTATTATTATTATTATCATTATTATAATTATAGTAATTATTATTATTATTATTATCATTATTATAATTATAGTAATTATTATTATTATTATTATTATTATTATTAGTATCATTATTATTATATCACCGGTTTAATTAATTACTGGTATTATCACTTCACAACTGCAGAGGTAATCTGGACTAGATGAGAAGAAAGGACAAACGTGGAGCAATGGTAGAATTGGAATGGGAAGAAGAAAACGAATTGAAATAATATATTTGAAGAGTCCACATGATAATCACTTTGTACATGAGGAATAACATAGAATCTGTGTCCTAACTGCGAAACGACGGGGCCTGTGACAAGAAGACCTCAACTAACGAGACTGTTAAATGCTAAGTCCTTGGTAATAAAAGGATTGTGATTGTGAAAATAATAGTAGACTAACAATAATTCGCACTGTAATTAATTTATTATTTAAGAAAATAAGCGATTACGATAGACTGCAATGAGGCAGTATCATCAATGCATTCCAAGACGTACAGTATCTCCCAGAGAAGGCTAACAACAAACAAATAACAACACATGGATATACAAATAACACACGACAGTGAAGAAAAAATTCAGGACGCATTTCAGAATTGGAATTACAATTAAGTGAGATAGACAGACATACCACGATGAAAGTGCTTTTAATTCACTCGGATCCATTTCTTTGCCGCGAAATCTTTCACAAGGGAGGTCTATGCATTTGGGAACAAGAACTGCATAAATGACAACTGCTTAGAAACTGCCAATACTGGTACACCAATTTCACATCTTATGAATCAGGATAAGCAATATCATTACCTGAGGAGTTGAGAATCGAGAAAAAAAAGTCTCTTCATTTACAGAAGTAATTAAAATATATTCTAATTATAAGATGTGGCCACAATGTACGAATTGCATAAAGGAAGTGAGAGTCTTAAGTACTCAAAAAATGCATTGCTACAAAAAATCTGAAAGTAAATTAAAATAGTATCTATATAAATAGAATCACTTGCCTAATAGCTTTCTTCTCTCTTTCGTTGAGAAGCGAACCTATGATATCTAGTGGACGATAATTTGGACAATTCTGTTAAAGAATTCTACACGAGGACTGGCAATTTGTACCAGGCTATGACTTGTGCCGTTCTTGCGGTGGAGCGTGCAATTGGTTTCTATTCAAATGGTTTTCTCCGTCTGTGAATCGAATTCCTTCACACATCCAATTATCAGCGGTACTAATGTTCAATAAAAACCAATTCCTCTCCTTGCACCACTGATTCTCGTTATATGCAGCGACCAAACAGTTGAAAAGTGAGAAGCGCGGGCGTGGCGTAACCAGGGCAACGGATGCGATGATTTCAATCAAACTCAAAAAACTTCTGGCGTCCCGACCGACAAATACGACCTTATTCACTTTTGCATGCCTATATTCCGCATAATCTCAAGAATAATGGTCATACGTATATTGTGCCATTTTAATGGTCCATACTTCCTCAGTTATTATTATTGCTTATAATATCTATTTTTGTTCTCATTGCTATTGAAATTATTTTATTTCTTTTCACCTACAATAATAGAAAAAAAAAATGAAAGGATTTTGTGGAACGGAAATTCCGGTTGCCATTGATATAGTTACATCACATCCGATAAACTCAACAATGTTAACGAGTCCATTTCTACACACAAGGGGAGTATGTACATATGCATAATCTACTTGGAAGAGTTTATTTAAATCCATGGTAGAATTGCAATATACAGTATATAATTTAGGTGTGGTGTGGCATGGATGCCAAACGGATGCGTGCACAGTAAAAACGTAGCTACAGAAAGTTACGAGCTTGGCATTACCCACATACAGATGGATAACAATAACAATATTTATGGAATATTTTTGCAGGTGCCTATACTCCTCGCCACGAGCGGATAGCCACGAGTGCGCCGTAGCACGAAATAATCACGTGTTTCTAAGAATCAATCAGATTCAGTTCAGCTTGTTCCGTCTATTTCACAATTTGTCGATCATGGAGTGTTAAAATTTTGGTTGATCACACTGATACTACCTGGTAAAAAAAAAAACTGTTTTAGTTACCAGTGTATGAAATGACACATCACATTCAAAGCAATATTGTTGGGAAACCAGCTGTGATACTGTAACCAAATTCATGCATGTGCACATTACACTAACCTAGTTTTCGTTCCAGATCATGATCATGCCACCTATACCTACACAAATTATGGATTGGCGAAGGACAAATAAATATCCGAACTTTTTCTATTCCTGATTTTAATGGGCATTATTTTACGCTTACAATTATTCTATTTATTAGGTTATTTTACGACGCTGTATCAACATCTCAGGTTATTTAGCGTCTGAATGAGATGAAAGTGACAATTAAGGTGAAATGAGTCCGGGGTCCAGCACCGAAAGTTACCCAGCATTTGCTCGTGTTGGGTTGAGGGAAAACCCCGGAAAAAACCTCAACCAGGTAACTTACCCCGACCGGGATTCGAACCCGGGGCACCTGGTTTCACGGCCAGACGCGCTGACCGTTACTCCATAGGTGTGGACTTTACGTTTACAAACTAAGCCTTGTGAAGAACTTAACTATTGCCTAAATTTTTTTTATCTTATTAGGTTTAATTAAAAATTCTAAATACCTACATAACCTCTGCATTGTGTTTTAGAATACATACACTAACCTATGGTTGGGATAATTTGATTTTATAAGGAGTTCAGAGCATGTTTTACTTCAATAATACACATTGTAGGCCTACCCAAATTTCCCCATCCATGGGACAAATTGAGTTATCGGTATTGTTATTATAAAGAGAGGTCAACATACTTAAAAATGTAATAAAATCATTCTATGGTCCGTCCCAGAAATCTGTGGAGTAGAAAGACGAAACAAGACATCTGCGCAAGTGGTATGTGAAAGGGCTAGGGCCAATGACTGCTCTGGGGGAGGCATTGCTTGAAGAAAGCGAGCAATCACTTGCAGGAGGGGATAATTTCTATCTGAACTCTACTCTACCTTCTATCACGAGCATCTTACCCCTTAGAGGACTCTAGCTGATGCTGCCTGCAATATAATCCGGTACAGATAGACTCCGCCCCCACATGCGGGAAGTTACTCCATAGGTACCTACGACGGACCATAGGTCACAGTGTTAACTGACTGGAAACTTTTTTCATGGTAACATGCTACGGATTTATAAGCCTAAAAAAATGGTTATTTTTATACCCAAATTACCACAAACCCACCGTAGATCGCTACTTCAATTTGTATCTTACTGACTCTTACTCGTAATCGTCTCTTATTGAAAAACTTAAAAAATGCGTATGATTTTAATTTTCTCCACAACACGTTTTAAAAGGTAAGAATTCGTTTTTGAGACAATGAAGTTATACTTGCCAGACACAAAATCAAAAGTCAGCATTAGACCAAGACTGTACAAAAGCAAAATGGCGGTCTTCTATACTGGGGCGTGAAAGTTTGGTTAAGGAATCAAACAATAAATTTAATGTTGCTCCATACATAATCTGATTTAAAGAGTTTCCAATGGAGTAGGTGCATGACTTGATGCAAATGAACACAACAGAATGGAACACAATGATTTGAAGTGCCCTACATTCACAGCCACTTCCCATAAGTGGTCAAGCCATGATTTACAGCTATGATACACTTAGCTTACGTGATACTGTTTGAAATAGGACGACAAATTATGGGGGCTGGACAGAACAGCCAGTCTCTCCTACGAAGTGACACACTCGTTGTATCGTGTTATTATAATCTGTGTTCCAACGCGTGGTTATTATGATAGACCTACGATGTCAGTATACCTGTTTTTTTGAAAGATGGGACATGACAGTTAAGAGGCCGAGTTTGGAACTACAGCGCTATGTTGCCAATATGGACTACCACGCTGCCAGCTGATGGAAGCTAGTTATTGACGTTAAGATGGCTGACGTTAAAACATTCATTGACAATTGACGTGAAGGTAAAAATATTATACAAAAATCGACAGAGAATCAAAGACGAAACATTGTGTGCACAATAAATGTCGCCAAGAGAGCTGTTAAGCTCTCACCACGTGGGAACTGTAAGTTTGGCAACTCAACCGTTTTTACCATAGCAACGGACCTACCACGCTATGTGACATTCAGTTGTTTTTCCGATCCCAACGTTCCTGTCATGCCCCATCTTAAAAAAATATAAAATGAGTTACAGTAGAACCTCTATTATCCGTGGTAATGAAAGGGGTGGAGTGAACGGTTAATCGAAAAAATCGGATAATCCGTACCATAAAAAGTTTTCATAAACTAAGTACATAATATTTTCGTAATTTCCTTCATGATCTTTTCTTTTAATACGCTAAGTAATGGATCAGAAGTTCACTAATTTAAGTTTGTTTTTTTACAGTTAATATTTGATTTTCCGATAAGTCAGTTATTAAATCAGTATTTATTGTATTTAAGTGTGGTTTTCAACGACGGATTTTTAATGACCAAGGAAACTCCTTGTGACGACTTCTGTGGAAAGATAGGAATAGTAGAGGTCTCATGTTGTAGATTTACAAATTTTATACAGTTTATATTTTGTTCTTCATTAGCCTAAATCGCGCACAGTTAAATTCCTATCTTGTATTGTGATGTGAGATGAACCACATTTTCTCTTTTCCTAAACCACTCAATTTCTTGCACTTTTTTCCGTAGTACAACATGTTTTTTTTTTTTGACACTCGTAGAAGACATTTTACATAGAAGTTAAACAGTACGACCACTCGAAGAGTAGACAATAGGCCTAATGCGTAAGGGTAAAAAACACTCTGTAGAAAAAATTCGTACTAGTATAATGTACAGTACTTCATTTTTTTTTCTGCGAGAGAGAAATACAGTCGGATAATCCACCAATCGGTTAATAGGGTGACGAATAATTGGGGTTTTACTGTATAGTGTTCATATTAAAACGGACATAGGAAAGTCGCTGTAAATTTAATTTTATGAGAAGCAAACCTACAACAAAAATGAGGAAATAGTAGAAATACAAGCAGAATACAGACTGCCAATAAAACATATTTCTCAGTACTTCCCATCTTCAGAAACAGGGATATAAACCAGAGACTAAAGGTATAAAACACTCATTCGGAGTATAGTGATGTATGGAAGTGAAACGTGGACCCTCTCAAAGAAAGCCGTGGAAAAGATCGATTCTTTCGAAAAGAAAATCCTGAGGAGAATCTACGGACCTGTATGCGTGCAAGGGGAATGGAGAATTAGATATATTAACGAACCAACTCCTTGTATGGAGAGCCACCCTTGTCGCATGTTATTCGGATTAGGAAACTCAAAAGGGCAGGTCATCTAATTAGGATGGAAGAACATCGAGTTCCAAAAAAGGTATTTTCAGGAGATTTCGGAGGAGGAAGGCCGGTGGGAAGACCACGTAACAGATGGGAAGATGATGTGTGTCGGGATGCACTAGAAATCCTCAAAATCCGGAATTGGAGAGTCGCAGCACAGGATCGACAAGTTTGGTGGAGTGCAAACTGGGGAGGCCATGACCCGAAAACGGGCCGACGCGCCATAGAAGAAGAAGAAGCAGACCTACTATTTACAATATTAAAGCTTAAAGTCAGTTTTCTTATGTCATAACAGCATAAACTCTGTAATCGATAAGATGTTGCTGGGAAATAATATCGTGTTAATGTCTTAAAAATAGGAAATTTACCTATCTAGTACAGTAGCGAGTTTTAGAGGAAAAGTCCAAGAACATTTTAGACATAGGCGAAAATATTGCGATGGATTTTAAGTGAGCAAGCATGATTCTTGAAATCGCATCTCTAGACGACAAATTAAAATGGCGGAATTCTGCAAGCGCAAATCAATCGCTGGCTTACCTTCCCCGCTGTCAGATGTTCCATTAGAGGGGTCTGGAACATTTATCATGGCCTCCTCTGTTGATTAACTCATCATGGCCGCCAACGAGACACGCAGTTAACAAGCTTCAGCAGGTGAGCGCCATCTTACAGCTGCGACCTGCGGAGAGAGCAATAACGACTCACGTCGCACTTCAAACTTGCAGCGGAAACTTTGATGTTTTATATTAAATCGTAATAATAAATGTCTTATTGGTTCTTAACACGGGTAATGCGGACTGTATAACAGTGTACTATCTTACCACTTTATCTACCAAGCTTTATGGGATTCTTTTTTTGCTGAATGTGTCTTGAAAGTTAATTCTACATATTTACACAAAAAAAATGTTAACTAAGTATTGCATTCTGATAATTTTATTTTTGAAAGATTAATATTTAATGGAGCAATTTAAATTATCAGTTCAAAGAAAATGTCAGCTGTACCTACTATTCGCAGTTGATCAACTCATGTCATTAGATTGAGAAGACAATTTACAGATTGTAAGTCACAAATTAAACAAAATTCTGAAGGTGTATTGGTTTAATAATTTCAATGGAAAAATTTGAAGTGATCGCATTTCGAGATAAAATTACAAAGAGAAGCAAAATATTAATTAATAACAAAATTATGGAGCAAGCAAATACGTATGATTTGAGGCTTTCTCGGCGTTGGTTCGCGGCGTTGGTTTGGTTTTCGCGGGATATCAGCCGAGTTAAGATTTTGGAATGCTCCAAGCTTTCGACTGCTATCTCTGCAGCCATCTTCAGGGAAGTGATGTCCGAACAGAAAGTCTGCGGGAGCGTGTCACACAAAATAAGCAGAATCCTCCAGAAGGTAAATATCAAAACCATCCATAAACCACAGAGCAAAATCCGGAGTCATCTACGTCAGGTTAAAGACAGTCAGGGCTTAAAGACTCCAGGGATTTACAAGATTCCATGCGAGTGTGGCGAAGTATACATAGGGCAGACTGGCCGCACAATAGAAGACAGAATCAAAGAACATAAGAGGAACCTGAGGCTGTATTACCCGGAAAAATCTGCAGTGGCGCAACACAGCATAGAAAAGGAGCATAAAATACTGTTTGATCACACCAAGGTCATTAACAAATCAAGCCACTACTGGGATCGTACAATCAAGGAGGCCATAGAGATCAAGCTGGAGAAAAACAACTTTAACAGAGACAGTGGACTCCAGCTCAGTCAGGCATGGACACCGGCCTTAGACCAACTCAGGCCCTCTTACAATCAAGGTCATGAAGATCACGGACCGAGGACGCAACCGATTTCAACCGGCGGAACAGGGCTCGCCGCCCGCCAAACTTCACGCAGGAATCCCGGGAGGGGCGGAGCTTACGAGCGATGACAATTCCCGGCCCCGGATTGGCCGATCCGCCAACCAATCCCGTTTCACCTGAGACAGCCTAACATCTATATAACCTTTCGACTTTCTGTTCGGACATCACTTCCCTGAAGATGGCTGCAGAGATAGCAGTCGAAAGCTTGGAGCATTCCAAAATCTTAACTCGGCTGATATCCCGCGAAAACATATTAGCAAGCAAATACATTCAACTATTTAGATATTTAGTTTCATATGAAAATTAAAAATACATCGATAGTAAAAGTTCAAAGTTTTTAAAAATATCAGAATTACTATTAAAAATACTTTCAACTTCATCGTCATACTTCAATTAACTGATTACAGATTATTTTCATCCATACATAAAGCAAATGAGAAGAGATTTCTCTCCGAATTTATAATTAAAATGCGTAAGTTGGTTTGCTTTAATATGAGAAGTAAAGATGTCGGTATGCGTATCAAAACATAACGATACTACTACTACTACTAATGATGATGATGATGATGATGATGATTATTATTATATTATTATTATTATTATTGTGGGTAGTTATAAACTTACAGCAGAGTCCGTATAGGCCAGTAGGCCAGTTTCTGTCTCATACTTTTCCAATTCAATGCGGGCTAAAGCAAGGAGATGCACTATCACATTTACTTTTTAACTTCGCTCTAGAATATGCCATTAGGAAAGTTCAGAATAACAGAGAGGCTTTGGAATTGAACGGGGTACTTCAGCTTCTTGTCTATGCGGATGACGTGAATATGTTAGCAGAAAATCCACAAACGATTATGGAAAACACGGAAATTTTACTTGAAGCAAGTAAAGCTATAGCTTTGGAAGTAAATCCCGAAAATACAAAGTATATGATTATGTCTCGTGACCAGAATATTGTATGAAATGGAACTATAAAAATTGGAGATTTATCCTTCGAATAGGTGGAAAAATTCAAGTATCTTGGAGCAACAGTATCAAATATAAATGACACTCGGGAGGAAATTAAACGCAGAATAAATAGCCTATGGGAAATGCGTGTTATGATTCGGTTGAGAAGCTTTTATCATCTAGTCTGCTGTCAAAAAATCTGAAAGTTAGAATTTATAAAACAGTTATATTACCGGTTGTTCTGTATGGTTGTGAAACTTGGACTCTCACTTTGAGAGAGGAATAGAGATTAAGGGTGTTTGAGAATAAAGTTCTTAGGAAAATATTTGGGGCTGAGAGGGATGAAGTTACAGGAGAATGGAGAAAGTTACATAACGCAGAACTGCAAGCGTTGTATTCTTCAGTTGACACAAATTAAGGAACATTAAATCCAGACGTTTGAGATGGGCAGGGCATGTAGCACGTATGGGCGAATCTAGAAATGCATATAGAGTGTTAGTTGGGAGGCCGGAGGGAAAAAGACCTTTGGGGAGGCCGAGACGTAGATGGGAGGATAATATTAAAATGAATTTGAGGGAGTGGGATATGATGATAGAGAGTGGATTAATCTTGCACAGGATAGGGACCGTTGGCGGGCTTAAGTGAGAGCGACAATGAACCTGCGGGTTCCTTAAAACCCATTTGTAAGTAAGGTATGATGGAGGTAATGATGGCGATTTATAAGCAGTAGCATTCTAACATTGTAGACATTTTCTTCCTTTTTAAGTAGGAGTTATTTCAGTTCTGACAACTTTCAAATTGCTGAATCGTTGTTGAAGATAAAGTTTACATAAAAATACTACATCATTTCTTTCACTAAATAATGAAATTTGAATTATGTACAAAGTGAGTAATATAAAATTCAGACATAATCGCCATTTTGTTCTTCAATCTTAAAGAAATTCTCCTTCTTGTCTAGGTACCTACAATAATCAGAAGAACTCCATCCAGTGAAATGTCCTGAATTGCCTTAATTTCTCAATTATGTCTTCAGTATTACAATGGCAAGGAAAATAAACGCATTCTTATAGAAACACCAACAGACATAAATTGGTAGCGTTCGTATCTGGTGATTCTGGACAGTAGATTTTAGAAAATGACCTCTCGTGATGTGATTTCAAGAAGTGTCTTTGTTTCTCGCTTTACTTACATAAATAAGACGTTTTCAGTGCCATAGTTCTATAATTCGATACCAAATAATTTCGTATTATATAATATTAATAATGTGATTCAACGTTCATTCTTAATTTCTTAAAAAAAATTAAGTGTTCTGATAATGTGACGTGAAGTCATGCGGAACAATAACTTTCACATTATGTAGTCCTTTTTAATGACTTGTTGGATTAAGTATCGAGCAATTTCTGCAGTTATGAATATTGATAACCTTTATAACTAAAAATCTACCTCATCCGTCCCATATATTTTCTAGCAATTCCGAGTTTATAACATATTATAGTGCTTTATAGGGTTACATTGCCTATTTCCGTGATACCCCTAATCCCGTGATATTTTTTTAAACTGAATGTCAGTCAAAGCTTTGCCGTTCGACCATAGCGCCAGACATCTCTCGAAAGAGTGCATCTTTCTCCTACTTTTGAGACATCGGTGGACTTCATAGCAGGATACCAAATCTCGTGATATTCAGCGAAAAAAAAAAAAAAAAAAAAAACGTATCACGGAATTAGGCAACTTTACCCTAGTATTATTAATTGATGGTTCATTCATGCATCTAAAAGCCCCTGACCGGAGTATGTATTCGTGCTGGCGTTTGTAAAGCAAAGCTGACATCAATCATTTTCATTAGTATAGGCCTACTTTTGGGTATTCTACCGTGTCCTGGAACTAAACATTTCTAACATTGAGTGACTCGTACCACATGTTCCACATGTAGAATTTTCACTAATTTCCTGGACTCCTTGCAAAATCATAGCAGCATTTAATATTATTCTAAGGATTTTGGCCCCTAGAATATTTTGGCCAAAGCATCGATCCTTTCAAATTTTCCAATAAGCTTCCGGAATGTAAACAGAATACAGAGCTCCCACTTTCTATAGTTGCGACGCTGTTATTCCCGGCGTGACTCCTCCTCTTTTCTTACGTCTTAGGAAGTGAAGGTTCTATAAAGTCTAGGTAGGTAGTATCGTTCGCCATTTTTGTTCTTTCGTTGCCGAGCTACCAGACGAGGAATCTATTTGCCACACCGTTAAACATTATCATGCCGTAGCTCCAATGATAATAAATCAAAAGCACTATAATTGAGCTGCAAATAACGTCCTCGTGTGCTTTCTGCGAACGCCAACGAATGAGCCAAAGTGGCGGGTGATTATATTAAGTATTTATATATTTAATTATATTAAGTATTTATCGAGCCTTAGGAAATACATAACGTCATCATCAGCGAATCACAAGACGCACACGTTTAAATCTAGCCGACCTGCAACGTGATTGGCTGCCGGAAATAAGAGCGACGGGACTATAGTTCTAAATCTTCTCAGAATGTTGGAAAATTCTCTGATAAACAAACAGTCACGCTGAGTGAAGTCACTTTACGTCTATGGTAACAAAAGTATTACTTGAGAAAATATCCAAAAAGAAAACAATCATCTACATAAGAATACAATGTGCACCTTTCATTTGTCATATTTCAAAATTAATATTGACAAGCAACCTGAATGAAAACAATTTCCTTAATGTTAACTCCTATTCTGTTATGAATGAAATAGCTTTCTATAATTCTTAGCTAATCTTTTCACAGTAGATCGCTACCTTCATACTACAACTAGGTAACTGCATTTTTCCGTGAAAATGAATTATCTACATTTCCTGAATGCCTGAGTTATACTTTTTCATATGTTACATCTAGATAAGTTAGATTTTGCTTCATGTTCTTAAAATGTTGGTTGTAAAAATAGGTATTATCAAAACAACTATCATTTGTAATGTAGCAATTGGACAAAATTACGCAATAAGAGACCAACCGACAAAAACATGTTTTCGAAATATTTACCACTGAAGTAAATTTGGATATTTAAATAAACAAATAAATTTTATTCAATAAACGAAATTTGCTTAGAAATGACAGCAGACTGCAGATATCGCACTCCTGATTTTTTCTGAGTTAAATAATCCAGCCAACAACGGATTTGTGCAAATATCTCAATTTTTTTTCTTCAAAATGTTCGTTGGTCTATTGTTGCATATCTCCGTCCAATTAGGTATCTTCACTTGCATACTTGTAGCATAATATATAGGCCTACATTCGAGCACCACAGCTAGGTATCTACAGTTGTCTAGTTGTAGCACGTAACAGTCTTTAAAGTAATAATATTGGCAGTCCTGTGTATTCAAAGCATTACTACAACAATCTAAATTTTGGTGTTCATTTGAGAACTTCATGAGCTTGGATCAGGTTTGCTAACTGAAGACATTAAAAACTGGAAGCAGTTTGAGGAAAACAACTTGAACAGTGTTGCCATATTTAGAGATAAGTCGCCAAATCTAGGGAATTTTGAATCAGTCTCGGCGACAAATTTTGTAAAATACAATTAGCGACTTTTCTGCTGATTTTTATATTTTCCCACTTTTTTCTTTCTTTTAAGTTAAAACATTCATCTGAAGTAATGGACTTCTTAGTTTTAGAAGAGGCATGTTTGCATGCTGAGTAGTCTAATGATTCATACGTGAAAGCCCTGATCTAATATATTTGTGATCAGTGATCAGGGTTGAAAGATGCTGATTCAATGATTCTCACGGGTTAGATCTCTCTCTCAATGCTACTGCTCCAACACCCATAAATGGTGGCAACTTTGATTGACATGTGACGAGTCGCGAGCTGCAGCTAATGTAATCTTGGTTCTTCCCCGCAATGCGAAGATTTTCCACTCCGAACCGACCCGAGGCAATTGAGTTTCGGAATTTTGTGCCGACAGTTCGTGTGAAGCAAATGAGATTATAGTTTTTGCTAATTTTAATATATTTAATATATATTTAAAAAGTGTTACAATTTGCTAGAAAATGTAGTATCAATGATTAAATCAAGTGCAGTGTATTCACAATCAGTTGTTCCCACATCTTCCACCTCAACATCACAGCCGTCAACAATACAACCAGACTCCGCAGAAGAGGGTGACGACGAGGAAATAATATTTTTCTCCGCATATGTAGCCTATGTTTTTCTTATTTTTATTTAGTGATATTTATTATTAATTTTTAGCGACATTTCTGGGGATTTTTTAAACAAACTTTGGAGAGATTCAGCTACTTTTTGCTGAAAAGTTAGCGAGATTGTAGAGCGACATGTTGGCAACAGTGAACTTGAACATTCGGAAGAAAGATGATAATGGAAACCCATTTAGATGACAGAACGTGCGTTGGTTACACTTCACAAAGGTCAGACCACTTGTATTGAGATTCAAGAGAACTATGATGAAAAATTTCGGTCCATACACTCCGGAAGAAATAAGCGACGTCTTAATGACGTCTAGGCAAACTTGAAACCTCTATATGGAACCAGAACTCCAATTACAAATGCTAAGTACGACGGCTGCTGTCTCATTTTAAAATGGATCCTCCTGCTCTTGGAAAACAGTTACAGTGGTGAGGCACAGGACTATGTGTCAGAAGAAGAAGAACGAGGAGCGGAATAAGTAGAAAATGGTGATGAGTGATAATTATGATGACGAATTGGATGCTTAAGAACTAAAGTTAAATTTTTATTTCAGAAATTGTGAGATGCATAGTTTGCAAAATTCATTAATGAAGTTAGTTATTACATTAATTTCTCTATTTTTTTTTTTTTTTAGATTTTAATTGAAGGGTTGAATGGATAAAGGTGTCATGCTACAAAAAGTAAGTTTTGAGTAACTGAAAGGTAAAACTGTTAGCCTTGCATTAAGCAATAGAGCAATGTAACGTAACTGTTTCATCCACAGTGAATAACTGCTGTTACTGAACAGACATCTATGGAATCCGTTTCACAATAAAATTTGATACATAACTTGGTATCGCTTGTGAGGTTCAGACCTGTCTTCGAACAGTTGACTAAACAACATAACACTGATTTATTTATAACTGTAACATAATACCTTCATACATTCTACCCTTAAATTCTTTAATATGATTGCAGTTATCTACTAGATTATATAAATATAACTTTGTGCTAGAAGTATCTCACTTAGGCCATAATTTTGACTTACACTTTTGAGAACGCCAATTTTACACTATGTATTCCAAAACGCAGTTCCAAAGGTATGTAAATCATCAATAATCGATTTTATAATTTAATTTAAACACTTATAATTTCAAAATAAACATTCAAATCAGCTTCCTGTAAAATTATGAAATTTCCAGTTACCTTGTTGTAATATTAAGGTAGTGATTTCACAGTTTTGTGCATGTAGATCAGCCGTGGCGAAAATGTGATCGTGCGCTGAGCCACTGTGTAACCTGCAACGTGCATAGCGCCTATGGGGGGAGGCGGACATTCGAAGGGGAAGTGAAGCAACTGTCTGACTTATTAACGAATTTTCATTTTCCTTACGTCAAGCACAAATATAATTTTATACAGTATAAGGTTACAAACTGATGTTTAGTATGTGTAACGAAGAAAGAAATCAATAACAGAACACAGGACACATTATCACAATCTATTAACTGTCTTCAGAATGTCTCTGCGACAGAGTTTCAAAATCAGGAATTATGTCCCTTACTGCCAGTCGTAGTTGATCACGAAGGTATTTGTCTGTCAGTCGTGATCTAAATTTGGTTTTTACTATTTTTATTATTGAAAATAATTTTTCACAATCGTAAGTTGTAGCGAACATGGCTTCAACAGAGCAAGCGAAAGAACGAAGCTTGGAATATTTATTTTTTGGCAAAGATTTGGAAAGTTCAACATTTGTCAAGTCCTTACATCTAGCTTTCATTTAACGTCACATTGTAAATCTGTGCGTTTAAATTGAAGATCTAACCGCATTATTCGTACATCTGCTGAAAAAGGATCGACGTACAGAAATGATGATGATGATGATGATGATGATGACAACACTTAACCTTTTAATGTTTTATGAATAACATGTAATACAATGCCGTTTTATGTTATACAACTGTTTTCCTCGTAATACTTGTGAACAAATCATACATTTAATATTCTCATCATATTGGCAAAAAAAAAAAAAAAAAAAAAAAATGCGTCCTCCCATCCTACTTGAAACTTTCGTTTTTGTAGAGGTACATGGTTTCGAGAGAGACATTGTGACGATACGCCACTCGCAGGTCAGAACAAATATAAATGGAACGGAGTTTGACTCCAGTAAGTGAGAGGGTGGGGGTTGTGAGAGGTAGGAAGCAAGAGAAATGCACAGCTATAATTTCGAGCCACAATGTGCTCGCGAGTCACATTTTCGCCACGGCTGATGTAGATGAAAGAGAATATTGAAGTTACAAGTAAAAGAGTGCTTTCAATTTTTACATGTAACATTTATATTCGACCTGTATTAATACAAACAAAAATTGGCGGAAATGAAATGACAATGATTTCATTCGACTTCAGTCGCTATAGAAATACTTACGTCGTATTCGATAAGCTGTGATGAACTCAACCATGTGAACGAGTCTATTCCTATGCACAAAGGAAGGTCCTCATAAATGCATAACCTACTTGCAAGGGTTTATTATAATCTACGGTATGACTAGATAAAGTTATTCATTTGTACTTTGACATGAATACGAAACAGACGCGTGCATAATACATGCGTAACTATACAAAGCTAATACAAGCTTGGCATTAAATAAAATAATATTTACAGACATTCTCATTATGTACAGAGTAACAATTTACTGTTATCTTTTGCCAAAAAATAATTATTTACACCAGGGTCTCCCCCAGTGGCAGTTCAAATTCACGCCCATGGACCATTATTATGAAATTAGTTTACAATGTTATACTTATCGCATGAGCTAATATATGAAGAAACAGTAAAATAAAAACTGTTAAGAAAAAAAAATTTATTAAGTTCTCTTAATAATGTATTGTTTTAATTCATTATTATTGGACGACTGAATGTTATTCATAGCTTATCCCATTCCATATAAAAGAATTTATTCTGTAATTACATCAGTCAACAACTTATCAAAATTACGATGAGATTAAGGTTAATCATCTATCAGATCATTAGTACATAATAGTATTCACAAATATTTTTAACCTTTCATTAGGTCATCTTCAGGTGATGTACCATAGATGAAAAATTATATTTGTGCAAACTGCGAAACGATTGTGCAATATTATAAATAATTGTGCAGAAAGATAAAATTAATGAAGTATGCAGAAATAAAAAGTTATGTAATTTGTTTCTTGGAGTTTTTTTACTTTCAATCCATCTCACCATACTCTAGATATACTTATGCAAGTAAATCATTACACGTAGGTATGTTTAGAATCAATTACTGCTGAATTTACATCACATTAAAATACGTTATTTTATGGGCACTCTGAACATTGAAATTCTTTACTAGTAGGCCCTTCAAGATTTACTGTTAGCAGAGTGCTAACTATTTTTACTGAAAGGCGGTTTCTAATTACAGTTTTTACAAGATTCATGCAACTAAATCCTCGCTCACAATTTACAGTATGCGATGGAATTATATAAATCAACCAGCAAGAATTTGTTCACTTAACTTACATGAATTGTACCAAATCTTTGAAATCAATTCCTGAACATCTATTGCTCAATAGGTACCTTCTTGAACATTGCCCACGACATTAGCATTTCCTTTAAATTCAGATTAGTTCAAACACATATCTGATTTCATTTTCTACATAACCATCTTCGTTGTCGCATTTTTGCACATTTACGTACTTTCAAACTTTGTTGCAATTTATGGAAGTCGAGTAGCTAAATGCGACTAATACGGCTGTGGCTTAAACCCTTACATAGATGTATAATTATATGAACACAAAAAAAAACACTGATATGGCAGTTATGTGAAGGCACATGTACAAAAATAATGTACAGTTGAGAGATATAGAATTAGTACAATTAACATACTTATAGTGTATCTAATTCCGTTCGTTAGACACGCTTAAATCTTAGGCATAGAGAAAATTGTATTTTTGTACTTATTGTATTACTCTAATTTCTGTTTAAATATTACATACAATTATAGAAATGTCCTCAAATCCCATATCACTTTTTATGTATTAAGCTTTATTTTTAACAAAACTTCAGCGATTTCAAAAGAGGTCTGACCTTGTACAGCATATTCTTTGAACTAAGCATAATAATTATTCATTTAATGATCATTGAGAGTTATGTGGATTATTCAGACAGCATAAATGGCTATGAAGGGATTAAATGCAATGGGAGAAAGATGATTAGTACAAACCGAAAAATGGTCAGGACACAGCCGTAGGTTTTACGTGAATATGTATCGACAGATCTAGACGAGATCTTTCATTCAGTACCAAAATCAGTACCCTAGCACATCGGAGTCGCGAGATATAGACTTAATGTATGGAAATTTTCGCGCACGCCCAAAATGGCCGACAATCGCCGAATGTTACTATCAAGTTCATGCTAGCATCGTAGTAACATACCCGATCAAACGAGATCACATTTCTTTCAATCGTATTATTAAGTTATGTTACTGGAATGGATCATGTTGCAAACGTTATATCGTTACATCGAAGTTTCCGTCCTGGTGGTACCTCATATAGGCCTACGGTCTGATTTTAAAGACGTATTCACGTCAAAACAAGAAGGAAACCTGTCTATGGTCGTTATATTTGTCTGAAATCTCTCACTATTTGCCAAGGAGGCTAATTAATAATTATCTGGTTAGATTTTCCGACTTCTGTAACATCCAAAATCTATTCAACTGATCATAACCAAATTAACATGCAAAAATACTTATAGAAAGGAAATAAAGTATACAAAATATGAAGTCTCTGCCTTAAAATTGTAGATATATCAATTTCACGCATGACCCCCTTAAATATTTTATTACAGCCTACGCATTTTCATTCAAAATCGAGCAAAGTCCTATTCCATCCACTTTATCAAATGCTTTGACATAGTCAATAAATACGATGAAAGAGTAATGGAACGGAGAAAAATTGTCTCCGGCACCGGGATTTGAACCCGGGTTTTCAGCTCTACGTGCTGATGCTTTATCCACTAAGCCACACCGGATACCCATCCCGGTGCCGGGCAGAATCGTCTCAGTTTAAGTTCCAACTCTTGGGTTCCCTCTAGTGGCCGCCCTCTGCACTACGTCATAGATGTCTATGAACGTAGGACCGAAGTCCACACATGTGCTGAGGTGCACTCGTTATGAGTGACTATTTGGCCGGGATCCGACGGAATAAGCGCCGTCTTAAATCACGAAGTGATTTACGCATATATAATTATATTATTTTAATGTACCGAAGTACATATGATATTTCCATGCAGATATTCTGCGTCATCATACGCCAACTAGTTACTCATAACAAGTGCACCTCAGCACATGTGTGGACTTCGGTCCTACGTTCATAGACATCTATGACGTAGTGCAGAGGGCGGCCACTAGAGGGAACCCAAGAGTTGGAACTTAAACTGAGACGATTCTGCCCGGCACCGGGATGGGTATCCGGTGTGGCTTAGTGGATAAAGCATCAGCACGTAGAGCTGAAAACGCGGGTTCAAATCCCGGTGCCGGAGACAATTTTTCTCCGTTCCATTACTCTTTCATCCTATGATGACGCAGAATATCTGCATGGAAATATCATATGTACTTCGGTACATTAAAATAATATATAGTAAATAAATGCCTCATTATACCACAGTTCCTACAACCAGTCAGATCCGTGTTTTGCGGGATCTTGCGTCTTCTCTTGTTTTGTTTTTCCTTATGAGAGCGTTGCGCCGCTGCTGCGCGCATGCGCGTGTCGCGAGCTCTGGCTGCTTCAGGTAATTTATCACATCGTCTCCATTCACTTTAAAGTCCGGCAATTTCGTTACTTCTTATCGGCCCCCAGGCTATGACGAGCATCACACAACTCACTGAGTCGACTCATCCGACTTCATTAATATCTGTACTTATTAATGACTGTCAGATCTGAGACTCTCAAGAATTGGATAACTCATGTTGTTTGTTAAATGCTATTTTCCGAACACAAAAGTATTTCGAGTGTGAAGCGTTATTGGTAGCTAACAGACTACTAACAGCCCGCGAAGTTCTTTTAGATCAGATAGTATGCAATGTTTCCATATTGTGTAAACATAACCTCAATCTGATGATGTTCACTGCAACTTAGTTAAATTCTGCGAACAATTGTATGATCTGTGCTATTTTTTAAATATTAAAATTAAATGTTCATTAGACTAATTTTTAACAATCTCAAGATTTAGACTGGATTCCATTATAAATTATTTGAGATAATAATTGAAATTTAATACTGTATTTGGAACACATCATTCATTCATTCAAGTCCACACCTGTGGAGTAACGGTTAGCGCGTCTGGCCGCGAAACCAGGTAGCCCGGCTTCGATTCCCTGTCGGGACAAGTCACCTGGTTGAGGTTTTTTCCGGGGTTTTCCCTCAACCCAATATGAACAAATGCTGGGTAACTTTCGGTGCTGGACCCCAACCTCATTTCACCTTCATCTCATTCAGACGCTAAATAACCTAAGATGTTGATAAAGCGTCGTAAAATACCTACATCTCTCTCTCTTTCATTCATTCACCCGTTCATTATTTCAGTCATTCATCAATGACTCTACGGCTTTCATGGTCCTGGCCTTCTTCTGACACCGGGACTCCTGTGACGTGAGTTAGCATGACGCCGGAGCTAAGACAATACAATAATCACATTATCAACGCACAAACATCCATGCCCTAGGCATGGTTCGAATATACGAACCTACTCTTCATGTAACGTCAAAGTTGCTTACATTAACTGAGTTGCAGCCACTATGTAGCCAACTTAAACAATAGCTCGTTCAACAATTAATTAATTCCCACATTGATTTCTTTCCTCATCCATCCGTTCAGTCTATGATAATATATTTACTCAGAGAGTTCGCCGAGTTAGTTCTGTGGTAGTGCGTCTGACTCCAGACTAGCTAGCCCGGGTTCGATTCCCGGCGGGATCAGAAATTTTCATGTAAAATTTCTACTAGGAGAGATGGCGGTGCACAACTTCTAATCACTAAACTGTGCACCAATATATGCCTGCTTTAAAAACCAAATCTCTCCGTAGTGCATATGAAGAGAAGGCATATGTCACTGTTGATAGTGATTCGTCCGTCGGATGGGGATGTTAAGCCTGGCGGCCCCCTTGGTGCTATTCGACAGGAGTAGGCTACGTGCCGGCACCGGGTTTCCTCTTCTTCCTTCCTCACCTTCATCATCATTCTCACCCATTCCCTATCTTACACTTACACGAACACTTAATATACACTCGCACTAGTACACGACAAAGCTCTTCACAGATATACATAATGCATAACGTGGCCAGCCGAAGTGGTGTGATACTTGAAAATGGGTCACAGATCTGTCATCTATCCGCAGTACATGGAACCCCAATCACGGAAGTGAAGTGGGTAGGCATTAAACCAGAGCTATCCAAACTGTATGTCGCGACATCTTGGGGTGTCGCCTGAAGGTTTAGGCCTATAAGGTGTCGCGAATTGTTTGGTATATTTTATTATTTTCAGCTATTAACTCATGATAACTGAAATGAAGTAAGAAAATCGCTGATCACCCCTTGCTTACCTAGCTGCCTTGTAGATACGTATCTTTGACAGATGTATAGATGTGCGTATAGTTGTAATATACAAGTATAATTCTAGTCTGCAAGATAAGGATGAGAATATCTTAACTGCAACAGACAAAATATCTGCCTTACGAGACAAGTTAGCAATTTGGTCTCGGAAAGTGAAAGAGGGCAGCTATGAAATGTTCCCAAATACATCTCACTGTGATTCGAAGAACGAAATAAAAGACTGAATTTACAACTATCTGACATTATTCACAGATATACTAGAAAGTTACTTCCCAGGTCTGAATACGAAAGCTTATGACTGGATAAGAAATCCATTTTTGTCATGTGAAGTTAGTGGAATTTCCTTAGCAGAAAAAAAAGAATTGACAAGAATGTTTCTTTCGTCTCGTACAATATGTTAACAATACTGGAAATATGTGTGTTAATTTTATTCATTTTATGAAGGGTGTACAAGTAGCCTATTAATGTGTGGGACACTTTCATTTGAGGGATGAGGTGACGTACTAAAATTTTAGAGTTTGCTAGGGTGTCGCCATATAAACAAGTTTGGAAAACACTGCATTAGACACACGCATTTACTCAGATTTATACAATTTATTAACTAATTCAGTAATTAATTTGTTCTCTCTTTCTTCCCTTCTTTCTCTGCTTATCAGAATGATACACCATCTGAAACGGGGTGAATCCGATGTAGTATTGCGAAACCCATCAGTTATGTTTTTTGAACAAAAACAGTGCACAGATTTAGCTGGTAATTTGAAAGAATTGTTGACACTCAAGTTTCTAACAATTTCGATAATTTATCAGCAAAGAATTTATATTTAAATCACACCCAACTCGCTCTGTTCAGTAGCGAGAAGGATTCCGAGGTGTATTATATTTTTGTGTTAGAAAATTCTTGTAGAAAACGTGTACTGTACTTCACTACATACCGGTATTTTGCTAATTAACGAAACATAGTATTTAATTTCACAAGAATCCCTTAAGGGTTAGTGTAAAGTGTTACAGATAAAATTATTTTCGTTTTAATTTTACTCCCTTTTCAATGTAGGTTTGTTGTTTTAAAGGTGACGCGGATCACAAGTATAATTATTATATAAGGAAGAAGCTGGTAATTCATGATTGGAATTTAATTTTCTTACTAAGTTATGCTCCTTTATTTAATTTTCGTTACTTTGTAGGTTAAATTCAACAATGTGGGTATATACACAGAAGCAAGGACCAACAAGAAAGTGCACTTGCAACCCAGTGTACAGGAAAATTAAGCGTTAGAAAGGCTTCTGAAGAATATGGGGTCCCTTGCACGACAGTGAATGATAAGTAATGAGAAAATAGATTCGCTATTATAAGATTTCCCATAAGAAAAGAATAGAAAATAGGAGGGGACATGTATGAGAAGAACTTTCCCCGAAAAAAAAAAGGTGGGGAAGAGTGATACATTTTTTATATATTCTGCCACTGAAGTAGAAGAAGTGCAGGTAGTTCGAACGGTGGTATAACAAACTTTGTGACGTGGGAAATACGCATTTTTTAATACTGAAGTCTTACTTACTTACAAATGGCTTTTAAGGAACCCGAAGGTTCATTGCCGCCCTCACATAAGCCCGCCATCAGTCCCTATCCTGTGCAAGATTAATCCAGTCTCTATCATCATAACCCACTTCCCTCAAATCCATTTTAATATTATCCTCCCATCCACGTCTCGGCCTCCCCAAAGGTCTTTTTCCCCACTGACACTCTATATGCATTTGTGGATTCGCCCATACGTGCTACATGACCTGCCCATCTCAAACGTCTGGATTTAATGTTCCTAATAATGTCAGGTGAAGAATACAATGCATGCAGTTCTACGTTGTGTAACTTTCTCCATTCTCCTATAACTTCATCCCTCTTAGCCCCATATATTTTCCTAAGAACCTGACTCTCAAAGACACTTAATCTCTGTTCCTCTCTCAAAGTGAGAGTCCAAGTTTCACAACCATATAGAAGAACCGGTAATATAACTGTTTTATAAATCCTAACTTTCAGCAGACTAGATGACAAAAGCTTCTCAATCGAATAACAGGCATTTCCAATATTTATTCTGCTATTTTATACTAAAGTATACGTTATTTATTAAGTAATTTATGATCTTGTTATAATTAGCCAACATTGTCATAAATATTTAAACATTATTCAAAATGTTTTTAAGACTTAAATTAATGGTCGTTTTTACACATTAAGTTGTATGAAACCGATTTTAAATGATAAAATAATATGTGATCGGATTCATCCCTCCTATTGAGGTGACACCGATCAACAATGAAAGTTTAAAAAATTAAGTTGAAAATAATGGAGAATATTTACATTAGGTAGATAGGATTGTAAAAAATGGAAGATTATAAAATTACATCGGTGCTTCACTAGGATATTAGGCTTACCTTACGTTGTTAACACTTATAAAACTGAACATTTTGATCTGATTCACCCAGTGTTATGGTACAACAGACATCTCACAAATGCCGGCCTTCCTGGCCATGGAATTGGCATGACGCAGTACCCTGCTGAGACATCATAGGGCAACCACAAAACAACGGACAAGCGCCCAATCCTGCGGACGAAAGATAAATTTCTTACATTGCCCACGCCGGGAAATGAGTCTAGCTCCGCTTGGTTGGAAAGCGAATTCATAATGCATATGACATGGGACATATGATGGAGACACATGGGACATATGATGGAAAAATTGCTTTGTACTGTACATGCACCAGGCAGACCAGACAAACGATATATCTCGGTGTGACAGATCCAAGATGTTAATACAACAATTTCTATCAGTGATGACTAAATCCTAAGCTACGTAAGTATTTTAAGGTATTAGGTACAGCTTACAGCAGCAAAAGTTTTGGAAATATTCAACATTTGTTTCCTCCATTACTGTATCTTGTGCAGTAATGAAAATTGGTATGTGTAAAACACTGTTCTTCTGCTATATGAAAAAAAAATTTACGGTAAAAAAAATACTTATATTTTCCTTTTTTCAGAATTCAAAATGGTGGCGTTTTACTGTGCAGTGATGAAGCTTTTCCCTCATAACTCATAAACTTGTTAACATTATCATGTTCTCTCTCATTTATTTTATTGCTGAAACTCATGTTTACAATATCATTCTCTTTCAACTACATTCCTTAATAAATAATATATATTTTTTAAATTCTGTGTTAGAAGAAAATACTGATAGGCTATTTGACCATTTTTTAAAATGAATTTATTTTTTATCAATCCATCAAAGATAGAGAAGTGATCTTGTATCATATTCTAGATATGACATACCTAAATACACACAAAAAAATTTATCACAGAATGTTGGATAGTTTTTGAGTTATGTGGGAAACGTTTCATCACTGCATAGTGAACTGAATTTTAAAAAATGTAAATAATTTTTTTTAAATCGTAAAAAGCAGAAGGACGGTGTTTTACACATACTAATTTTCATTATTGTACAAGATACAGTAATGGAGGAAACAAATGTTGAATATTTCCAAACATTTTACTGCTGTAAGCTGTAGGCCTACCTAACCCCTTAAATCAGTAGTGTCAGAGTTGTAAGCTCCAAAACCGGTTGTGGTGCTAGAGACGTCCAGTCGGAGCGTGAACTTGCTTATGTCTGTGGAAGCACCGGAGCACGCAACGAGTTATAGTGGAGCGCTCCGCTCCGTTTAGGCTGTGTCTGACAACGCTGCCTTAAATATTGAAAATTCTTCAGCTTTTGTTGAGATGGAATTCCTGCATTGTTCGAAAGCTTTGTTTCGGAACAGGTTAGCAAAAGTTTCTCAATTGTTTAGCCGACACTATAGGTATATTTTGTCATTCGAGCAGGAAATATCTGTACACAATTTTTAAAGTCCTGACTCGTCGAGGCCTTTGAAATTCGTGTTTCGTAAAATTCGAATGGACATGATGATGATGATGACTATCGCACCTCCACTAGAAGAGTGTTACTTCTATGAAATTGTCGATTTTGAGATAACACCATTTTCGTACGCAGAAAAAACGTATTCCACCATGTGAATTAAAGTTGTAACTCTAGTTCGTCAAATAGGCGCTAGAATGCGCATGTAACGCTTTTCGGTTTTGTATTGGGGAATTGACGGAAGAGCGACTAGTGTTACATTTCGGAATAACTCAGTGCTTTGCTAGTTTTCATGGTTGTGAGGTGGTTAATAGTGTTACATGTAGAATTACAACGGTCTTCGGTTTTGGACAACTTGCTTTTTTTATTCCTTCTCCCAGATGACTATTACATGAAAAGATACAACTGTCTTCCACTGTAAAATTCTATTCATCATGCATTGATTGTTTAAAAGCAGTGTTACATGTTGAGATGTAACAGTCTTCGAGGAATTAAATCTTACTTTGCCTTCATTGTAGTCTTCTTAAATTTGGTTATAAATAAACATGTAATTGTCATCACTTATATAGTATGTACATTTTTTTAGTTGTAACAGCTTATGATGTAACATATTTAATTACACATAAGCAATATTATAACCGTTTGCATCTTCATTTTACTTTCTAAAGATAAATATTTTTAGGCTAAATCCCATGTACGATACCGGAGATAAAAAGCTTCTGAAATTTCAATTTCATAACTTTGGAATGCCATATCCTATTTATTTAAATTTTTGTATTAATTAAATATCTACTGTAAAATCGTATTTCATACTAATTAATTACTCTAAACTCACATGTTCAGACAATGGAAAGAGGTAAGCGGTTAGTAAAATGATCATCAATGGAATCATCAACAATCAGAATAGCGAAAACTTAGGCTATAGGCCTATATGCAAAATGAATGATGAAAACAAATATGAGGAGCCTAAAGTTTATAGCAGAAGATTATTGGGAACCACTGCCTTTCGAATATGACTCTTATCTCCCATTTGTTGATAACCATATTTTTCTTCTTTAGATTTTCTAGATAAAAAGAGCTATTCGGAATAGCTTTCAAGCAAGGAAAATCACCCCTGTAGAAACTTTCCGAAAGCTACTCAAAATCAATCGTTCGATTTCATTTCTGTTCGAAAGAAGCAAGATTTAAGCCTCTTTTGAGCTGTGAAAGCATTCCACAGGTTTATTACAGTTTTTACGCCTCTTTGTAATGCAGCATCACATAGATTGAAATAATATTTGTTTCAGTGTTTGTTTTATTTTCTTAATTTATGTTAATATAGTCAATTGCTCATGGATGAACATCAGTATTTATATAATTTGTACCGAATTGTATAAGAAAAAAAAAAGAAAATAATAAATTTACCATGGTATCTCAAGGACTACGAACATGAAGAATGGCATTAAGTTGATGATAAATAATCTAATGAAATAATTATTATTGTAATGAATTACTTTTATTATAGATAATTGTAATGCATACCTCTGATAAATGCCATTTCAGATGATGAATAATTATAATATAAGTATCCACCTATACAGTGTAACTACACACACTTCAGTGCTTCCTTTTTCTGAGGAAATAACTCAAAGTTCATAGAAAAAGTTTGTTTTGCATTATTATTTCCTTCAGTAATTCCTTAAATCATTATAAACAAATGAATATTTTCAATAACATAAATTTAAAATAATCATTTTAAAATACCATTAATGGTATTAGCGTTACATCTCACTAAAATGCGAGAAAAGCCTTTCTCGCATATGGTTACGTCGTTTGAAATTATATTTAAAAACTGTTTAAAATCACAATTCCATCAAAAAAGTCAATTACTGTTATGACTGAACTCCCATGTTGTGAGAAAGTTACAAATCGTTGTCCACAGCAGTCACCACCACGACTCCAAAACTGACAAAATTTCAATCTCCATTTCCCGAAAGTAAGATATTTTGAGATGTAACACTTCTACTGGGGGTGCGCTATGATGGTGATATAATGTAGTTTTTAGGATGCAAGATAAAAATCTTAAAATTCTGTCATACTCGAAAGTAAGTAAATCACTCTGTGTATCAGTGAGTTGGTCACACAGGCTTCTGCGACAGACCTGGAGCACAGATGATAAATGAATCTCAAAATCTGAAAACAAATGAGTATGGAATGCCCGCAGTGAGCTGTTTAATGTAACGACGCCATATTGCATGCAGCGCTCGAGGTGACAAACGAGTAACGAATCTTGCCAACACCTACATAACAATTGTTCACCACACACCTGTGCATGGTAGAAGGACTTATGTACACCACAGAATTAAGAAAAAGGCACTTAATGTCATAAACGTGTTTTATGACTTTCTGCGATTTATGAGAACTTCTAGGAGACTCAAGCCAGAATTTATAAGCCTACCGACAAATAAGCTGAAATCATTTCATTTCTCATTATACGAAGTATAGATTAAGTTTTGTAATGTAGAAAACGTGTGTATAAGAATTTGGAAGGAAATATTCTTTCAGCATCCACAGAAAAGGTCTTTACACTTCTCTAGCCGTCTGTCTTCTTTTGCTGTAGGCTTATCAGACTGTTTCCAAGGATAACGAGTCGCACAATCATTTGTGAGATCTTCTAGAGGACCTCTTTTCATTAGGACGATTATCTCTAACAATCCTCACAATTAAATTTTCGCCCACTCTGGTTACGTACTATTAGGCAACGAAGTTGAGACACCAAAACAATGCCTAGACGCGGTTACAAGTTTAGGGAACACTGGCTATAGGACAGCGGTGACCAAAACTCGAATGGCAGTGATTACACGCGAGAGACAGTCAAAGAAGTAAGGAGACGGGGGAGAGGTACTTGTCATGACAACTACAACCAGTGGTGGTTCGTGCACTGACATTGAGTTCTTCTTCAACCCCCTGAATAAAAATCGCAAACTTTGCTGTAACAGTAATGTAGCTACTGTCATCAAGAACCAATAAAAAATATATACACATTTTCTTGCTTTTTTTTTCCTGGATATTTAGTCGAGAAATGCGCAGTTTTTCAAAATTAATCAACAACTTTCACCGGACAAATTATTTCAGCCACCTTGATCATTACGCTTTTATAAAATTCTCCTTGGTTGTAAGACTTAAGAGAAATAGCTATTTCGTTTGCCACTAGATAGCTGGCTTTCTTACATTTATTTATGTCATATTTCTCTTCATGACGATGATTGAAGGCTGATTTCAGTTCCTGGAGTTTAATAGCTCACTTCATTATTACACTAGCACGTAATATTCAATCAGTTTCTCTATATTATTATTATTATTATTATTATTATTATTATTATTATTATTATTATTATTATTATTATTATTATTATTATTTATTATATATATTTAAATTATTTGAACACTCGTTCAGGTACAGATTACATTAATTACAAGAAACAGTGTGCTATAGTTAAAAAAGAGATTAGGAAACTTAAAAGAGAGAGTTGGGAGAAATTCATAGCTGATATTGAATATGATGTACAAGGAAGACAGACCAATGCATATAAAGTCTTGAAGAAATTAAATCGGAATGAAAAGGATGATATACAGATTAACCCAATCACAGGAAAAGTGTGGCTTGATTATTACACAAAATTATGGACAGAAGATGAAAATAACATATCTCCGATAATAATAAATATTAACAATAATATAGATCCAATCACTATTGATGAATTAAAATCAGCTCTTAAAACGTGTAGAAATCGAAAAGCACCTAGCTCTGATGAGATAAATATGGAACTGATAAAATATGCTCCAGAAAGGTTTTTACATAGATTTTTAAATTTCTTAAACATATGCTGGAAATGTGGACATATTCCTGAAGAATGGCAAACTGCGATTATTGTGCCAATATTTAAGAAAGGAGACAGAAAGGATTGCTCCAACTATAGAGGCATAAGCCTGCTGAATACTGGATATAAAGTGTACTCAAAAATTATTACAAAGCGACTAAATGTAATAGCAGATACAATGCTTATAGAAGAACAAAATGGCTTTAGAAGTAATAGATCATGCATAGATAGTGTATTTTCCTTGAGCCAAATAATTGAAAAACACAGAGAATATAATATCCCAACTTCTATAGCTTTCATCGATTATGAAAAGGCCTTCGATACAGTTAAACGAGAAAAATTATGGGAAATATTAATAGCGAGAGGAATTCCAAAACATTTAATAATAACAATACAATGTTTATATAAAAATACTACAATTAAAATAAAATTAAACAAAGGTATTACTAATGAAATTAGAGAAATAACATGAGGGGTAAGACAAGGGTGCCCATTGTCGCCTACTTTATTTAACTTTTATATAGACGAAGTCACAAGACAGTGGCAGATAAATTTTAAATCAAATTTTAATATAAATAAGGAATATTTGAACACCTTACTCTTTGCAGATGATCAGGTAATATTTTCAAATTCAGAAGATAACTTACAGTGGGCCCTATATAACCTGAACATAATAGCTAACTTAAATATTTCTTTAAAAAAGACAAAAGTTATGGGATTCAAAGGAAAAACACCAATAAGATTAAAAATAATCCTTAATGATGAACCAGTAGAACAAGTGAACCATTTTGAATATTTAGGCTGCACATTATCATATGACAATATAAATGATTTCGACAAAAAAATATTAACATTTCAAAAACTAGTAGGAACAGTTAAAAGAACCTTCATTAAGAAGGTAATGACAGATAGCCTACAGTTCTGAAGTTTTACAAAACAATGGTCATACCAACATTGGCATATGGCTCAGAGATTTGGAACCTAACTAAACAGCAAGAAAGAAGAATGGAGGCAGCAGAAATGAAATTGTTGAGACCATTGGCAGATATACACTGTTAGATCATAAACAAAACAAATGCATTAGACAGAAATTATGCATTTCAAATATAATTGATGTAACACATATCTATATAAATAGATGACACGAACATGTAGAGAGAATGTCATCAGAGTTCCAAGAAAACTGCACAACTATAGACCCATGGGACGACGGGATGTAGGAAGACCGAGACGACGATGGAGTGACCAGTTTTAGACTTCAATTACTATTGGGACGGAACGGGCCGGACGGCCTAACCCGTGATGTTTATGATGATGATGATGATGATTATTATTATTATTATTATTATTATTATTATTATTATTAAATCAATAACTCACAAATAACTGATAATAGTCAACAAAAGAGTAAAAAAAAATAATAATAAAATAAAATGGAGATTATAGCGTAGAAATTATTTTATCATTCAACGGAAGATGTAAGCCTATATATTGAGGCACGTATATAATTATGATAACACTTGCTGATAAATAATAATAATAATAATAATAATAATAATAATAATACCTGTTATACCTGTGTAATGTCACTTCTATATACTACTACTAATTGAACCGTTGAGCAAAGCAACATATTACATTTTCTCCGACAGAACAGCGAATAAATTCCTCTTCCCATTCTGTACGAAACCTTCAGTTCCTGCTCGTAGAGACAGAGCTTGTAGAGCGACATGGTACCGACACTGCTTACCTTCAGTACGTGAGCGAGACAGAGAGCAATGTACAGGAAACTCCCCTTACCAGTATGAATGTCTTTGATTACACGATGTAATCACGATACCCAGTTTGGTCACCGCTGCTATAGGAGGATGGCGTTACCTGTTTACTTTACTGATTTACCTTCATGTCCGTATGCAAAAGAAAACGCGTCTCATGAAGGGAGCTCTGTTCATTTAGAGTTTAATGGGTGCGGGTTTTGTACTGTTTATTGCATTCTAATAGCATATCAATTCGTAATTTAGACTAGTTTCCTCTCGGGTTTTACAAAACGTTATAGATTTGCTTTTAGAACCATTTATATATAAAAATAAGCTATGAAAATTTTCATACTGTACAAAAAATACACAAAGATGTGAGCAATTTATATTGTCTATTATATCTTCTTCTTTTTTTAACGCTGCACCTAAGACATACGTACTAAACAGTATTTTGTCTAAACTTTTGTTAACATAAAATTATAGAGATTTGTCACAATAACATATCCTGCGTCTATTTCTTGTAGTTTTCAAAGAGTGGTGAGTACAGGACTTGTCGACAATTGTGCTGCATTATTTATTTTCTGCAGATAACATCTCTAAGTTAAACTGAAATTCTTTACATACGTCGAACAAGAATGTAAAAAAAAAAAGTACAAGGAAAGCCTAAAAGAAATAAAAATGGTTAGCTATGAAAAATTATGGCGCACAGAATATTTATGTCATAACATGGTGTTTGTGAGCTCCGCCATCTTTATACAGACAGTTCCTTTCAAATGAAGGGTAATAAAACCTGAGATCAAAGACAAGCCATTCGAGTCAATCGATCAACCAATCAACCATTCAATCATGAACACACGTCAATAAAAGAAACCCTTCTTGGGAGTAGAACATTATCCGTTGGTATCATTTGACTTGTTCATTTTTCACCGCCTTCTAAATTCACAACCCAAAGACCGCCTGACGAGTGATTAACGTGGTGTGAAGATACAAGACGTGCCCGCTAGGTGGCTAGGGGAAATTGAGTACAAGTCATATAAGGCTAGAGAAAACATTTGAGTGTTCAAATATACGGCATATCCCCCTGGCACAATATTGTTCATGCATTCCAGAGCGTACAGTCGACCATAATGTAAATGCAACTATCTATTTGCGTTAGTGAAGTGAGACATTCATAGCTGATGCGTGACGTTCGATAAAATAGCCTACGTGGTCTAGACTAGAAGTATTTGTCTGTTATAAAGAGAGGAAGAGATTTTATTAATGGACGAAATTGATTTAGTCTATTTGATAAAAGTATTTTTAATACATTTGGTAGAATATTGAATCTATTTGAAGCATTTATTTTGTTGTGGATTTATTATAAGTTGGATATTTTAGAGAGACTATTTCGTTTATATGACGTCATTCCATTTTCGACCAATTAAATGTAATGAAATTTTGAATTCCAGCCAATCACAGTCCTACAATGGGATAATTTCTGCAGCTCGCTTTATCACTATCAATTTACTGCATGGTCGTTCTTTTATTTAGTCAGCGTCGTTAACTGTTTCCACGTAAATCTACGAGCATGAATCCATTGTACTAAATAAAGTGCGAAATCCTACTTCCTCATCTACATCTTTATCTTCTAATTCCATGTCCACTGTATCTAAAGAAAATGACACTCCTTCATAACAATTGTCCATAATAATGTTATTTGTAATTATTACACTATAAAATGTTTAAATTAAATTATAATTTCAGAAGATAATGAAAATGTATTTCTATTATAACAAGAGAAAAGCACAGTACACGCAATTAACATTTTAAAACCTGTATTTCGCTTTTCTCAATTGGTATTACTGAATATCATTCAATTTCTTTATTGAAGTAATCGTTACTCATCTATTTCGACTTCACAATGTCTGAATAGGTTAAGTATTAATAAATATACAATTATTAACATTTTGTGAGCGAATTTTAGGGATATATTATTTATGTTTTTATTTTGTTCACAAAATAGTCCTAATAAGTCACTCGAGGTTTGAGATTAGTATAGATAATATGCCTATAATTTTAGCGACAATTTAGAAATGTATCTTTCTATATAACTGTAACAATTTCACCTTTATTCTATTTTTCGTGTGGATCGAATCTTGTAGGGCCCTGGCCTCTCGAATGATTCCATCCCACTCCATACTAGCTTCTGCTCTAGTTTTCCATCTCTTGATTTTCGTCCTCCTCAGGTCCTCCTCCACTTAATCCAACCTTTTCTCCGAGGTCTGCTCCTCAACCTACGACCTTCTGGTTTCTCGGTGGAAACCTTTTATATCCCTCTTTCATCAGACATTCTAGCCACATGACGAAGAAACCTCAGTCCGTTAGCCTTTATTTTTGCTACATTCTTGTACTTTTTGATATTTGAATCTCCGTATTTTTATCATCCTCCAGTGTTCCCCCTTCTTGACTGGTTTATATTATTCTTCTCAACACTTTCCACTCCGTCTTCTTCAACTTTCTTTCTCTGCAGTTGTTAATGGCCATGTCTCTGAACTGGCCTAATCATTCTATCCTAGTAAGTAATCTATTTTGAATTCAATCTAATTGTTTTTAGGTGGTTATTTTACGACGGTTTATCAATTGTTATGGTTATCTAGCGTTTGAGTGAGATGAAGGTGATACATCGAAATGATTCCAGGGTGCAGCGTCGAAAGTTACCCAGCATTTGCTCCTAATGGGTGCTGGTTGAACAAATTGAGCAATCGCTTACAGTGAGGGGATCATTTCTATCTGAACTCTACTCTACCTTCTACCACGAGCATCTTACCCCTTAGCGGCCTTGACCTGATGCTGCCCCCAATACTCTCCCGCACAGATAGACTCCGCCGTGAAGTTACTCTATAGATTCCTGAAATACTCGGGAGGCTACGGATCGATAATAATTCAGTCTATGTTGACCATACAATCATGTCTACTGAGCGTGTTCTAGGCCGTGAGTAGAGCTGAACACTTTGTAACTTCCAGAATTAAGAGGATCTACATCTCAAACAATTAGAAACTCTCTGTCTTCTCAGGGCGCTGGACATTTCTCTGATATTTCAATACCGACTCGAAGCAAGAGCTCTAGACGACTTAGGTCTAGCGTTATCACGTACGCAGTCATAATCAAAGTTTGCGGTTTCAAATCCGACCAAGAACGATAGATTTAAAAGCGATAAAATTCTTAGTTTAGCTTCTCCAAGAAGGAAGAAATACCTGTAGGGGAGAAGTGGGTACAGTAAGACAGGGAGAACAGTGAGACATTTTTTATTAGATGATAAATTTTGGTATTTAGATGTTGGTAACAGTGGAGTTGTATGTTGCAGTATTTTCATACTCGATTTGATTCTAGTTATAAAGGCGAACGATGAAAAAATAATTCGTAATTTTTCACTCTAGAAGTAAAATTTTGGCTTGTGTTTAATGAAGGTTATATTGGATATACAAACGAGATATAAATATGAATCCCTTGTTACCTAATACTATGGTATTTGAGATTATGTTTGGCAAAGTTTCGTCTTTCTTGTTTTAATTTTGAAGTGATGGCGTCATTTTTAAATGAACTATGCGTAAAGGGAACAGTGAGACATGCCATTGAAAGGTACACTGAGACGTCTCACTGTTCCCATGTACCAATGATTTGGAAAAACAAACAGTAATTATATTACATTTACCAGTAACTAACATTAAAAATGAACATACTAGTAACCAATTTAGGGACTGTAGCTTAAAATAATGGATACATTACGTTTTAATGGTTTCATAAATAAAAAATTATTCACAAAACTTTAGAAAATGTTAAAAAATAATAAAGAATTGCATTAAATTCTTATAATTATAAGCTTTGTTGTCACCAAAAATTCATTTAATTTTTTCGCAAAAGTTTTAAATGTCATGGAAAATTCACTTTTCCAAATGTTCCAGATATTTCAATGGTTTCGAAGTCAGACATCAAAATGATTCTAAATAAGCCTACAGAACATGTCAAGATAAAGGGACAGCAAGCTTTCCTTTCTTTTGAAATAAATGTAAATCATTTCAATGTCCGTTAATAGACACTGTGGTGTCTCACTATACCCTCCTGAATGGGAACAGTGAGACATTTGCATTTTTTGACAAATACGTATTGTATATTATGTCCTTTATCTATTAACATTTTTGTTTATGTATTATTATACTCCATGTTTTAATGTCTATTTCTATTGCACTTGATTTTAAAAATACTTGAATTATCACTTGCATACACATGTCTTAATATTTTGTGTCTCACTGTACTCACTACTCGCCTAGATCCCCTGTACATCTACGGCACAAAAAAATCCCTGTTCCTGAATGAAGGTTCCATCAAAATTTGTCAATTCTCGCCAATGCTAAATTTTGACCATGAATGACCTCTGCAGTTCAAAATGTCGTTATAATCAATACTACCAGTACTAATTATTACCTTATCCACTGTCTTCCCCATTATAATTCCTGAAGGGTCTGCTTGATATCGAACCCTGGTTTCCTTTGTTCAGGAGTGTCGGCGGACTGAGTTATGGCTGGGGTATGACCCTCGCAGAAAGCATCTCTATACTTATTTAATGAGAAGTTAATTAGGTGTAGAGTCATTCTACAAGTTAGGCCGAATAGAAAAAACGTTTCACTCTCTCCACTGAATCGTGCACTGAACAAACCGCAGGGTCTGTAATGAGGAAGCATATGCCATTCACGTTGCATTGTTTATTTTATTGTGAGGAAAACAAATGAGGGACAATTGTTACGGTTGTCATGGCAAACAAAGTCTTCATTTGTGTTAAAGAAAGCAACTAAGACGAATCTGGCACAGTTGTCATGGCAACAAGTTTTGGGTTTTGTTTCATTAGACGGAAAATAGAAGTGAAACCACTGAGAAGATGTCGTAGCAACCAAGCGTCCGTTCGGTTATGCTTCGCGTACTGTCCACACTTCGTAATAAGAGAAACACGCCAGAAACACAGCAAGATGTCAGCGTCGACCGTAACTGCGTGATAAAAAACAAAAAGAATGACCGATGAGAAAGAAAAGCCTTCATAATTGCAACTGAATCCAACCTGAGAATTGTGGCGTTTTCTAATTAATTCTTTCAAACGGGATTTTGTAATAACAGACCTAATAATAATAATAATAATAATAATAATAATAATAATAATAATAATAATAATAATAATAATAATAATGTTGCTTATTTACAAATGGCTTTTAAGGAACCCGGATGTTCATTGCCGCCCTCACATAAGCCCGCCATCAGTCTCTATCCCGAGCAAGATTAATTCAGTCTCTACAATCATATCCCACCTCCCTTAAATCCATTTTAATATTATTCTCCCATCTACGTCTCGGCCTCCCCAAAGATCTTTTCCCCTCCGGCCTCACAAATAATACACTATATGCATTTCTGGATTCGCCCTTACGTGCTACATGCCCTGCCCATCTCTGGATTTGATGTTCCTAATTATATCAGGTGAAGAATAAAATGCATGCAGCTCTGCGTTATGTAACTTTCTCAAACACCCTTAACCTCTGTTCCTCTCTCAAAGTGAGAGTCCAACTTTCACAACAGTATAGAAGAATTGGTAATATAACTGTTTTATAAAGTCTAACTTTCAGCTTTTTCGAGAGTAGACTGGATGAAAAAAACTTCTCAACTGAGTAATAACAGGCATTTCCCATATTTATTCTGCATTATTTAATTTTCCGCCGAGTGTCATTTACATTTGTTTCTGTTGCTCCAAGGTATTTGAATTTTTCCACTTCTTCGGAGAATAAATTTCCTATTTTTATAGCCTATTTCCATTTCGTACAATATACTGATCATGAGATATAATAATAATAATAATAATAATAATAATAATAATAATAATAATAATAGAATAATGATAATAATAGAATAATAATAATAATAATATAATAATAATAATAATAATAATAATAACCTTCTTCCCTTTGCAGTTCTGGATAATCAATTCCCGTTCTGCGAATACAAAATCTGATCTGTCCATCGGCGAAATGGTCTTCTTTCTATGTTTCGGATTCCTTTTGATTTACAATTTAATATTTTCTTACTAAGCGGTTAAACTGGCATCCTCTGAACGTGATGATTCCATTTGAACTGGTATTTTTATTTCTGTTACCATTTCTTGGACACGTCATTTTCTCCTATTTCCTCACTTCTAATTCTTTCTCGCAAAAACTCACATACTTAACGAGCGCACAAATCTCATCTGTGAAGAGTTAATTCTGTGTTTATCATGTTGCCAGAGAATCCAACATTCACTTCCGTATAGAAGAGCTGGTTTAGAAGTAACGTTGTGGTATCTAATTTGAATTTTTTTTCTTACATATTTTCCAAAATTTCGCTTCTCGCTTCAACAAGCCATTTAATCTGTTATATTCTACTAAATTTTTCTGAACATCATCTTGGTTTTCAAATTGAGATATGCGACTTCCCAAGTATACAAACTCTGTTATCTGTCGAATAATTCTGTTATTTATTAGTATTTTAACTCTAGAACTTGTTTCTCCAATTATTTTCATTGACTTAGTTTTATCCTCTAAATGTTTTATAATATAGTTTCTAAGAATAGATTGCAGTTTAAAAACAGATCGTTGCAAATCATCTTCACTTTCCGCCATCATTATTTGGCGATCTGCAAAAAATGGTCATATGATTTTTTCCCAACGTTTTCCCCAACCGAAGGTAAATGTTAAAGTAATCTGTGCCGAATCCTCGGTCTCATCTCGCCAAAATCACCGCGCTTTCATCAATTCCATCGAAGCTAAATAACCGAGTAGTTAATACAGCATCGTTAAATAACCAAGTAAAAAAAAAACATTTCAAATAAATGTTTTACACATAACGCCAGAAAGGACAAGATCCAAAGTGGAGGAGGGTGACGAGGAGGAGTAGAGAATAAATTATTGTGGTAAATTAATTTTTATGATACATTAGTGGCTATAGTTATCGCGCAGAATATAGGCCTACATTGAGAAAGTATGTGCAGTTCCGAAACTTCTCCCTCTTTCAGGTTGCCATGTCATAAAATGCAGTTCGCATTCCGCTGAGAGGGGCATCTGAGTTCACTTGTGCCCTTGTTGGCACTGTCTTCACGTCTGATAGAATTCATCGGATCACATGTACCGTTTCCTGGAGCACGTAGCAATTTAAGGTTTGTTTTCTGCTCGGTCCGCGACCGCGCTGTGTAATAAATTCCGCAATTTATTTGCCTAAGTGGAATCGACGTGTACAGGAGCTTCGGGGACTCGGCCTGGAGGCGACAGCATGCGCAACAGTCAATTGAAGAGTGTAAACAGCAAAGGTTTAAGCGCACAGAACAATATTTTTCAGGGAGAGGCATGTCTCTCCATCGAAATCATAAAAGCTCTTGTTGCATAATTGTTGTTGTTTAGTCAACTGTCCGAAGACAGGTCTGAACCTCACAAGTGATACCACTTATGAGGCAACTAGACCAGGAGATAATGGAGTAGGGTTGCATAATTATTGAAACTAATATTATTAGTTATTAGTGTTTACTTACTTAGTTACAAATGGCTTTTAAAGAACTCTGAGGTACATTACCGCCCTCACGTAAGCTCGCCATCGGTCCCTATCCTGAGCAAGATTAGGCTAATCAATCATATCCCACCTCCCTCAAATTCATTTTAATATTATCCTCACACCTACATATCGGCCTCTCCAAAAGTATTTTTCCCTCTGGCCTCCCAACAAATACTTTATATGCATTTCTGGATTCGCCCATACGTGCTACATGTCCTTCCCATTTCAAACGTCTGGATTTAATATTTCTAATTATCCCAGGTGAAGAATACAATGAGTGCAGCTATGCGTTGTGTAACTTTCTCCATTCTCCTGTAACTTCAGCACTCTTAGCCCCAAATATTTTCCTAAGAACCTAATTCTCAAACACCCTTAACCTCTGTTCCTTTCTCAAAGTGAGAATCTAAGTTTCGCAACCATACAGAATAACCGGTATTACGAGGGAGAGTAAAAAAGTAGCCTTAATAATTGTTTTATTAATTGAATATGTACAATAAAACTACAAACACTTCATCACTTTTGAACACAGTGTAACAGGAACACTTGCACTGAACGAAGTGGGGGTCTACGTTGAAAAGTGATGAAGTGTGTGAGGTCTTATTGTACATATTAAATTAATAAAACAATTATTAAGGTTACTTTTTGACTCTCCCTCGTATAACTGTTTTATAAATTCTAAGTTTCAGCTTTTTTTGAGAGCAGATGGATGACAAAAGCTTCTCAACCGAATAATAAGAGGCATTTCTTCAGAGGTTTTCCCAACTGTGAGGCAAATGTCAGGTAATCAATCACATGGAGAATCCTCGGCTTCATCTTTTTAAATACCATCTAATTGTTACAAATGCCACCGACGCTAAATAACGTACAAGTTGATACAGCGTCATTAAATATCTAACTAAACGGTATTAAGAAATTATCATGCACATTCACACGACGAGTAGCATAATTTCCTGGTCTTGTGGTCAAAATGACATAAAAATGCTGTTTGAGAAAACAGTGGCCAAACATGTACAAGAAATTCATACTTATTTAAGAAGATTTTCTTTCCGGATATCAAACGTATGAATATGTAGCTAGAAACGTTATCGCTTAAGTAAACAAACGCATAACAAACTGCTTACAATATATTAATACATTGTATTAATTATTTTCTGACATCAGGATTCAACCTCGCCCGCCCGCCCGCCCATCCAGATGGAGAATTGGCGGGAGAATCAGAGTGAATTTTGAAAGAGAAATTTAATTCCTGGATTAAGAAGGACTTCGTGTAATTCGTCGCATGTAATTTAGGCCCCGCTTCATGCTGGTTGCATTACTAGCGACTCTAAAGACAATATTTTTCCAAATAGATGGATTGGTTGTGAAGGACCCTTATCTGGAATGTACACTATCCAGATCCGAATGGATATAGAGATATTATTTAGTAATCCATCTTATACCGCAATGCTCACTTCAATAGTAATTAAGAACATTGAAACTTGGAATCAACCAACATTTCCAACGATATCTGGAATATTTGAAAGTATGAGGTCAATTACAACTACTTTACAATACTTATTTTAAAGTTAAGCAAAATTTATCCGGAACACAAAAACAAATATGACGTGGAATAAAAGTGATTCGGAGCACAAATTCATATGAAATTATAAAATTACTTTTAGGTCCTAAATCCATTTTTGAAATTGACGTTTTATTTTAAAATATACTATACATTTTATACAGTAGGCTCATGCAGACATATATTGTAGTCGGAATTTATACTCTTGGTTTCAGCTTAACTTTTCCAGAACCGAATCCATGTAATCGCCACTGAGTCCCATCCCAAGATGAGTACCTGATAAGCCCTTGGGTCCGGAACCCCAAGCCTTCATCAGCATCGGAAACTCCAGCTTGATGAAGATGGTAAGTGAAATGAATGTGAAGAGTGTTTGCCGAATGAAAGAGGGAAACGTAGGCCTAAATATCCTCAGAAAAAAACTCTCTGTAACATATTCCATCACGACCAGCCCTGAGACCAAATTCGGGCCGCCTCAATTGAAAATCAGAGCGCCAAAGGCTAGCTATAGGCGTGACGTGGTGATCGTCAAAGTTCCTTTCTTAATTTATGATAGTGATGATGATTCTGATGATTATTACGACAAAATTGCCATAATAAGCAGAGATCATCATCTTTATCAGCTTTTAAGGACTGGATTTCCTATAGTCCGTTTTGATCTTTTCTGCTCCCATCAGTCGAAGTCACCCAGCCGGCGTCTTTTCCCTCTTCCAGCATCTTTTTCTCTTTTCAGTGTTATTAGAACATTACTTTCGGTAGTCTTACACTGTCCATTCGTTCCACATGATTTCTTCAGTTTATTTCATTGTCTTCAAATTTTGTTTGTTGTTTTGTGTGTTATTTTTTTATATCTTCGTTTCGGTTATGATTTTCTAAGGAATACCCAACAAACAACAACTGGAATTTCATAGCCATATTCAATCTTTCTTTATTCAATTCTTTCTTGTGTCCATATTTCACTTAAACAAAATAATATGGCAACACAATGTATCATCATCATCATCATCATCATCATCATCATCATCATCATCATCATCATCATCATCATCATCACAACCATCACCTTCCAAGGGCTGGGTCTGGTTGGCCAGCTCCTACTTCAAGGAATTGTTGGTCTTACCATCTTACGTTAGGACGTCCTTTTGTTCTTCTTCGTTTGTAGGTTTATATTTAGAAATTAATTTTGGTAATCTACTTGTGTTCAGTCTGTAAATATGTTGTAATCACTGCATCCTCTTCAGAGTGATTCGTTCGTTAATTTTAATGTTTTTTTGTATAATACAGTATACATTTATTTTCATATCTGTTCGTTTATAATCAGTGACTCCTCTGAGGAAAGACATTTCAGCTGTTTGAATCTGTTGTTTATGTTTCTTTGTTACTGGCCTCCTTTCGCTTCAATAACATAGAAGTTTTGGTTACGCCATTGTTTTTAAGTAATTTTATTCGTAACGAATTTCTTGTTTTGTTATACAGAGTGTAAGGGGTATAAGTGCTATTATTTTAACTGATGATTATTCATGTCATAAAGAAGAAAAAAATGTCCTTACAATTTTTTTCTAATTGAAATATTTAATTAATTATTAAACTTTACAACATTAGACGTTTTGCAACGTTCTAATGGGGTTTATAAGTACATCGTACAGCTCAAGCGGGTACAGACATACCGGTACAGATGCTCTGTTCTAATGCAGGAGCTGACCATGATAATACTGTTGTTTACATAAAACGAGCAGAAAATAAAAACTTTCATTCTCATTAATAAAACATTATGGTAAATTTACATCTTATATAACAATATTGCTCCATTTTTATTGTATGTCTACAAAATAAACAATAATGGTTTTCTGCACAAAATCACACAAACTTTTTTCTAATGCAAAATTTTTATCTCTCCCGCTTCCGTAAAGCAGTATCATTTTAAAACAAATTTCTGGTTGTGTGATTTTCGAAACTCGTTGTATAATATTTTTCCTTACTATTTTTTGCTTCTAACATTGTTTCTCTTTAGAGCATAAAAACTTAAATTCCATTGCAGAATATTTTCAACTTACGGTACCATCCTTCATAGAAATATTCATTTAATGTGCAGTCATGTTATTTTTAAATCAAGAATTGATCGTTCGGATGCAGTATATAAACTTATTTGCTATTAATTATTGTAAAATGATTTGCTATACTCTTTTATCATTACTTTAATGATGGCTTCGTCAGTATTATAGGCTCTACTAAATCGAATTTGCGACGACTTACAGCCATGTTTTATTCATTGTTTTATTTCTAGTATTCGCATTCTTTTTTGGATCAAATTTATCAATCTTACAGCAGATATTTTTTAATAATTGGTACACTAATGTTTTTGCTTGTATTTCGTAATATATTCCGCTGAACACAGCCAAAGGTTTTCTTGTAATCGATGAATGGTAGATTATCCAGGTTATATTCCTTAGTTTTCTCAATGATCTGCCGCAATAAATGCATGCAATTCATACAGGAACTTCCTATGCATACTCCACTTTTACATTCGTAGTGCAGTGTGTAAATAACATTACTCACTGACTTACTATTACAGAAAATATTTATCTCAGTTGTAACAGAATGCCAACAGGCTTTTAAGGCTTATAGCTAGTCAACCAGATTTGTTATGTTTAATCGTCTATTATGTTTTTTTTTCTTTTAAAATATGTATAATTATGTGTTTTATTGCCCACTTAGTAACTCAATTAACAAAATGCTAGTTAAAAATGACAGCGAACCAAAGTTCAAATCCTACGATGGCGAAGTTGTATTTATGACGGACAAAGCCAATTTTGTGACGGATTTTCTCCGGGTTTTCACTCTTCATTTCATCAACACATTCTACTGTATATTTCCCTTTCATTATCGTATCCGTTTCGAAAAGCAGGGCACCATTTGTTTGTGTGGCGCCGAATTGGCTATTGTACGACAGACGTCCACGTCGTGCTTTCGGGGTGTGGTAGAACCATCTATTATCTGTGCATTTGCCACGCGTGCTTAACCCAATTCTGGACCATTCCCCTCAACTAAAGTCAACTGGGACAGCTGGAATCAGTACTTCAGTTCACAGTTTTCAGTTCGCTGTCTCGCGCGTGGTTTGTACTTTTGTACATTTATACGTGACCTTGATCCGCCAGTTCGAAATGCAAAGATAATAGTGAGTCTCCACAGCAACCTTAGGAGGTGAATATTAATTCGATATATAGGACCATAGAACTGAATCACGATACCTACAAAAGCGCGACCGTTCGGACTTCGAAAACTGTTTAAAGTACAGAAGCGATAATGCACAATACGCCCACTAGAGACTGCAGTACTAGCCTTTTGTCCCCCCCCCTCCCTCCGTATCAAAGAAAAAAATTCACAATTGATAGATCGTGGATAATTATATTTATCTGACAAGTAACAGTTGAACATCCGAATATTCGCCAGCCCTATAAACATTGTTTTGAGGACACTGGACTCGTTAACCATTAGACACAAGTACGTCGTTGTGAGATTTTAGGCTGTTCCGATTATTGTAATGTGAAAAAATAATTTCGTATTGGAAACCATAAATTGTTCGCCTCACCTAAAGCGCATATTGCCGTGTCTGTGACTGCAGTGTTAGCTCGCTGGTCTTCCATCCAGGCGACCGTGGTTCGATCCTCGGTCTGGGTGGAATTTGTGGTGGACAAAGCAGACGATGAAGAAGGTTCTTCTCGGGATACTCCAGTTCATTTCACCAACACTCTCCACTTCCCTCATTCCATCTATCATCTGTAATAGTAAAAATAGGGTGCTGTGATGTCTATGCTGATCGAGGTTCTAAGGCAGGCCTGCACAAACGGAGCTCATTGAGCGCGCGGTAGAGTCGTCTAACAGCTCGCCGGAAAGGTATGTTGGAATGACGTAGACCTGCTATAGGTAGAGGATAGTCCACGCAGCTATCTGGTGTAGTGTGTATTATCAGTAGCTATTTTACTTTGCCTATCTACAGCTAAGTAATGGAGGAATCTAAAAGACGAAAAAATGATCATCAGGCAAATTCTTTCAATATTGCGTGGGAAAATGCTTATTTTTTCATAGCAGCTGAAGTCAATACTTATCTGCCTCAAAAGTTTGAAAGAAAGAGGAAAACATAATATAATGCGTCATTACTAGTCCACACATAGAGATACGATGGTTTTGTTGGTGAAGATCGCAGTAAAAAGGTTCATGAGTTGAAAGTTGCATTATTACATGAGGTAGGGTATGTTTGAATTTATTAATCTTAAATAATTTAAATATCTCTCTTCAGGGAAAAGGCCAGCTCATTGCTGATATGTTGAATAATTTACGGGATTTCAGTCGTAAACTTACATTTTTTGTAAGTCGGTTTCGGGAAGATAATATGGCTCGATATTCCAACGATAGAAACTGCAACGTGATGAAGCCATGTTAAAGGATTATGTATGTGCAAATATTAATTGAAATTCAAAATGAATTTAATTCTAGGTTCCAAGAGCTTCTCTTAATTGGAAAAAGTTTAAAGTTATGATAATAAATTCCTCCAACACCAGTTGAAACAGTGTCATACGATTTACAGTTTGAACTTATTGATCTTCAATGTGACCTGAGGATTAAAGACCGTTTGAATAACACTACTAGTCTGGTTGAGTTTTACAAGACTAAACCTCAGCAATGATATCCACGACTACACAAACTAGCTGTGAAAATGATTGCTATGTTTGGCTTTACATTTATATTTGTGAGCAACTGGTTTCTATTATCAACTTTAATAAAGACAGACATCGAACATCTGTAACTGAAGTTTCATTACGATCAGTACTGTTCCTTTCAGCTGCCAACAGCATACAACTCCGTTTTGATGTACTGATAAATAAAATAATAACAAAATGATATTGTATATTTAAGTAGCTATAGATTTTATATTATTTCTGTAAAATAAATAATTCTTTATTAATTAATAATAGTCCAAGATAGTTTTGTAAACACTGAACGGGAATTCATTTCATGAACACTCATACTAGTACTTTTGTGTACATTTTTCCTGTCCACTCTTATACAGAGCGCAGCCAATATCTGCATTCCGCTCTCGAGCTGTGAGCCGAATCGGAGAGCGCAAACCTTGTGCAGGCCTGTTCTAAGGGCTTGGGGCTCCGGGCTCTGGGTTCGGACTCGTCAGTAGCGGATAGAACCTTACTTGCATTGCCCAGGAAGGACAGTCCGTCTGTCAGTGTCGTATTGAAGAATACCACCAGAATCATACGTCGGTCTTAGATTATCATGACACATACTGTAGAACGTACAATGAGCTTAAACGGCATAAGTGCAAGGATCCATCCCAAATTCAGTCCTCGTAAAATCAATCAATCGGACATATCTTACGCGTATCATGTAGACTAATGTATGTTTAAAAATACGACGAAGAATGAAAAATTAAAAAGTACATAGGCTTATAATACCTCTTATATGTATTAATATTGGTGTCAGGCCAGTTCAACGTTTCACTGCAATCTTCTATGGAAAATTAAAGCCAAATCATATCACCATCACCTCAAGATACTAAGTCTAAATTATAATACACGTATTTCTAGAACGAGCTCTCCAAGGAGCAAGCAAACGCGGAAAGTTGACACTGATGCCTCAGTGTTTGAGAATGGCACAATGAGATGAAAGAGATTTGTTGTTTGAAGAGATACTACTTACGAAACACATTGTATTACAATGCAGACATCTGGAAGAAACAATCATGTGCTTTTCTGTCGACTGATTCGCCATACAATTACCGTCCTAGAGACCTCCGTGTAGACTTGAGCAGGATCAGTCGCTAGGAGACGAAAACAAAAGAAAGTAGAAGCAGTTTTAAATAATAAAGAGATGGAAGGAAACTTACTGGATTAGGAACAGCAGAAACGTACCATGCAATGACATCGTGTTAGTTCCTACAGCGCTCGCAAACACGGTGGGTTGCTTACATATTTGGAATGTCCACCCCCCCTCGATCATTTTTTTTTCAATCTCCCTCGTATTTTAAACCTACATTACTCTGCACGATACACACACAGTAAAATTCTTTTTGTACGATAGTGTGTAAAGTTAAATTTTACCCACTGTTATCAGTGCCTAAGTGAACTTTTAAAACAATAGTAGGCCTATATAAAAAATAAGTAATTAATTTAGACACTGCTATTCATTTTACGCACTGCCAAAGAAAACGTAATATTCAATTACAAATTACATTCAGTAAGAAATTAATGCATTACAGCTGGCGCCAGTGTTTTTGGCGTGTGTCCTAGAGTATAATGTCCAGTTTGTGAGCATGTTACTAGTGCAGCTGAGAATGGTACTACTTCCTATACACGTCACATCAGCTATTTGCCAAACACAGTTGTCAGACTTACTGCGGCAAAGTAAAACACTTGTACTTAACGTTCCCATTACTTATTTCACACGCTAAAAACGGTGACGCGGACTGTACCTCAATCTTTTATGACGTATAGTCCATATTACACATAACACAAATAGCCTAAGTAACAAATTTAACATTCATATCAACATTTTAACCCTTATTATTCTGAAGTTACATGTATTCATTGTAACAAGATTTATCATTCAGCTGTTCCTAACCGCTTTGTTGATTATATGGCTGGTTTAGACGGCCATGAAATCGTGAAGATGAATAAAACAGGCTGCCACTTGTGAGGCAACTAGGCCAGAAGATAATGGAATAGGGAAGCCAGTTCCTTTCCTTTCCCCCTCCATTGCATACATCGCCGACTAGCTACATATTACACTAGTCAGACTTCAGATGCATACAATGTATATGTTAGATGAAATGAGGGGAAGATGTAGAGTAAAAGGGAATGATAGAGGGAAGCGAAAGGAGGCCACCACGAGAAAAATTCTCTACAACGTCTGACGGTCAGCAGCCGGATAATGATGATGATGATGATGCTGCTGATGATGATGATGACAATAATAACTACCGTAACTAGACATAAAAATATATTCACTTAATGACTCGTATATAAGAAGACCATGGTTATCGGAAGAAAAATAAAGAAGGTAAACGTGCGAATTCTAAATGAGGCAGTAGAGCAAGTGGACAGTTTCAAATACTTGGGGTGTACTATAAGCGGTAACATGAGCTGCAGCCAGGAAGACAAAGAGAGCATAGCAATGGCAAAGGAAGCTTTTAATAGAAAAAGGAGCATCTTCTGCGGACCTCTCGAAAAACAACTAAGGAAGAGATTAGTGAAGTGCTTTGTGTGGAATGTAGCATTGTATGGGTACAGAAACATGGACATTACGACGAAGCGAAGAGAAGCGATTATAAGTATTTGAAATGTGGATATGGTTATGAATGGTGCGTGTGAAATGGACAGACAGAATAAAAAATGAAGTTGTATTAGAAAGAGCAGGCGAAAAAAGAATGATACTAAAACTGACCAGAAAGAGAAGAAGGAACTGGTTGGATCACTGATTGAGAAGAAATTGCCTACTGAAAAATACACTGGAAGGAATGGTGAACGGGGGAAGAGTTCGGGACAGAAGACGATATCAGATGATAAACGATACTAAGATATATGGATCATATGCGGAGACTAAGAGGAAGGTAGAAAATAGAAAAGATTTGTGAATGCTGGGTTTGTAGTGAAAGACGTTCCCTTGGGCAAAAAAAACTATGAATGATTTGAAATGATTCCTATGTCCAAGAAAACATCCTTCTCATTTATGACCCAGTTCGTATTTTAAACATGAAAATAGCTATTGTCTGAGCGTGGAGCCAATATCTTCTCAGGAATTTAGATATAATAATAATAATAATAATAATAATAATAATAATAATAATAATAATAATAATAATAATAATTTCCATCACTATGGCTCAATGGATAGTGCATACGCTTCCAACAAAGAGGTCCGTGGTTCGATTCTAGGCATGGTCGGACATTTTATAGTCTATCTGTTCCATGGGACTGAATGTTTGTTCTTGCCCTTGTAAAGTCTTAGTGTGACTCTGCATCGTGATGACCACACGATCAGAGAGGCCTGCAGTGTGAGAGTGTCTAGTGTTGGTCCAAGAACAAAACGAAAACACATGATGCAGCACGACAATAATAATAATAATAATAATAATAATAATAATAATAATAATAATAATAATAATAATAATAATAATAATAATAATTTTTTGCATGAATACGACGAAATTAATAAAACCTCGTAAATTGCTTAATGGCTATCCTACCCTCACGAACCGACTCGGATGACTGGATGTTTTACTGTGAATTCTTTACCTATTTTCAATATCAATCATTTGAAATCGCTCTCTCTACAGTATAATGAAACAATTTGCTGTCAATTAACTTTGGCAACCCTGCATCAATTACGAAAATTACAAGCTGGCTTGCTTCAATCAGGCAGGCCTGCTAATCAGCGAGCGTCATTTGTTTGCGACTGTTGGGTAACCATGGAGACCGCAAGCACACACGCCTCGTTGTCCTTTATTACCGCAGAATGCAGGAAGAGACTTCGGAGCGACGTTGCTCACTTTTTTTTTCTAAGACGATCCTCGTAATTTTTAAGAAGGGGAACGCCCCCTGCCCAGTTTTTATCTGCTGCTAATGATGCGACAATCAACATCTACATTTCTTGTTGGCAACCAAGAAAAAAAAGAAGTTTTATGGGATATTAAACCTTGGGGGGTCATGCTGCAGTTCCCTGGGAGGTTATTTACTGATCATGTATTAAATACAGAGATCATCACTTCAATATGATGATACACACAACATGCATGCAGAAAGAAAAAAAAATGTTCTGTTTTCATTAATAATTTATTCATAGTGTTCTGCCCAAAGGCAGGTCTTTCACCGCAAACCCAGCATTCTCCAGTCTTTCCTATTTTCTGCCTTCGTCTTTGTCTCCTAATATGATCCATATATCTTAATGTCATCTATCATCTCATTTCTTCTGCCCCGAACTCGTCTCCCGTTCACCATTCCTTCCAGTGCATCCTTCAGGCGGCAGTTTCTTCTCAGCCAGTGACCCAACCAATTCCTTTTCCTCTTTCTGATCAGTTACAGCATCATTCTTTCTTCTCCCACTCTTTCCAACACAGCTTCATTTCTTATTCTGTCTGTCCATTTCACACGTTCTTCCTATGAGCATGGTCTAAGCGGTTCCCAAACTTTTTCAGCCATGGAGCCGTTTTTGAAGCAAAAGTTTCTCGTGGAGCCCCAAGAAATGTTTACTTTTTAGTTTTATCTGTCTACACTCTATGAAGCATATGTCACACGATACATAAACGGAAGTATGAATATTAATAAAGGAAACAATAGTAAAAAAGTACTGGATATTATTTATTTAAAACTACAAAATGATATTAACAAGTAGTTAAGATATTTAAAAAATGTTACAATGTTATGTGTACACTCGAAGTTAATGTGAAGAATGTGCCTGTTTCTTGGGACAGAGTTTGTCAATGTCCGGTGTCATAGAAGTCAGTTGAAGACGTATATCTTCTTCTGTGTCCAAACAAGTTCGATATTTTGTTTTTGTAGCCGTATACCTTGAAAAGGTCGTTTCACTGAGGTACACAGTACCAAAAGGCAGCGAGAGAAATTTAGCTTTTGAACTTAATATCAAAAGATCCTCCCCTAACTTAGCCCAAAATTCTGGAAATGGTTTGCTTTTAAGTTATGCCTGGCAGTGGCTGTTCGAAACCATGTCTATGAGGACGTCATATCTGAAGCAGTGAGGACTGCTGGTTTTGACATCACTGGAAATGGATCTACAATCCACTCATATTTTGAAGCAAATTGTCAAGGTATTCTTTCATTATTGCTATTAATGAGACATTCATTGTTATGTTATTTTCTTCTATAAAGTTTGAAGTCAATGAGAAACGTAAGATCCTTATTGTCGACGATTTCTATGTATAATAGAACGCTATCTTTTTCTTTTTCTTCAGTGTGGACAATTCCGTCATCAGCATCGATATAGTCTTCCGTTTACCTTGTATGTATGTGCTGAATTCATTTTTGAAAAACGTCTGCCAAATAACATAATTTGTACAACCATTCCTGATCATTCAAATAATCTGCTAGCAAACTGTTCTGGTATTTCAAAAGTGAAGAAACTTCCGTTCGAAGTTCATGTAGTCGGGACAACGCTTTACCACGCGACAATCATCGCACTTCTGTGTGTAATATTACTAACAATGACTTGTGTATACTACCCATATATTTACACATGATTTTAAGTAGCCTACACTGCGAAGGTCGTGCCTTAACAAAGTTGATAATTTTGACGGCGTTGTCTAGTACCTGCTTTAATAACGCTGGCATTTTTTCGTTGCGAGGGCGTGTCGGTGTAGTACACAGTGACTACTTGTGCAGTTTTTAAAACTTTCTTGATTCTTGTAACAGCGCCAGCAACAGGACCTGCCATGGCCTTTGAGCCATCTGTGCACACGTCAATGCAATTGTCCCACGGTATCGAGTTTTCAATGAAGAAGAACAAATTTCAGTACCGCTTATAGAGGATGGCAATGGCTGCAGAACAAAATATTTCATGAAAGAACCTGAAATTTCATACCGCACAAACATCATTAACATAGCTCATCCGGCAACGCCCGTGGATTTGTCAAGTTGTATCGAAAATTTCGTTTAACTGATAGGGAAATCATGATATTTTTTACGTCTTTTCATATATTCTGGATTCGATTATGCACAGTGTTATTTGATAAGGGCACACTGGAAATCAAGTTTGCAGTTTTCTCGTCCACCATGCACTTCACTACCTTCACTAATAGTGGTTTCATAAGAGTTTCAGCAAGAGTGAGGTTTACCAGCAAAAGTCTGGTCATGACTAACCAAGTACGACGTTTTCAGTGCTTTCTCGTTCTTTACATGAGGTAAAATTTTGTCTGAACTGCATGGAGTTCGTCACCTTTTCTTTCGAAGTAGTTTGCAGTTTTATTTGTGAATTTTTGAATTGAGAAATGCCGTCTAAGCTTGGCAAGGAGCATAGAAGTATTGGGGAAAACTTTGTTACATATCACACACTGTGGACGTTCATGAGCAAATTCAGTGAATCCCATGTCCAAATATAAATCACAATATTTTCGTTTGTTACTTTCTTTCAATACCTCTACACTAGGCATCGTAGACTGAGACGGGATCATGTTCAACATATCCGAACTCAATTCCCAGGAATTCGCACTATCTTCTTTTAAAGTAAGGTTATAGCTGTTGTTATCTCCTTTTGACTGAGCACTGGTTGATGGCTAATGACTCAGACGCAAACTACTTTTTCAGAAAGTATTTTTCGCTTGATGGAAGTAGTTACCGTTTTCCCGCTAGAGACTAGATGGAAGCAGCAATTTTTGTCATCTTCATAACTTCCGCTGACGGAGCCCCTGAGAATCATTCTCGGAGCCCTAGGGGCTCCGCGGAGCACACTTTGGGAACCGCTGGTCTAAGCTTTTACAACCTCGGCATTATAAAAAGGTGGTGTGGTCGGCACCACTCTCCGATATCTTTTACCTCCGGGAATGACTGGTTACTCACTCTGACAAAACACTGAGTGGACCCTGACGTGCTCCTGGAAATTTTGGCTAGAGAGAAATCCTGCCACCACTTGAACCAGAGACCTTTCAAAACATAGTCACTTGCAGTATCAACTGAAATACTAGGCCTCCATTATATAGGTGCCATTACTAAGAGTAAATAATTATGATGATATTATAATTGTTATTTTTTCAGCCACCGGTGTAGCTCAGTCGGCTAAGGCGCTTGCCTGCCGATCCGAATTTGCGCTCGGGCTCGGGTTCGATTCCCGCTTGGGTTAATTGCATCGTAGGGCTTATTCCAAGGCGTTTCTCAACTGTAAGGTGAATGTCAAGTAATTTACGGCAAATCCTCGGCCTCATCCAGAAAGTAAGTTTCCCGATTTTTCCCCTTGAAAGTAAACGTAATTAGCCGTATCAATTGCGCATGCGTAACAGATCTATGACGTATCAATCATATGCCAGCCGGACAGGCCCCGCCTGGTGCCAGTAGCGTGGCAGCAGTGGTCCGAAATGGAAGCTCTTATTCCTTCTCCCGCCGCCTGCGAGGTTCGGTCGGTGATAAAATTCTTTAATGCACAAAGTATTGCGCCAATTAAAATTCATCGGCAACTCTGTCAGGTCTATGGGCCGAATATCATGAGTAAGCAGATGGTGCGTCGCTGGTGTAGGCAGTTTTCCGAAGGTCGTCAAAGTGTCCATGATGGGCGACCGTCCCTCATCAATGATGATCGTGTTGAGCTGGTGCGGCAGTGCATCATGGAGAACCGTCGCTTCACGGAGCTGAGCAGCCATTTTCCGCAGATATCGCGACCCTTGTTGCATGAGATTGTCACTAAGCACCTGCTGTTCAAAAAAGTGTGTGCCAGGTGGGTGCCGAAAAACCTAACATCCGAACACAAAATGCAACGTTAGGAGCAGCACGGACATTTCTGCACGATGACGGCGACGAGTTCCTCGACAGGATCGTCACGGGCGATGAGACTTGGATTTCGCACTTCACCCCGGAAACCAAGCAGCAGTCAATGCATTGGCGGCATAGTGGATCTCCGGTCAGGACGAAATTCAAACAGACGCTGTCGGTACGGAAAGTGATGTGCACGGTGTTCTGGGACAGGAAGGGCATTCTGCTCATTGACTTCCAAGAGATGGAACAGTGAACGCTGACCGTTACTATGAAACACTGCGAAAATTGCGACGTGCCATTCAAAACAAGAGGCGTGGAATGCTTACTGCAGGTGTTGTGCTCCTCCATGACAATGCTCGTCCACATACGGCTTGGTGCACAGCAGCTGTTTTGACGGAATTTGGCTGGGAGTTGTTTGATCATCCACCCTACAGTCCTGACCTTACTCCCAGCGTTTTTCACATTTTCTTGCACCTCAAGAAATTTCTGTCCTCCGGTGAGCGTTTTGGCAACGACGAAGAGCTGAAGAAGTCTGTCACACGCTGGTTCCATTCACAGGCGGCAGAGTTCTACGACAGAGGGATACAAAAGTTGATCCCACGATACGACAAGTGTCTCAATTCTGATGGTGGCTATGTTGAAAAATAGCTGAAACATTGCTGTACCTGTTGCCAATAAATGTTTTCCTGAAAGTGTGTGTTCTTTTTTTTTTAATAGGGAAACTTACTTTCTGGATGCGCCTCGTATTTCGCTATCACCAATCCCATTGATAGGCCTAATCCAGTAGTTGATAAGCGTCGTTAAATAACCAATTAAATAAATATCCCTATCGTGGAGAAAGTGAAAAGGGGAAGGGTGACAAACAGTACAAAACTGTGAAGCAGGATGAGAAACTGAAACAGTTGAAAGAGAAGAATTAATTTATAGAAATGACTTAGGCCTACGAGAGAAAAATGGAGAAGAAGGAGAAAGGGATATAAAGAGAAAATGAAGGAAACCATCACTTTCATCACACGGGACACTGTGACAGATGAGAAAGGAGGCAGAGCGCGTGCACGCAATTCTCTGTTACGCAAACAATTTTTATTACTGGCCCGCCCACTTTCCTCACCCTAGCCAGCCATAGGGTGTGTGAAAGTGCAATGTAATGGAGGAGAGGTTGATTCCCTCCAGCCGCTGTCACATATTAAAAGGAGAGAAAAAAGAAGCAAGGAATGATTAATTTATAGTTTTCTACCCAAAGACATGTGTTCCACTGCAAAACCAGCATTTTCCAATCTTTCCTATTTTCCGCATACGATCCATAGCAAGGAAGAAATGAAGTAAACAAGCAAAAACAGAGAAGAGAAAAGCAAGGTGAAATAATGTAACTAAAAGGGAAACAAAAGATAAAATAAAGTATGAATTTTTAGTAGGTTATTTTACGACGCTTATCAACATCTAAGGTTATTTAGCGTCTGAATGAGATGAAGGTGATAGTGCCGGTGAAATGAGTCAGGGGTCCAACATCGAAAGTTACCCAGCATTTGCTCATATTGGGTTGAGGGAAAACACAGGAAAAACCTCAACCAGGTAACTTGTCCCGACCGGGAATCGAACCCGAACCACCTGGTTTCGCGGCCAGACGCGCTAACTGTTACTCCACAGGTGACAAAGTATGAAGAAACGGTAGGGAAATGAAGAGAGAAAATGAAAAAAATTAAGAAAATGGAGAAAATTAGAATAAGCGTTAGAATATAAAATTAGAACTCAGCAAACTAACTGATGTCACTATACAGTAGCTACTATAGATTACTACATAATAACAAGGAACACGTGTACCACAGACTGAAGAACTTGGTTTATACTGGAATACTTGTCAAGCTTTCAGCTGAATGGGATGTACCAACAGTGAAGAACATCATTACGCAATCTTTTGTATTCTTCTGCCAATTCATCTCTCTTTGTGTGGCATTATCTTTGTAACCGTCCTGATTTCAAACACCCTAAATCCCTAACACACTCTCAAAGTGATTGACCAACTTTCACACAGTCATATATAAAATATTCCGAGCACAATATGTCAGGACATTAAACTAAAATAGTGCAAGGGTAGGTAACCCCATTGGTATTCTTACCTCTAATCCCTGTGAAATACTTTTCGAACCCCTTTAGCGCATCACACAAATCCAAGCATTGAGGCAGGGTTGCTCAGATATGCATCACAAGTGTGTGCATATGCTACGGGGGATTCCGACCCCCATTGCCCGCCCACCCACACGGACTAGAGAGACTTTTTAGCCCGGATATATCAACACGCGCATCTACGGCTGGGAAAGACTCTATGTTGCTATGACGGCGGTCGTCGAGGTCTCCGATTGTCGCGTTGATCCGCTGCTTGGGGGACTGGATTCAGGCGTTGAAACATGGTTTACGTTTACATGGTCTGTCTCACGGTTCTGTGCGTTGTACTGGGTATAAGGGGTGGGATTACAACAGGAATTAACAACTCAAAAGACATATTAGTCTCGTGAGTAGTGGTTGTTGTGTTAAGGGTTGTTTTTCTTAAGGCACTATTAATATCATGTACTGTATATATATAAGTTCTGACTTTTCTTTGCACCGATGCTGGACACTTTCTCACTGTAGCCCTCACTGACAGTGTAGTCAGCACGATGTAGGACACCGCAGAGACATTACAGTACAAGTAGGCTACAAGGTAGGAGACAAACACCAGGTCACGTGAGACGGAAAGAGTAATCTCTCCCACGACGGGAACCGAACCACACACTCCTTGGGTGGGGAGTGCATGCGCTATAGGCCCATACTTAGTTTTAGCGACTGATCTGTAGTATGAGCTGCGAAATTTAATTTAGAACAGTTTTCAGGTAAATAAATTGGCATAAAACTATACAGATAAAAACAAATTTATGAATATAATTTATAGAAGGAAGTAAACTACTGACCTATGTAGGTAGAGTATAAAACACTTAGTTTATACCATCACGTGGAAATGAAATTTCTGTTGCAAAGCCCGGAAGTAATTCCTCTTTAACATACTTCAAATAATACAGACTAAATTCAGATGAAGAGTAAAATAGAATACAATTCAATAAAATATAAATGAAAGGAGCAATATACCCGGTACAAATGGCGAAGGAAGGGAATGGAAGGAAATTATGAAAAAGATAAATACGAAACATACAAGAAATGAAGGAAGGGAAGTGAAAAATATGAACAGAAATTAGCAAGAAAAGAAAGTACAATTTAAGATATGAAGACAAAACAAAAGGGGAAAATGTGAAGAAAGAACTGCAGAAAAGAGGACATGGCAGATAAAGAGAAGGGAAAAGGTATAACAATTGTATAAAGAAAAAAAATAGAAAATAAAAATGAGAGAACCGAATAGCCAATTTGGCAGAAAGAGAGAAGAAAGGAACAGATACGAGTAAGAAAGACACAAATAAAATGACATGGAACAGGTAGAAAGGAAAAACAAGTCAATGAATGAATAAAATAATTGAAGATAAACACAAAAAAGATAGCAAGAAAGAACAAAACAATTAATTAGCAGAGGGCACACATAAAACAGATGAAAAAAGAAAAAACAAGACAATGGATGAAATAGTTGAAGGCAGATAAAATATTGTACATGGAAAGAAAGAACAACACAATGAATTAATTAAATAATCAAAGATAGAGATAAAACAGAGTAAAAAAAAAGGACTAAAAAAGAAATGAAGAACAAGGTAATGAATGAATTAAATAATTGAAGTCAGATACAAAAGTGACAGAATTAAAGAACGAGATAATTAATTAACTAAATAAAAGTCAGATGTAAAGCAGAAATAAAGAACAACGTAATGAATTAATTAAATAATTGAAGTCAGATATAAAAGTGACAGAAATAAAGAACAAGATAATGAACTAATTAAATAATTGAAGTCAGATATAAAAGTGACAGAAATAAAGAACAAGATAATGAACTAATTAAATAATTGAAGTCAAATGTAAAAGAGACAGACAGATATAAAGAACAAGATAATGAACTAATTAAATAATTGAAGTCAGATATAAAAGAGACAGACAGAAATAAAGAACAAGATAATGAACTAATTAAATAATTGAAGTCAGATATAAAAGAGACAGACAGAAATAAAGAACAAGATAATGAACTAATTAAATAATTGAAGTCAAATGTAAAAGAGACAGACAGAAATAAAGAACAAGATAATGAACTAATTAAATAATTGAAGTCAAATGTAAAAGAGACAGACAGAAATAAAGAACAAGATAATGAACTAATTAAATAATTGAAGTCAAATGTAAAAGAGACAGACAGAAATAAAGAACAAGATAATGAACTAATTAAATAATTGAAGTCAGATGTAAAAGAGACAGACAGAAATAAGGAACAAGATAATGAATTAATTAAATAATTGAAGTCAGATATAAAAGTGACAGAAATAAAGAACAAGATAATGAACTAATTAAATAATTGAAGTCAGATATAAAAGAGACAGACAGAAATAAAGAACAAGATAATGAACTAATTAAATAATTGAAGTCAGATATAAAAGAGACAGACAGAAATAAAGAACAAGATAATGAACTAATTAAATAATTGAAGTCAAATGTAAAAGAGACAGACAGAAATAAAGAACAAGATAATGAACTAATTAAATAATTGAAGTCAGATGTAAAAGAGACAGACAGAAATAAGGAACAAGATAATGAATTAATTAAATAATTGAAGTCAGATATAAAAGTGACAGAAATAAAGAACAAGATAATGAACTAATTAAATAATTGAAGTCAAATGTAAAAGAGACAGACAGAAATAAAGAACAAGATAATGAACTAATTAAATAATTGAAGTCAGATATAAAAGTGACGGAAATAAAAAACAAGATAATGAACTAATTAAATAATTGAAGTCAAATGTAAAAGAGACAGACAGAAATAAAGAACAAGATAATGAACTAATTAAATAATTGAAGTCAGATATAAAAGAGACAGACAGAAATAAAGAACAAGATAATGAACTAATTAAATAATTGAAGTCAAATGTAAAAGAGACAGAAAGAAAGAACAAGATAATGAACTAATTAAATAATTGAAGTCAAATGTAAAAGAGACAGACAGAAATAAAGAACAAGATAATGAACTAATTAAATAATTGAAGTCAGATATAAAAGAGACAGACAGAAATAAAGAACAAGATAATGAACTAATTAAATAATTGAAGTGAGATGTAAAAGAGACAGACAGAAATAAAGAACAAGATAATGAATTAATTAAATAATTGAAGTCAGATGTAAAAGAGACAGACAGAAATAAGGAACAAGATAATGAACTAATTAAATAATTGAAGTCAGATACAAGACAGAAATAAAGAACAAGATAATAAATGAATTAATTAATCGTAGATAGACACGAAACAGATTAGGAAACAATAAAATGAAACTGGAGATAGACATGAAACAAATGCGAAGAAATAACAAGATAATCAATTAAGTAAGAAGGCAGATTTAAAACAGATAAAGAAAGAACAAGATAATGAAATAATTGAAGGAAACATAAAAAGTAAACAGACAGAAAGGGAAGAATTTTTAATTCATTCATTCATTAACGATATGGAGGTATAAATTAGAGGAAGAGAGGAAAGAGAGTTGCCGATAGACGTAAAAACAGAAACAGACAAACATTTAATATTACTTTTCTTTGAATTATTACCCTCTTCGTCTTTTATTACCTGTCTATTCATCTGTTCAATATATTTTCATTTCTTCTTCATTACCCTACATTATGGAAACTATATTTAAAATACAGAATGCAGATAAAATGAAAGGTAAATATAATAAACAAATAAATAAGTGTATGAGAAAACAAGAAAGAAAATGAAAGAAAAATTCAAGAACAAGAACAGATGAATGAATGAATTAATTAATTAATGGATGAAGGAATGAATGAATCTATCAATCAATTAATAGATCAATGAAGAAAGAACTAATAAAGAAAGAATAGTAAACAGAATAGATTAGTGAATTAAGTGAATCTAGGTATAAAACAGATAAGGAGAAAGGAAGAGAGGAGGACAAGAAATGGTAGCCTACAAGTAGAACTGCCGCTGGTTGCCGCGCACTATACTGCACAGTGGATCTAATGAGATGCAGGAAAGACTCATCTAGCCACTAGAGAATAGAGCGGCTCCCTAACTTGTGTATCCCACATAATGTAGTGGAGTCGTTTCATTTGCATGAATATTGGGGGCCGTGGATTTAACAGCTTATTAGCAAATATGGGGCGCTGGCTGCCGGGACCATAACAAAAATTCAATGTGGCTGTTGTGTAGCGCCTGCCCTGCTCCTTACAGCCGCGCTCTATCGTTCCTTTCCCGCTCTGTCTTTGCCTGTCCCTGTGTCCTCTAGTCTGATCATAAGGTCTCATTTTATTTTATATAATTTCCAGTTTGAGTTTTATTCAATCTACCTCATTTCAGTCTTCAGGACTCTTTCATTCTTTTTTCTTCCGTCTTCCATCTGTTCTTTCGTTACAATCTTTTCTTGGACGTGTTTCTCTTTGGTTTATTACATTCTTTTTCCTATTTGCTTCTGAATTTTGTTTCATTTTTCAATGTTATATCTTCCTTGATTTTCTGCACTATCAAATCCATATTCTTCTATTAATTACATTTTTCAAATACTCTTGTTTTTTTATTTATTTTATTGGGTTATTTTACGACGCTGTATCAACATCTAGGTTATTTAGCGTCTGAATGAAATGGTGATAATTCCGATGAAATGAGTCCGGGGTCCAGCACCGAAAGTTACCCAGCATTTGCTCGTATTGGGTTGAGGGAAAACACCGGAAAAAAACCTCAACCAGGTAACTTGCCCCGACCGGAATTCGAACCCGGGCCACCTGGTTTCGCAGCCAGAGGCGCTGACCGTTACTCCACTGGTGTGGACTCCTCTTGTTACTTTGTACCATTATCTAACCCTGCATTTCTTTAGTCAAACATTTGATATCCCCTTTCTTTGAATTATTAGCTTTTTCGTCTTTTATTACCTGTCTTTTCATCTCTGTTCAATATATTTTCATTTCTTCTTCTTTGTATTACATTATGAAAACTATGTTTAAAATACAGAGTGTCTCACAATTCAACCGAAAAAATTTGAGGGATTGTGGAGGGGACTCAAACTAACATTTTGAGATAAGGAACTTATGATTTACGGGTTCAAAATTCCACGCAATGGCATAAAAGGTGTTAAGGCTATGGATCGGTGGGGGGGGATGGAAATTTTGTTTTTAACTCTACAAAATAAAATAATGTTTCAGTTTTCTAAATATATGCTTATTTTGGCCCTATGACAATTTAAAGCCCCTCGGGACGAATTTAAAGGAACCAGTGCAGCTCTTTAAACTAACACTCAGCTGTAATTCTAACAGACTTTGCTCTTCATTCTAACTAATTTTACTTTCCATTCAGTTCATATTTTGCGCTGTTATGGTGGAGAAAAATGTGTGGTAGACTTGTATAAGAAGGAAAGATGTCGATAATATACTGTATAATCATAAAGATGCTGTACTTTGATACTCGTTTTCTCGATTTTCCAATTTTCAACATTTTGTAACATTCAAAATTCTCTAATTAATGCAGTTTTTCTTGAATCTCAGTGAAATTTTGCACAGAAGTCCACAACATCATGTAAAGTAAACTGACACATATGTTTTTTTCTGCTATTAAAATTATTTAAATCACCATATTGCGTTGAGGATGTGATAAGTTTTAAAAGATTGAAAAATTAACAACTAAAAGTGTAAATATTTTTTTCTTGAAAAGTAACTGGAAAGCTATGAAAAGCATGTGTAATATTTTACATACATCTATCAAGAATAAATTAAATACAGATTTAAAGAAAAATTATATAAACTTCGAAAATTGAGACAATTATAATTCAGTATTAAACAAAAAAAAATTAATTATAAGTAAACTAATTGGAATATCGAAGTGAAAATTTGTGTACTCCATGTCCACATTGTAAGAAATATGTGATAAGAGTTTCAGGTTAAATGATGTAAAAATGTAGAAGTTAGAAATTTCACAGGTCCATAGCCTTAGGAGCTAGCACGCCACTGACTAAATTTCCATCTGGCGCAACGGAGGTGTGCTGTAACGTAGAATAACTCTATCTTTCAAATGAAATAACAGCTTGAAAATAAATAAATAAATAAATAAATCCCATTCGTAGTTGTAATTTAAATAACTTATGAATAGCTAATCTTACCTTGTAAGAAACAGTTTCAGCAATATTTAATAATCCGTATTTACAATATATCGGACATATTATCTCTTGAAGTTATTAATTGTTTACTATTTATAGTAACCAGAAAATACAGTAAACAATCGAGGACGCAATGCCTTCATTTCAGCTTTCGTGTAATCACGGTCGTGAATAATCAGTAGGCCGGGCTCGAACTGTTATCAGTGGCGTGCATACTCTAGCAGAAAGACTAATTTTATCCAAACAAAAAAGATCATCATTTTCAAAAGACTGTTCAGTGAGTGTTACCAATACATTTTCCCGATTACAAAAGTTATTTTCGTTTCTGGTACTTAGATTTTGTTTCTCTGTTTTTCCTTCACTTATTTCTTAATGTTACCTACTTCTACTCTCACATTTTATTTATTCTATACTTTACTCTCTCATAATAAAGTAAGGAGTGACCAGATGAAATTTGTCCTAAGAGAAAAAGCAGACTCCAAGTCCTCAGTTTATTTTACCAGTACCAGATGCTTCATGTTTTGGAGGTTCACATCCATATTGCATTCTAAAACAACTCTGAACAGATGTAACAGACTTTAACATCGGCTAGTTGCAAGAGTGCAAGCAACTCCTGCGATGTCTAAATATTTTACTGAGCTCGGCCAAGGTCACCAGAGGGCGAGTTGCCATACTATTTAGCAGGATATTAATAAAACTATTTGAAATATCCTGTGCGATGGCGCAAGCCGAAGTGTACATATGTAATAAATACTTTCCGAAATAACTCTTTTATTCTGGGTTACCTTTCATCTGCACACCCCGCATTCTCCTGAGTCCTGAAAGTCCTGAAAATAAATGTATGTTCAGAGAACCGAAGTATAGTATAATATACCTGCATTTGTGCCCTAACTTTAACCTTCAGAATTTTTTCATCCTTTTTCCTCATGTCAGGGACTTTTTTTTAAGTATAGAATTATATTGAACTTTAAAAATAAAACAACTAATGTCTCAGGACTCAGGAGGAGAAAATAAAAGCAGTGTGATGGTGCAGAAATAGGTTTCGAGATTTTTCTGATATCTTTAATTTCATTTTTTCTGTTTTTTTTTTTTTGTAACAGTTCTCGTTTACTGTTTCTTAGTATTCTTATTCTTGACTTTCTTTTTAATTGGGCTATCTTTTTTTTCTTACCTCCAAGCCTTTCTTTCTTTTCCTTGTTGTTTTCCTTGAATCTCACTTTACTTTCTTCCTTTCCTTACATTATGTCTTTCCTTTATTTTCTCTCACGTTACCTTCATTTATTTATTATTCCTTTATTCCCCAATTTCTTCTTTCCAAAAGAAAATATCTTAAAAAAAAGGAAAGATGTCTCAGAAGGAAATGTTTCTCTATTATCGACTATAATAGTCATAAGCATGCGTAGGTACTACTACTTTACGCATTATAAATAGCGTGAGATCCAATATAAAAAATTCACGAAGGTGTATGGTGGCATGGAGAGAACTGTAACTGTATAACTTCACGCTCCGTTCCGCTTACCCCAAAATATTTACGACTGCAGTCCAATTTGACATTTAATATAACATTTTACAGTGAACTGCTTTGCACAAGTGCTTTAATCTCAGAGTGAGGAGGGATATTTCAATGGTAAAACCTCCCTCCGTCACACAATTAGCGCGGTTGTTAGCATTCGTTATACGAAATACTCCGTTGACAGTTGAGCATCGCTAATATGCAGAGGGCGCCACAGCCTTCTAGAAATGTTACGATTTCATTTGCATGAATATTGAGACGCCAGATTTAACAGATAATTTGCACCCCCCACAGTGCTACCAACTCTTGTGAATATAAACAGTGTTGCCACTTATTTCTAGAACACTTGCAGAGTACACAAAATGGAAATTTGTACGGCGTTAACGAAAATTGCAGGCAGAGGCGTAATCAGGGGTAATTTGGTCCTGTTGTCCACTTCCAACTCCCTAATTAATGCAATCGCAACACACCTTGCGGCGAGATGCCCTCTTTATCGATTAACATATAGACTGCCAGCGACTGCATAGTACTCCAGTAACAGATTAAAATGTTAACCGTACCCAGTCAATAGAGGCATACAAAGGGCACGTAGAGATGATTTCTTACAGTACGCCTACATAATGTATCAGTTGTCAACCTGTAGGCCTGTGTGTATTGCTACCTACCTGACATGACTGACTCGACTCATCGAATTTACCTGAATATCAGCCTGACTTACTGGACTGAACGATTAGACTGACTCACTGAACTGACTGAACTGATGTACCTGAGTGATCAGCCTGATTTACTGAACTGCCCTGATTTACCTGAATGATCAGACTGACTTTTGAACTGCCCTGATTTACCTGAATGATCAGACTGACTTACTGAACTGCCCTGATTTACCTGAATGATCAGACTGACTTACTGAACTGCCCTGATTTACCTGAATGATCAGAAGACTTACTGAACTGCCCTGATTTACCTGAATGATCAGATTGACTTATTTGATTATCTAAGTAATTTATCTAAATGAGTTTGGAGCTGATTTCTGCCATGGATTGAAATTTCGATTAGGTTAGTTGTTTTTCTTTCCGAGGTTTTCACAAACCATAAAAAGAATATTCGGTAATTCCATAGCGAACTTTTAGACTCATCTCGCCAACACCAATTTCACCGAAGCTAGGTAAACGTACAGTTTATATAGCTTTGTTATGTAACAGATAAAAAAAAACAAATTGAAAGAAGAATAGATAAATAAGCTCTCACATTTATTGATAAAAATCCCCCATTTCAGTAATCAAACAAGAGAAAAGAAACACCGCTAAACATCACAAGCAGAGGAGTATCACCACAATCACCAGCATCATCTACATGCAACACGACCAGCAAACTCACCCCTCGTACCGCCCCACAAGCCCTCCGTTACATTAAATATGGATCATCCATTAATCTTCAACCCTCTAGTTATCTGTTGAAATGATCACAGGGGTTGTCACGTGTGGAGGCTAATGGCTTTTCTTTGCTCGTGTTCACATAGGGGTGGTAAGGGGTGAGAGGGGTGTGATAATATTAACGATTTGGTGACAACTCTCCCGACTTCAAAAATTGCTTTCTGTTCAGTTTATCATAACATATTACATTCGTAATTCCAATGTAGTTCCCACCCCCTTAACCCTCACTGTATCATACACTATCCCCTTTAAATAATTCAGCCCTCGTCTTAAATCCTTGTCTTTAATTTATAAACATCAACTACTTTAATTCCTAACAAGTCGCTTGTTACACCACTCATTTTCAGATTGACGACCTGTAATTTAAATTCAAGCATCAATTACGGACTCGTTTCAGGTATTTGCTCATTGCAACATACGACTTATTTGCGTCTATATTTCTGTCTGGACTCATAATATCTAGACCTACTCATATTCTTAAGCTTGTTATTTAAGATGTCTTATATTCCCTCATGTTGAGAACAAGCTCTGTGCTTACCAGACAGTATTATTATTATTATTATTATTATTATTATTATTATTATTATTATTATTATTATAACTAACAGATTTGTATTTTTCCTGATATGGGCTAGTTTATCCTCCTACAGAAATTTTTAGATATCTCACACTGTAGTCCTTTTGACTTGAATGTACCTTTGCAAAAATAATTATATTATATGAGAAACAGCTGGATCATCTAAATTTTGTGAAAAGAGACACATGATTTTTCTGCGTAGCTCAGTTTTCAGAGAAAAATATTTTCATAATTACAGGATTATTTATTTATTTATTTATTTATTTATTTATTTATTTACTTATTTAATTCATCTAGCCATCCATAACTCGTGGCACGAATGATTGCCGATTTCGAGAGGGGCATTGGCGCTGCCTTATACGATACGATCCAGTGTTTATGCTTTAGTTCGCCTACTGACCGCCAGCAATCATTCGTGCAACGAGTAATACTCGTCCACTCATTCTTTCGCCGGTCTGTTGGCGCAGTTGGTATAGCGCTGGCCTTCTATGCCCGAGATTGCGTGTTCGATCCCGAGCGAGGTCGATGGCATTTAAGTGTGCTTAAATGCGACAGGCTCATGTCAGTAGATAAACTGACATGTAAAGGGACTTCTGCGAGACAAAATTCCGGCACACCGGCGACGCTGATATAACCTCGGCAGTTGCGAGCGTCGTTATATAAATCATAACAATTTTTTAACTTATTCTTTCACTTTTCTCCCGATCACCATTCCTTCCAATGTAGTAGACAGTTTCTTCTTAGCCAGTGACCCAGCTAATTTCTTTTCCTCTTCCTGGTCAGCTTCAGCATTATTCTTTCTTCACCCACTTTTTCTGGCATAGCTTCATTTATTATTTCGTCCCTGTATTTCATACGCTCCATTCTTCTGTATATCCACATTTCAAATGCCTCAAGTCGTTTCTCTTCACTTAGTCGTAATATCCATGTTTCTGCCCCATACAATGCCACACTTCACACAAAGCACTTCACTAGTTTTGTCCTTAGTTCTTATTTAAAAATTCTGCAGAAAATTCTACTTTTTCTATTAGAAGCTTCCTTCGTCATTTCTATCCCTCTCTTTTATTTTTCTTCCGATAACCATGGTCTCCGTCCTCACAGCTGTCATTTAGCTCCAGTAGCATATCCCTTAATATCACTTCCTCTTCTGTTAACAACGCCAAATTATATTAGCGAATTTTAAGCACTTCATTCTTTTTCCTCCTTTTACCACCCCTGTCATTTTCTGAAAACATTTCTTTACTAAATCCCCCAAGTACATGTTGAAGAGAGTATGTGATAAGGACATCCTTGTCGTACTTCTCTCCCTATTCTATTTCCCTCTGACATTTCTTCCCTTATCCTGACTCTGACTTCTTGTTTCATATAAAGATTATATAATAGCATAGGCAGGATATTCGTACCAAAACAATAGATTTCAGATGAGTACAACGTGGAGTATATATGTCACCCGCGCCTCACCCTGCTCCCGTCGCTACGAACGATACGCAGTTCACATAAACAACGCATAGTATCATTCTGTAGAGCTATGTGCAGTCGTGAATAGTTTGAAGAATATTTTTATTTTTTATATTAATATTTTAGGTTTTGAACAAAGTGAGGTATTCTGTATTATTGTATTATTTAAGTAATGCTAGTATTATGCATGATTACAAAAAAGTAAACTCATCTGTTAATAAATAATTATGCAAACAGGAGTGTGTAACACGTTTATTTTTTCCCGAATTATTTTTAGATAAATGTTGGTTGAAAGACAAGTTTATTTACCAGCCGTCAATACTTGTTTGTTTTTATGGTCTGTTGACGTCTCGTGGTGTTGTGCTGCTATGCATTCGGTTGTGTTACATTCCAAGTTCATTCAACATCAGAATTATTTATTACGATACGAACTTCCTAGCTGTCATTACAATAGAAATGAAAAATTTTCTTCAAAACAATTATTATGGGTTTAATATTATGTGGCACATACGAGATACACTATTAGATTCACAAAGTCGTTGTTCACCTGATGACAGTAAGAAATATTGTACCATATTTCAGATTTGCCCCAGTAAAGTCTTGTGACGTGGAACGAATATTTTCAGAGTACAAATATTGTCCTTTTTCTGAACGTGAAAGGAGTATTTCTTTTGATAAAATGAAAATATTCGTTGTTATTTGTTATAATGAGGCTAGAATCATTTAGTGTATACTTTGTATGTTATTTTCATATGTATGGGCAAATTATTTTAAATTGGGGGGTTACGAAGTTTATAACTACAAATTATTGCTTTTTTATTATTCGTTTATTGCTTTCTTGTCCTCAGGCTGTGGCCGATTTGAGCACAAGTTTGCTTACCATCCAGCTGTTCATGTTTGTCGTTCTGGTTCACTGACATTGAGAGTTGCGCTACTATTTTTCATTAGGTAGAGATATAGGCCTAGTCCAAGCTCACACAACTTACCAGTTTCCTTTCCATCTTCCTAGCTCTGCTTCTCTCTTTCCAATCCATACCAATTTTCTCCAGCATGCCCTCAAGTTTACTGCTCCATAAACTTTCCCATCATTTTCATCTCAAAGATATTATCTCGTTTTCGTTCTTCGTAGGCGTACTATGCAGCATACATTACTGGTCTTATGTCATGTATAAAATGAATTTTGTTGTTTAAGATGTTAATACTATAGTGAATACAGTAACATAGCCTATCCTCAAATCAAAAGCAACTGGCTAACTAAAAAGCCTCCAACTGTCAGTACTACACATGATTTTGATTTAACCTAATGACAGAGTAAAAAAAGCAAGTTAAACTTTCATATTTGTTCATACCTATTTTGTTTCGCTTTGCCGTAACTAGATTTCGGGATGCACGGTACAGGTAGCCTCACTTGACGTGTGGTGGGCACGCGGAACTTTGCTGAAATGTTCCGCAGCAAGGCGTTGGGGAGTGCTGTGCGAGATAAAAATTAGAATTCATTTCACAGGCCTCACGCAGATATAAATAATAAATATATCGAAACAATAAAACAGAGCGACAGTGCCTTATCGTACCAGGGCGAGCGCCGTTCACACCAGTACGAATCATCTGGAAGAGTCTTGCAACATTGTGTTACATTTAGCCTATTTATGCAACATTTCCACTGGCAGTACTAAGATGTTATTTTAGTTATATCTTGTAAATGAAATGCAGCGACAACTTACATAAACACCTAGTAGGTCTACAGAAATAATATAAGTTTCAACATACGGTACAGTAAAAGCTGGATTATACGTGTCTGAAGGGCGAATGATTTTAATGACGCAGAACTCAGAACTACGTATAAATATTGTTTAAATTTTAATATAAAATAATTTTCGAATGGCTGGGAATCAGTTTAACAGAACACAGAGAGGTGGAAGCACTTACGGATAATTTTAACTTGTCCAAATATGTTTTAATGAATAGAATGTGACTAGGATTTTAATATTTAATATAACATACATTAAGGGACGAATTCATAGTCAACACTTATCGTAAGGAAACCCTTAAGCAGTTGCTTATAAACATTTCCAATTTATAAATCCCACTGACGTGAACACTTATTCAAATAAGGTAGCTTGTCAGCTTAGGCCTACTCAAGTATTTCCTCATATGCATTGTAATCAGCTGATTCAGTGTACAGTGGATGATTATGATTTTGATGAATTTATTGAGTTCTATAATGAAAATGAAAATGTGTTTCGGCAAAACAAAAGATATATCAAAGATATGGAAAACTCTTTAGAGATGAACAATGAACAACAATTGAAGAGGAGACCGTTCCAACAAAAACACTATTGTGGATATTCTGGTGTCTCTCACTGAAATTCACAATACAGCCACAGTCTAGTATATACAGTCACGAAGCTCAATACGTAGTAAATATGCATCCATAGATAGTTGCTAACAGCTAGGATCGCTACTATCGCCTCATTACAGACAACGCGAAATAGTACCTGCACAGTCTATTGTTTCTAGTACCCTCATAAACTCAAGTTTCGTGACTGTATATACCAGACTGTGATACAACCAGGAGGCTTACCGATTTCACCACTGCTGAAAATACTGGTTGCTTTTTTTTCGAAATATATTTAAGTCCCAAATGATTATTTGCATTTTCGTTTGTATTTTACCAAAGGAATAAGCTGTTAAAATTTGCGTAATCATACCACTTCCACTTTTTTTTTCCACAAAAGTAACTGAAAAATAAATTAAAATGATTTGCTTACAGGAATATTGTCGGAGTTTGCATTAAATGCAACTGCAATTTTGTCCCATGTCAATTTCTTCTTTTGGAGAGAACAATTATCAGTTTTTTTTTACTTTCGACGATATTTCTATATTTCATAACTAGTTCTCTTAGCTTACTTGTTTCTTCTTCTGTAAAATGCTTTCTCGACACTTTGTATAATTTTTAGCTCTATAATATTTAATTCTGTATTTGTCTACGATAATAATGCCGATTTAATAATTTGAAGGCGCTGGAAAACAATTGAATATACGAAAGCGCTCACGCCTAGCCATGTTGCCATTTTCTTTCGATGTGAAGGGAATGTTCAGTTCATATGAAAGAGTAGCATCTCTGCAATACGATCTGAAATAAGTGCTAAGGAAACACTTATTACTTAAGTGTTTCGTCATTTTATAAATGGCGACTATGAATTCGACCCTTACTCTTAAATTTCTCCTTCAATCATGAACTCAGATTTTATGATATTTTATTTATTAATTTATTATATTATAAGCGTACATGTCTATTACAAACATCTTTCAATTTCAGTTTTTGTTTTATTGCGATTTGCCTCAACTCTTCTTATAAAATTTGTTATAAGTTGCCATATCCAACTTTCTTTTTCAACAACACAGATCACTTTTGTAGACAATTTCACATTAGATTAAGCATTAAGTGTATTATTTTAAGAAATAATAAGAATACGGCACGTTTTTTATGTAAATTTATTGTGAAATAATTCCTGTACCAGAGAAAGCATGGAGAGTACAGAACTCTCGTTCCTCCTTTCCGTCCTGAGTACTAGACTACTCGACCGAGGCCAGTGGAGTCCTGCAGCATGGAGCGCCACTTGTACTGCTCCTGCGTTCTTAATACGTCATCGCGATAGTTCACATTACGCCCGCGGCTCCACTCGCCTCGGTAGAGTAATACTTCGGTCAGTGTTTATGTCAAGGGCGGTTCTTATTTTGGATAGACAATAAGTCTTCCTATGTTTTACCTTTGGTCCACCCCTTTTCTCTTCGTTCATTGTTCTTTTTCTCCTCTTCAGCTTCTTTTATTTCTCTTCAATACTTCCTTTCATATTCACTTCTCCACGCTCTCTCTCTTTGATTCGCGCGCAAGTCAATGTGAACCGCGCTTGCCATGTTCACGTATGCTGCAATAGATAGTGTTCACGAAGCGACATAAATCAACGCGACAAACACGCCAGCCAGCGCCTTAGGCATATGCAACACACCACACACTCTTATCTGGGGACAGCGGTCAACCCATAAGGCTCAAAATTTAAGGCACGATAAGTCAAAATGACCCTTATAGGACTCGCGGATGAGGCCCACACTCGGTGCACAGTGACCTAAGCGACGCAGGGTCGCGAGTTCGACCCCAGAGACGTAGACTACATAATTTTTCGAATTAATCTGACAACCATGCAAATTTTGATGAAAAGAAAGGGTAAGTACTTATTTAAAAATGCAGTTGGACTACAGACACTATCACAGCCAAGCATAGTGAAATGACGATAGATGATACGCAAGTACTCACAAGAAATCTGTCCTACACACATTTTATTAGCCGAATATCATATAATATACCGGGAATGTAACAAAAAGCAGTTACAAATAAGGAATAAAAATCAATTTAAATTACTTAAAATATACATAAGTCTAAAGTTAGGAGTTTAAAAGAATAAACTCACACGTTTCACAAGATGCCTTTATACAAACTTGTCGCTCATAGATACGTAGTATTATTGAGTATCGAAGATTTTATAACTTAAAAAATAACGGTGACCATGGTAGAATGTACTACATAACAAGATAAACCTACAATGTATTCATAGAAAATCTGTCCTGTTATTATCCATTGATCTCAGAAAATCTCGTATAGTTCATATGAAAGGTAGCGAAATATTATTTTTAGTTTCGTAATTTTTCTAAAAGTAAGTTTAAAAAATAATAACTTACAATTGTGTTTATACAGGAATGGGGTTTTCACTGTTTCACTATTGTTGCAACATCAAATAAAATAAATGAACAACAATTCAATATATGGACTATAGTTAATGTGGTATTCATTTATAAATTCATATTACCAAACTAAATGGCTTTAACTCTAGAAATGCGAATTGGAACTATTCAGTGTTACTATGAACATGATAGTAATTGTTTCAGCGCCCTGAAAAGATTCAAACCTTGTATACAGAAATTGAAGGGACCGGTTACGTGGTAGAAAGAAAACGCTGTGGTCGACGAAAGTCCATAGAAAACAATGTGAATGCCGTGATAGTTTTACAAGAAGTCCAGAAAATTAGACAAAATTAAGAATATTAACATGCAGTGTGAAGCAAGTTGCTAGGCGACAGCAGATGAGATATACTCAATTGTGTGACGTATTCTCAGAAGTTGGTTTATACCTGAATGAATCCCACTCTTTCATAAATAGAACTGTACTAGTGGCTTGTGCAGCAAATGCTGCAAACTAAGTTCATTAGACGTTCAAATAAACATTTTTCAGATTTATTTTCTATGAAGAATACCAGACATTCTGAAAGTTATTTGCTTCCATAATAATGAAAGATATTCTCTCTCGAGCCAATACTGAACAGAACCATATCTACACCATACCGCCATTAAATATATGAAAAAGACCCAACCTCACTTGATTAATAACTATAAAAATATTTGATTTTTAATAATATTATTATCTTACGTAAGTTTTATAGCTTTCAGTAACATATACTATACAGCCGCCACTCAGTAAAATATAGAAATCAAAATCTAATTTAAGTTATTCTCTACATCTACTTATATAACCCCAAAACGTTTCACTTTCATATCATCAATATAGCATTAATATGTATAATTAATGAAAAATAGTCACATCACGACATTAACTACAATAATATTTCATTTCAAATAGTAATAATGTCATCAAACCACCTCAAGTTTTGCAGTTTTTAATATCCAATACACAGCTGTACCCACAAAATTACACACCACAGAATCGAACCTGTAAATAATTTTTAGTAAGCTAAGTTTTTAATAACCAATTTCATTTGAGCTCTAAATATGTCAGCATTCTTGCAGATCATGGCCTTCGTGTAATATTGTTTACTGTTGTGCGTGTTTTGTTTTATTCTGAAATGCAACACGGTCGACTTGATGCTCGCTTCGCTTCTCCTGAATGCAATTAGCTAGTTCTCAAAATTGACGACAGATGGATTTTGGAAAATAGGAAAATTATGTAGGAAAATTGACATTTCACTGAAAACTACTATTTTTCCGAAAAACTTTGGGTTCCAAGCTTCAAAATGAGGGTCCATTTATTAAAATCCGTTCAGCCGTTTTCCCGTAATTTCCATTACCAGTTCAAATTATATATATAGATTGCTATTTTTTTTTACAAAATTACTTTTTAAAAATGTTAAACGACTTTGAAATCTTTCGTGATTTTTGTATAACCACATATAGGCGAACATTTTTTGCATCTTGTATATCAGTATTAATTAAATTTCATTACTTGTGTATTATTTTCTGATTTACAGGAATTTAAATGTATTAAGTTGCAGCTTATCAGGAGTCGCACTTACAAATAGGTTGACGCAAACTTAGAATTACATAAAATGAGTTACACTACTTAGCTCCTAAGGATTTTGCGTCATCAAGGTATAGTCTCTTGCAGTAATAGCAGTAGAATGACCTGCAGTCGGAATTACATTGCTTAGAATCAAGACGTCAAAAATATGAAATAACTTCACAATGATAAGGAATAAATAATTGTTCATATCTGAAGTGAGGTTCGGAAAAGGCTGATTCATCTAGAACACAAAAAATGTTAGTTCCGATCCTACAATAGACAGTGTCCTGAAAAGGGTTATATACTTCATGTCTTAAGCCAACAAATAAATTATGTTTTTGAAAGAGACTGTCGTGGATTTGAGTTGGAGGTCTACCGAATGCATATGGATCCGTTCTAACGTCTAGCTAATTTTCAGAATCGACACATTTCCAGACTGAATAATCACGTTTATTCAAGTGTGGAATAACATGTATCATTGATAGTTTTTTTAGTACGTACACTTATATAAAAATATAAATTTCCACATAAACAAATTGTACACTATTCTATTTTCAATGTCTCTTTTAAATTTACAGGAAGTTAATCTATCCAGAATGTAATCCCGGAAAAATCCATCGTCCCCGACAAACCACGAACATAAAGGGAATTACTATGTGAGTCGTTGACATAGACCACTCTTCCATCACGCCTTACCCATGTAAAAAGTCAGTTTATTTTTTAATCGGGATATTCGTGCAGCCAAAGTTATGATCCCCTTGACAATTTCGTGTGGCGAGGCCTCTCTCCGATAGTACAAGGCTCCTGCAAGCGATCATGGAAGTCACTGCGTGCTGTAGCTGGGTTCACTATTACCACAATGAAAAATTTAGGAAGAAAGCAGAGTTGGTGTAGGAAGATTAAAGGGAGATTCAGTGGCGAATCCTGGTCATAGAAGCAAGAAATCTCTTGATGTGATCGAGGTGTGGTGGAAGGCGTGATCTGATCATTGTATGATTTCTCTTTGGGGACAGAGATACTGCAAAGGAAAGTTTATAATCAATAATCTGTCAGTACGATCAATACGAATTGTGAGGTGCAAAAACAGTTTGAAAAGATAACGTGAAGTCTGTATTTGTTAGTCTTATAACAGATTGTTAGGGATCTTGACAGACCCCGATATTCTACTATCTTTATTATAATGATCATATCAGATTCTAGTCTAGTTAAATTGTGACTTCTAAATTACAAATCTGTCTGTGCTGCATCTGTTAATATGCTGACGCCATGAATTGCAGTACGTCTTGCATGACTGAAATTGAGTACCATTTTTGCAAAACTTGCTAACTGAAAAAAACTAAATTTTACAGGAGAGACAAAAAACTGAATGAAGACAAATAGGTTATAGGTGTAACCATCACATTTTGACATACTATAATGAAGAGAAATAATTCAATTTTACTAAGATAATTCAACATCGTGTAGAGGCCTGCTTTATGTTAACGAATCCACCAAAATCTCAATTTCGCAAATTTTGCAGTTAGCAAGTTTTGCAAAAGCGGTCCTCAATTATAATATGTGTTTAAAACGAAGTAGTTTAGAAGCTAGCCTGCTGTGACAAATCATAAGGAGAAAACAAGTGAATGTGACATAATGAATTAATTTTTTTAAATGTAAATGTGAAAGTTTAACGAAATAAATTAATTTTAATGTAATAAAAATTATTTCTAGGCCTACACAAAAATGGGGTAATTAATAAATACGGAGAGTAGAAAGACAGAAATAGTTAATTTAACATAGTCTAAATCTAAAGTTAACTGCGGTATTCATTTCCAAATGAATACAATTCCCTGTGATGGCATATTACAATTTCAAACAACTCAATGACGACATATTGATGTATGAAACATTTTGACTATCAATTGCATTGTTGTCTCTAGACTAGGTCTCATGGATTTTTTACCTGGTTATTTAGTGACACTGTATCAACTACTAAGTCATTTAGCGTTGTTGGGATTGATGATATCGAGATGGTATTTGATGAAATGAGGCCAAAGATTCGCCATATATTATTACCTGATATTCGTCTTACGGTTGGCGAAAACCTCGGAAAAAATCCAACCAAATCATCAGCCCAAGCGGGAATCGAACCACGCCCGAGCGCAACTGCTGATCGGCAGGCAAGCGCCGTAGCTCACTGAGCTACGCCGGTGGCTCGTCTCATGGAATAAGGAAGTAATTAAGAAGCAATTAACGACAATTTAAATTTAAATGCAAGGAGTATGAAGACAAATGAAATATTAAAATTTTACTTCAAATCCCAAACACGCTTACAATAACAATCACGAATAGCATAAACGTTTCTCGCAATAAATAGGGATTAATCTCCTGTCACTTTTTTTACTAGGTTTTCCTCAACTGTAAGGAGAATGTCAGATAATTCTATGATGAATCCTCGGACAAATTTTTCCAAAACACCCCTTTATATATAATAATCCGTGGCGCTACAGCCCGTGGAGGGCCTAGACCAGGGCTGGGCAGCAAGAGCGGATTCTACTCTCTCACGGGGAGCCATATGATTTCTCTTCATCCCCTTTCTTCCCCGCCGAACACCGCGCAGCGTTGACTCAGGGACGGATGAATATTAAGCGTCCCCGTTTAGAGTCTGGATCCTCTCCCGATGCCCAGCCCTGGCCTAGACCGATCAGCCGGCTGCTGGCCTCACGCCCACATGCCGAAGCAGAGGTGGACGATCATCCAACCAGAATGGAGGCATCGTGTTGTTAGCACGATGATCCCCCCCAGCCGTTATAGCTGGCATTCGCTACCGGATTTCGCTACCTATTGCAACTCCCCAAGTGCATCACGATGCTGGGTGGGCACCGGTCCCATACACTGGCCGAAATTTCATGAGAAAATTTCTTCCCCCATGAGGACTCGAACCAGAACGCATTCCGTAACGCGAGTCCTAGGCAGGATGCCTTAGACCACGACGCCGGACAAAACACCCCTTTATATCGACGTTAATTGATAAAGCGTGCTTAAATAACCGATTAAAATAATATCCAAAATAATTCCCCGTACTTCGTCCTACTTAAGAAATTAATGGTGTACTCTGTTCTCGAACGGCCTACCTGCGTTTGCATTCCAGAGATGCTTGAATCAATTGCGGACTCTGCTTCTGGGCTTCGAAATGAGGGACGACTGCCTATCGGCAAGCCCCCGCACCTGTCCACTGTGCACGTGTTCCACGCAATTTTAAATAAGACATTATCGGACGTCCAGTTTACATATCAAATTTGTATAACCACCAAGCTGATGAAGATCAGGTGCTCCTTGGGAGTGGCTCACAGGAGCGGTTGCATATAATTCCTCATACATTTGCCTACAAATCAGTTAGCTGGGTGGGAGTGGGAATTTAAACCAAGGGCGTCTGATCAGGGACTTGAAACAGTTTCCAAGAAAACGAACACAAGTTTCACTTAATAGTCTACAGTCTCACATCAATATTTGCGCAACTAAGGAAACAAAAGACATTAGGTTCGTTAAGCTTCTACAAGATACAATCTTTGTCGTTACCTTGAATATTATAGTATGTATTTAACAGTCTCTAAAACGGATCTCAATAATTTGAAACACCCATTGTAATTCCTTTTAATTTATATTTCGAATAATATTCAAAGAATGTAAACTACGACTGATATCATTTGAAGCGCAATTAGGAAAATGAATTGTTGCGAAACATTCAAGACATATCACTAGAATATACGTACCATCTTAGTTACATTCATTTTTCTAGTAAGTATACGACTCTCTTGTAGAATATGGTACGGTGCACTTGCTTCCCATTATCATCGTACTGATCATAAGGATGAATAGTAATTATGTAGAAGTAGCAGAATTATGACATGTGAAACTGAATAACTCCAGAAAACTTACCCACATATAACTCATGTTTGCTGTATGGATTACAATTCGACTGTGACGTGGAAAGCAGAGTACGCGAATGGACAAACTGGACCAATTGTAGACTCACGAGCGAAACACAGAATATCTGGATGAAAGGTATCCAGGATTATACTTACGTACTTGCTTTTAAGGAACCCGCAGGTTCATTGCCGCCCTCACATAAGCCCGCCATCGGCCCCTATCCTGAGCAAGATTAATCCAGTCTCTATCATCACATCCCACCTCCCTCATATCCATTTTAACATTGTCTTCCCATCTACGTCTCGGCCTCCCCAAAGGTCTTTTTCCTCCGGCCTCCCAACAAATACTCTATGTGCATTTCTGGATTCGCCCATACGGCTACATGCCCTGCCCATCTCAAACGTCTGGATTTAATGTTCCTAATTATGTCAGGTGAAGAATACAATGCGTGCAGTTCTATATTGTATAACTTTCTCCATTCTCCTGTAACTTCATCCCTCTTAGCCCCAAATATTTTCCTAAGCACCTTATTCTCAAACACCCTTAACCTATGTTCCTCTCTCAAAGTGGGAGTCCAAGTTTCACAACCATAAAGAACATCGGTAATATAACTGTTTTATAAATTCTAACTTTCAGATTTTTTGACAGAAGACTGGATGATGAAAGCTTCTCAACCGAATAATAACACGCATTTCCCATATTTATTCTGTGTTCAATTTCCTCCCGAGTACCATTTATATTTGTTACCGTTGCTCCCAGGTATTTGAATTTTTCCACCTCTTCAAAGGATAAATTTATAATTTTTATACGTCCATTTCGTACAATATTCTCGTCACGAGACATAATCATATAGGGGAGAGTCGGGTAGTATCGGACAGTGAGTTTCTTTCATCTACCACACGATGGTAGTACCTGATTGACATGGTTACGTTTCTGTGATGTCGCATAGAGAAACGTAACCATGTCATCCAGGTACTACCATATGGTGGTAGATGAAAGAAACGCACTGTCCGATACTACCCGATGTCCGATACTACCCGACTCTCCCCTACTTTGTCTTTTCGGGATTTACTTCCAAACCGTCCACACCTGTGGAGTAAGGGCTAGAGCATCTGGCCGCGAAACCAGGTGGTCCGGGTTCGATTCCCGGTCGGGACAAGTTACCTGGTTGAGGTTTTATCCGGGGTTTTCCCTCAACTCAATACGAGCAAATGCTGGGTAACTTTCGGTGTTGGACCCCGGATTCATTTCACCGGTATTATCACCTTCATCTCATCCAGACGCTAAATAACCTAAGCTGTTGATAAAGCGTCGTAAAATAACCCAATAAAAAAACTTCCAAACCTATCTCTTTACTTGCTTCAAGTAAAATTCCCGTGTTTTCCCTAATCGTTTGTGGATTTTCTCCTAACATATTCACGTCATCCGCATAGACAAGCAGCTGATGTAACCCGTTCAATTCCAAACCCTCTCTGTTATCCTGGACTTTCCTAATGGCATACTCTAGAGCAAAGTTAAAAAGTAAAGGTGATAGTGCATCTCCTTGCTTTAGCCCACAATGAATTGGAAACGCATCTAGCAGAAGCTGACCTATACGGACTCTGCTGTACGTTTCACTGAGACACATTTTAATTAATCTAACTAGTTTCTTGGGAATACCAAATCCAGGATTAAAAAAAAAAATATATATATATATATATATATATATATACTCTCTGTAGTTCTCACATTATCATCCTAGAAACGAATTCTTTTTCGTGTTGGAGATTTCCGTCCATATTACATTCTAAAACGACTCTAAACAGACGTCATAGATTTTAATTCGGCTATTAACAACACGCATGTAGCCTTCTCGTGCGGTGTCGACATGGTTTGCTGAGCCTGGCCAGGTCACGAGCTCACACATGTAACTGAGTGCAGTATGGATAAAACTCTTGAAATATTCCCTTTGTGATGGCGCAAAAGGCAATTGTGAATAATAAATTTTTTCCAAAATACAATTAGGCCTATATAAGCCTAGCTTTTTCATTTTGGATAACTTTAATCTTGTTCATCAGATTGATTTAATAGCAACACAACAAAGCTCTTAAATGACACTGGAAGTTTCAAATGCCTAAATCTAATAGTTTTTTTACAGACTGATTTCACGAGGACAACATCCTGGATAGATCCTTGCACTTAGGCCGTTTAGGCCCATTGTAGAACTGTTAATATAAACAAATAATAGTATTTCGAGAATTCAAACTCTAGATATGATTCTTCTATTTAAAACTAATAAAGTATTTCTCGGTATAAGTTAAAACCAATTCACACAAACAGATAAGTGCCACAGTATGATTATTTCCTTAGAAACCAGTTTAAAAAATAACTATGTTTAATTGTTTTCACACAATTTAATTGCTTGACTTCAATAGATAACTTCACTCCGAGGTTCTGAACGGGAATTACCCCATGCTATCTAGACAATAAGAAAATGGAGAACAAATGAAGTTGCTTGTCCCGTTACGAGAGAAAATTAGTAGCTAGGCTCACGACCGTTGATATGTGGATCGCCATTCAATTTAGCCGCGTACAGTTCTGGAACGTAACATGTATAGTAGGCTATATTATGTCTATTCTTAAGGACACATATTTTTAACACTGGGACTTGATCTAGTTCTCTGATAATAATCAACAAGTAATAAACTGAATTTATTTTAGTAGGTTATTTTACGACGCTTTATCAACATCTAGGTTATTTAGCGTCTGAATGAGATGAAGGTGATAATGCCGGTGAAATAAGTCCGGGGTCCAACACCGAAAGTTACCCAGCATTTGCTCATATTGAGTTGAGGGAAAACCCCGGAAAAAACCTCAACCAGGTAACTTGCCCCGACCGAGAATCGAACCCGGGCCACCTGGTTTCGCGGCCAGACGCGCTGACCGTTACTCCACAGGTGTTGGACAATAAACTGAATTATAGTGGTTTGTTGTGGTGTAATTTCTGTATATTTAAATGGTTTACTCTAAAGAATTATAAGTTGATATACCAAAAACACGTCACTATTAAATTAAAAACTACACGATTAAAATACCCAAAATCTATAGGTTTAAAAAATGAAAATAATATTGGGTTGAAATTTCCAAAAGTTACAAAGTTAAATACACAAAATCTACGCAGTTGCCACCGGCGTGGCTCAGTCGGTTAAGGCGCTTGCCTGCCGGTCTGAAGTTGCGTTCGGGCGCGGGTTCGATCCCCGCTTGGGCTGATTACCTGGCTGGGTTTTTCCGAGGTTTTCCCCAACCGTAATGTGAATGCAAGGTAATCTATGGCGAATCCTCGGCCTCATCTCGCTATCACCAATCTCATCGACGCTAAATAACCTAGTAGTTGACACAGCGTCGTTAAATAACCAACGAAAATAAAAAATCTACGCAGTTAATATATACATATGAAGTGTCCATTGCAAGAATGATGGATGTCATTTGGAATACATTTTGCAGGAGAAGCAATTGAAAGTTTGAAATGCTTAGCGCTCAAAGCTTAACTGTGATTTTCCGATCATTACTGGACAATGACTATCAGTGTTAATGCATATAACTCTGTATGTATATTCTATAATTATGTCTTAAGCTATGCATTGACAGTCTTGGTTCATTTTCGACAAGAAAGTGACATCCATCATTCTTGCAGTGGACTCTTCACATACAAATTAAAATACCCTACAATCAGACAATGTACACCTAATCAGCAGTGACGTTCTTCACGCGGTTGGAAAATCAAGAACTAAATCATCACACAACCAAGAATTAATTTTAATACACGGTTAATGCTCGAGATACGAGTCTAATAATAAGTCTCAAATGTGGTATGTAATGCTCGATGTAATAAAGATATCCTTAATACTGAGTTCTCCCTGTGTACAAGACAAGCTTCAATAATGGCGGCATTACTTTAATAAGATACACACAAGGTTATCAGAAAGTCACGCTCATCATTATCGATATAGACTTGAATGGCCCAGAGTCATAAAAATTATGTTTGGACTTCAATTTTGTGAAAAGTTTAATAAGCTTTGATAGATTGGTATATACACACAGAACTGCGGTATAAATTAAAACATAATACTGTTACAGGCATAGACACGCCCGTTCGTGCCCATGATGCATTGCTTCCAAGTTAATTTTATTACCCAGCCACTTATAAAACGCTGCAAGCAGATACTGTCCTTCGGTCTAGCTTCTTTTGTTATCTTATCTTTAAAGTTTTTTGTGTTCAAGTGTTCTTTTTTACTAGACATTTAAGCTCTTCTTGTCTCCATGGAGATCACAAATAGCCTAAGCGACTGTCACTTATCTGAAATTATTACCAAATTAAAAACGACTATATCATGTAATGTTATCTTCATGTGACTTAGAAGGCAAGGTTAAAACATTTTTCCTTGTTCCTCTCCAAATGATTTTTATGATGAATAAATGTGTCAGTATTTGTCTCTCAAAATATCATTGATTTTTTGCGCGTTGTTAACAATAGAAATATAGGAAATATTTCATTCAAAGATTACACGTACGAAGTGATATTGACACGTTCTTTACTCTAACATTGATAAAGTTACTGTATCTCAAAACAAATTTATATATATTTAACATAATCACCTTTTAACTCTATACAATTGCACAATAGTCATACAAGAAATATAAGCCTTTAAATAATTATTTTTGCACGACAATGTATTTTCTCATTTTACAAAAAACGGTCCCCACGATTGAAAGTTGAATTTACTGAATTCAGAATTGCCAACCTAGAAAAGTATGTTGAAATATTACAAATAACTGCTCTAGTGTTGTAATGAAAACCACTGCCTTCTATGCATGCTAAAATTCATGTAAAATTCATACGCAAAGGGCAGTGTTAATTAATGTACATTATAGGAAACAAATCACTGCATTTGAAATGTACTGAACTTTATTTTAACAATTCAAACTTCACTTAACAAAAAAGAAATAAAAATTATTCCAATTGAACACGAAATATTACCAGTATACCTGAATAACTTTTACTCCTTCACATTTAAGTTGATGGTGAAGTTTGTATGTTGGCCAGACTGCTAACATCAGTCACCTGTTCATACTGTAACGTACGTACTGTATAGGGCCTATTAAGGTTTTTTTTTTTAAATATTAGTTTCAAAATATGCTATGGTGCAAAAAGTATGCGTACTGTAAAATACACGTTTATGAAGTGCATTACAAAATCTCGGAAACAGAAAAACTCACTCTGCTCGTTTTTCAAACTTTTTCTAGATTTCTAAAAAGCACTTTCCAACCTTGTATCGCAATATACTATTGTCTTCGTCTGAAAACCACTCTTCCATAATATTCATTGCTATTTTGTACGATGAAAACTTTTTCCTTTCAGTTTTTATTTTTTCTTTTACTTTAGGAAAGAAGCTAAAACTGACGAATATAAGGGATTGTCAATAAATTCATAGTCAAATTCATAAATTTTCTGCAACGTAATCAAGGATTTGTGAGCGGGTTCACTGTTTTGAAAGAACAGCATATTTTTCCAAGATATTTCTCCAATTGATTAAAAAAATTAACAAAGTCAATATAATTATTACAGTATTAAAACACCCATTAAAAATCATGTTTAAACCATAGATGTTTCAGGACGTGCGGTCCTATTTTCAGTGGTCATCTATAAGGAGAATGATCTCTTGATATAGACTAATGTTACTAAAAATTACAATGTTGAAATTGAAGTTTAATAATGTGTTTAAAATTGCAAACGGCCGTAGTACAGAATGAATACTTAAGACTAATCAGCTGGTGTTCGCTGAGATGCGACACCGGTGTGGGTAGGCGACTGAATGCGGCGTGTGTAATGACTATGTTGGTCAAATTGAAAAGCAATACACAGATCATTGAGAATGTTGTCAATTGGAACTTTATCATTTAAATTATTTTATTTGTAATTTTGTCTTCATAAATCTCTATGGATTCTAGAATGTTTAAAGTTTGACCTTTACTTTGTGCATGCAGGATAGTTATATCTGATTCTATGTTCGTAAAGAAATGTTGATTGTTATAAATAATGTGTTCGTTGAACGCTGATTGAACCCTATTACTACGAGTATGTGAAATTTGTCTATGTTCTTTATATCTTGTAACACGTGCTCTGCCAATTTGACCTACAGTATAGTATGTGGCTTCGTAATCAGGAAATTGACATTTTAATTTATAAATTTATTAAAGTTCTGGTCCAAAATAGTATATACTCTTTTTTGTCTTTGTATGTTAATTTTTTTAATCAAATGAATGAAAACACTGTCGAATTAAGACTAGGTTTTAAAATCTCTGTTACAAGCATGTCCAACATTATATTTCTCAAGTTTAAACAGAAATATTATTATTAAAACAGGGTATCTAAAGTGAACATAGGAAAATCTAGGTCGGAAGAAATTAGAGTAACAAAGGGCCTTCGTCAAAGGTGTAGCATGACACCTACATCATTAAAGATATTTCTACAGAGAGCATTGTTAAACTGAACCAGGAACTGTTCAGGAATGGGAATACCTGTTGGAGATGAATCAATAAATATGTTGTATATATTATTGTTTGCAAACGGTCAGGTGGTAATTGCACAAGAATACGAAGACATGGAAATTATGTTTCGGACATTGTTAGAACATTACAATAAGTGAGATTTGAAATTAAATGTAGAAGAAACATTTTATATGGAATGTGAAATAAAAATTGAGAATTTAATATTGGAACATCAGAAAGGTTGTATTAAAGGCTGTGAAGAATTTGACTATTTGGGGATTCGAATAGATAAAGAAGATAGACAAGAAGCTGATATTAGGAACAGAATTACTAAAGGTAGAACAGTAACAGCAATGTTGAATGGTATTCTATGGAACAGGCATATTATAACATAATTACTTACTTACTTACAAATGGCTTTTAAGGAACCCGGAGGCTCATTGCCGCTCTCACATAAGCCCGTCATCGGTCCATATCCTGTGCAAGATTAATCCAGTCTCTATCATCATATCCCACCTCCCTCAAATACATTTTAATATTATGCTCCCATCTACGTCTCGGGCTTCTGAAAGGTCTTTTTCCCTCCGGCCTCCCAACTAACAATATATATCATTTCTGGATTCGCCCATACGTGCTACATGCCCTGCCCATCTCAAACGTCTGGATTTAATGTTCCTAATTATGTCAGGTGAAGAATCAATGCGTGCAGTTCTGCGTTGTGTAACTTTCTCCATTCTCCTATAACTTCAGATTTTCCTAAGACCCTTATTCTCAAACACCCTTAATCTCAAAGTGAGAGTCCAAGTTTCACAAAAATACAGAACAACCGGTAATATAACTGTTTTATAAATTATAACTTTCAGATTTTCTGACAGCAGACTAGATTACAAAAGCTTCTCAACCGAATAATAACAGGTATTTCCCATATTTATTGTGCGTTTAATTTCCTCTTGAGTGTCATTTATATTTGTTACTGTTGCTCCAAGATATTTGAATTGTTTCAACTCTTCGAAGGATAAATCTCCAATTTTTATAGTTCCATTTCGTAGAATATTCTGGTCACGAGACATAATCATATACTTAGTCTTTTCGGGATTTACTTCCAAACCTATCTCTTTACTTGCTTCAAGTAAAATTTCCGTGTTTTCCCTAATCGTTTGTGGATTTTCTCCCAACATATTCACGTCATCCGTATAGAAAGAAGCTGATGTAACCCGTTCAATTCCAAACACTATCTGTTATCCTTAACTTTCCTAATGGCATATTCTAGAGAAAAGTTAAAAAGTAAAGGTGATAGTACATCTCCTTGTTTGGCCCGCAGTGAATTGGAAAAGCATCATATAGAAACTGGCCTATACGGGCTCTGCTGTAAGTTTGACTGAGACACATTTTAATGAATCGAAGTAATTTCTTGGGAATACCAAATTCAATAAGAATATTATATAAAACTTCTTTCTTAACCTACAAATAACTGATGTACCGTATCCTTATACTCCCATTTTTTCTCCAATATCTGTCGAATACAAAAAATCTGATCAACACTCAATCTATTACGCCTAGAACCGCACTGATGATCCCCAATAATTTAATCTACTTTACATATGGAGTTAATTTTCTCAAAAGAATATTGGACGAAATTTTGTACGACGTCAAAAAAGTGATATTCCTCAAGAGAAAATAAATTGCAAATATACAAGTCAATATTCAAAAGTACTGTTAGATATGGTGCTGAAACATGGAAATTTACTAAAAAGTTAGCATCAAAGCTCATGACAATGGAAATGGTGAACAGGGATGAGAGACTGCAGACTGAACGACATGGATTGGATGGACAGAGAAGAGTGGAGGACAAGAATACAACTTGGACTTTAGGCAGAAAAAGATGTGTAAACATTAGAAATCTGTATATAAATAAAAATTTTTTTTCAACATATTATACATACATTTCTCCTTCAAACTGGCCAAGCTAACTAAAATTAAGGCTAGGAGGAAACTAATGATAGGTTTCTACATTTGTTTCCCCAATTTCCACAATTGCCGGTAATGCATGAGTCATTTGATGATATCACTAGTCACTAAGCAAGTCAGGCGCCTGTATAGTCTATTTTATTTTTGGTCCTCGATTCCTAATTTTTATGGGTTATAAAATGCAATAAAAGCTGGGATACGTTTATAATGAAGAGTTGGCTGTGGTTGTCAAGGCAGCAGCCAGAGCTAACGCGGTAATGTCTCGTCAAGGTTTGTTACAGGCCCAGTCACAACAAATGACTGTGGTACAAACCGCTCATGACGATTCTTACGTAATTACACAGCCATTCCCTCTCTGCCTAATCACACAGACGAAAAATATATTTCACTGCAGCGAAATTTATACTAGCTAAGTGTATAAATATGTACGTTCCACCGTTTTCTATCAGACCAGAGTTCTATGAACTTGCATTACAGAGTTTTTAACCTAGCATACAGGTACACAGGCTGCATAAGAAAAAGAACACAGACTTCGATACCAAATATTATTTATACAAAGATCTGAAATATTGCTAACAGACCAACGGAGCTATGAATTATTTGCTGCTACTACTAAAGATTTGCTATATGTATGTCATGTCTAGTGATTTCTACACAGCGCTTACTTTTCGTCACAGATATGCACGAATCTTTTCGATATTAATTGAGGCGTTCCGCAAGAGAAGAGCGAACCCGCCAAATGTATCTTTAGAGATAATCGATGTTCAAAGTATTTTACCTGTAAACGAAATGAGGGCGAATCCACCAAGGACACATCTGTAAATAATGATAATTCCTTCGTACAAGAAAAACTAATACCTTTATTGAAAATTGCAATTAAATGACCAACTTAATAGTGATCATAGATGACATTATGAATTCATCAATATTATGGGAATGATTTGAAAAAAGTATATTAGAAAAAGCAAAGGGCGTAAAATGAACTCAATAGTGACAGACATTAATAACAATATAATAATAATAATAATAATAATAATAATAATAATAATAACGATAAATAAAAACACTTAATCGCACTATGATATGATATTTAGAAATTGTCTGAAATTATTAATAAATAAAACAGAAGTAGATGCCTGTCATGCTATTACCCTTGCTATTTTTTTTTTTAATTTTATTGGGTTATTTTACAACGCTTTATCAACAACTCAGGTTATTTAGTGTCTGAATGAAATGAAGGTGATAATGCCGGTGAAATGAGTCCGGGTTCCAGCACCGAAAGTTGCCCAGCATTTGCTCGTATTGGATTGACGGAAAACCCCGGAAAAAACCTCAACTAGGTAACTTGCCCCAACCGGGATTCGAACCCGGGCCATCTGGTTTCGCGACCAGACGCGCTGACCGTTACTCCACAGGTGTGGACCCCTTGCTATCAAAAGTGGTCTCACTTGTTCTGGGAATAGAGACGCTAATAATCCATTACATCATCTTCATGAAGATGTTCCTCTGAATCGGTCACTGCTAGTTTTCGTAATACTAATGAACGATTCACCTTGTTCCTTTTAATCTAAGCTTGTATGTTTTTCGATTTTTCGACATGTCTCTGACGTTTCCTACAATAACCAGATATGCCTGGTTGATTATCACTGTCACTATTTCTCATAATAAGCTATTAAATGTCCATAAAGACAGGTAATACGGTTGTACTCGTCTGTGTGGTTACAACAACACAGACAATATATGGCGCGTGCCATCAGGCGGAGTGGCGTATTCGCCCTTTTCGTACGGAGTAATATGAATATTATGAACCTGTCACAGACTACGCAGTTTCTCCAACCTTACAAACAATGATAATTTCGATGTAGTAAGAGCGAGCTCGCCAATGTCTGCCAGGCTTATGTTGCAGATATGTGTCTTAAATATTCGGAGAAGTAAAAAAAAAACACAAAATTCGACCCTTGGTGGGCTCGCATTTCTCTTACAGAACGCCTCAGTTCTCGATTACGCACAAATCTGCTGACAAGTGTGTCTAATAACAATTCATTTCTCAAATTAAACATTCAGCTCTATAGCTACAGTACACTGTTATGTTCAATGTCAGAGTCCGTACTTACCCACCATTGCCTCGCGACACAGGTAGGCCTGCTACACATTATCTTCTTCCGAGTGATAGCATCAGGGCTTCCGAACCACCAAATTAATATTCAAAGTATTATTTAACTGTCTTATAAGTTGATTCAGAATTTTTTGTAGGAAAGTTGTTATAAATGCGACCTTTCTATGTACAAAATTTGAAGGTCCATTGTTTGAACGTATCCTTGTCAGGCTGCATTTAGAGATTAGGCAGTTCAATAGCACAGGCGATTCGTAATGATTCTAACTACGGAAAGAAAGAGAAATTCCATTTAGACTAATAATCGAACCTCGACTGTCGCGACGTGGTGTCTTTTTATTTTTTACAACACATCCTCCCGCTACCCTTAATTGAGTTTCATGCTATATATTATTTCTTTTATTATTACAGATCCCACCCTCTTTTTCCCCTTCCCCTTTTTCACAAAACACAAAACCCTTAATCCCAGCGTTCTGTGTGTAATTTTCCACCACCCCTCTAGTTTCAAGAGGGGGCTAGTCCATGATGTTTGGCTTAAGTCAGGCAATAAAGCTCACCCGCGGAGTATCAAGAGGGTGGGGGTGAATGGAAGAAAATTGTAGGTTCGCTCGTTCGCGAAGCTTTTGTTTTCAAGTTTCTATTTAAGGCGCCCGCGGGCAGAGAGGTAGTTAGTTTGACGTCTCAATCAAAGAGAACAGGTGACTAGCGCAAGGAATATGTTGGAGGGAGGGGGGAGCGAAGAGTAGAGGAGGGAGGTCACTCTAACTGCCTTCATAGCTTTTTACTTTATTTAGCGAGTTTCATTGGGCCGGAGGAAATGTCATCAGAAAGCTCAAAGATACTAGCATGAGCAAATTGACAAGGCGACACTTTCTAGAATGTTTCTTTCTAAATTTAAATTTAAATTATGGTTTATTTAACGACGCTCGCAACTGCAGAGGTTATATCAGCGTCGCCGGTGTGCCGGAATTTTGTCCCGCAGGAGTTCTTTTACACGCCAGTAAATCTACTGACATGAACCTGTAGCATTTAAACACACTTAAATGCCATCGACCTGGGCCGGGATCGAACCAGCAACCTTGAGCATAGAAGGTCAGCGCTATACCAACTACACTACCCAGGCCGACGCTTATTTCTATAACAAGGAGTACTCATATGTAGTTAGTATTGGATCTTCGTTACAAAGGGAAAGCGAAAGAGGCTGCTATATGAAAGAGTAGGCCTATATTGTATAGTTAAGAGTTACTCTTTGTTTGGTGATAAGAAGTTTAATCAATTCTATGTTGTGAATTTTTAAAGGAATTATAGCCTATTAGATAAAGAAATTCAATTTTGGTAACATTGAGTACTGGTCGATGATAACGTAGCCGTATCGGACAAAGAAATTTATGTTAATAAGGTGAATACATTGGGGGATCACTGCCCTTCGTATGCTATCATAAATGTTTGGGTTGGGGAATTTAAGAGAAGAAGACCACAGATCAAAAAATGAACACTATGTTGGAAGAACTTTTTTTGTCACCACTCCTGAAAATATCGTTGCTGTGCAAGACATGATTTTGAATAATAGACGAATTGGACTCAAAAATATATCACACATTTTGAAAATTTCCTTGAACGAGTCTTTCAGGGTACACAGAAGTGAAATTTGAAAGTTTAAAAATATTGGACCTGCAGTTTTAATATTTTGCACACACATATTATTTGTATGTAAATAGTATAACCTACAAACAAATTTTTATCTCCATTGGCAAATATTTTGGACTCTTTTATGAGAAAGTAAACAGAAATAATAAGAGATAGTTTGCATCGTACCACTTTCGTCCATCACAAATTCCCCTTGGATTTATAAACAATGAATGAACGAATGAGGTAATGGAAAGAGAAACAATAAAAAGATGCGCGAAAACGCGTCCTTCCAAGAGAAGTTGGGGGCGACAGGAAGTGTGTATGTGAGCTCCAAGGCTGTCGGTCACTTCTCTCACTCCGGTTTTCACCGCTTCATTTGAAGAAACATCAGACAATTTAGAAAGGAATTTTAATTTGGGTCTCTAAATGGAATTCTGACTTTATAGCCGTTAAGAGTTCTAAATAACTGCAACATTATAAACTCTAAAATATATTACACTTAATGTATGTAGCATTAAACAATCTGTAATAGATGTGCCATTTCTAAGGAATAACTATAATAAACACCAATTAATCACAACAGAAGTTGATAATAAAAAATATCGTACAAATCATTCCCACGAAGGAGTGATAGTTGTGTATGACACTTCACTTGCCTAGTGACAAAATCAGCCATTAAATGTAGCCTTAGGGAACGGAAACAGAGAAGCATCTGGTTGTCCCGACAACCAGTAATTTTCGTCTGGTGTTGAACTTCTTGTAATCAAGAAGTATAGGCTTCCTCATTCTAAATTTTATTGCAATTTAGAATGTAAATTAGGCCTACATAATACTGTGTCTATGTGCTTATAATTATTGTAACGAAAACAACATAAAACATGTACATAAATGCGTCAATATTGCTTCCGCCAATATAAACGACTCACAAATTTAATAAAAGTAAACATGATATGATTTACGGGGTTGATTGGAGAGAGGACAAAAGAGATAGGGATCTATATGAAATAACTATGGCCACGGATCCAGCAAATGTCGATTCCTGTTAGGAAAATAAAGACTGGCTATGTAATTTTCATTTAGATCTACTGAGTTTGTGACCTTAAATAGCATTTTGTTTTCTCATTAGAGAAAGTATTATGATACTGCAAGCCGTTACGATATAATGTTAATCAGTAGGCTGCGTATTCCAGCTACCTATGAACTGGAATGAAGTTATCTTACTAAAAGTATATGTGACGTCACAGCGCAGGCACAGATACGTTCGTATACAAAATAGTTACGCATCCTCTGTCCTCTTCCTATAGAAAGTAAAAATCGGGACGCAGTCATAGTGAATAGTCTTATCGATAACTGCTCTTACTAGTCGTATTATTTAAATAACTAGATCTTTGTGGCTGATTGAAGCTTCATTGCAGAGGTAAAATGCCTTAGGTAAGACGTCCAAGCGTCTAATATTGCAGGACGTAGTTGAGGATATTTGAACTGATATTTTCACTGTCAATATAGACATCATTACATATAAATTGTATAAAATAAACGTAAAAGTGATAAAAACATTGCACTGAAAGACACTGAAATACCAAAAGGCACAGAAAGTGTATTGAACGTTAATCCAAGAGGAACAGTACCATCAAAATATGAAAATTATGAAGATATTAACTCTACACATTGGATTTGTGTAGCCTACCATGATGTTCAGTGCCAACATTACAATTAATAAATTAATAATGTACATTTTAGGAAATTTCTAGAAAAGTACATAGAAAATTAGTGGGTTTTCAGTGGCGACATATGCAATACTAATGAAACACGAAAATTATCAGACAATAGAAATATCTTCTACTACATCATACACCAATAATGTCATGTGCTATTGAAAGAATTTCTTGCAATATAAAATCATTTCAAGTGACTTCCGCATATGTTCAAGTTCCATAACTTACGAATGCACGTTATTATTTACTGCAAAGTTCACGACGAAAATGAATATCATGGCTCAAGTATGTGTTTATTAGTATAGCTTCAGAATGTCGGAAGTTGACTGTACTCCACGAACACGCAGGGACGACGTGTTTGTTTATATCCTTATCCGTTGCATTACCTGTGTTCGGCGTACTATAAGTATACCCAGTGTGTCTTTAACTTCAGTCTTTAGGTAGCTGGAATACGGAGCCTATTAATCACATTTTATTTGTGAGTAGAGATGTTTGCAGACCGAGTTTAGCAATCCTACGAACAAGATATTATTTTTTTAGACAACCGTTCAATTCGTGCTGGTATAGAGATAATTTCCCCTCACTATAATAGTGAAATGTTGTCACATTAAAATCAAGTCGTAGTAGACCTATAGCTCTGTGACAAAGCGTTCGACTGTAGATCGAGAGGTTCCCGAATTAAACCCGGGTACCCCGATTTTTTTTATAAATAAATTAAATTCCTTTATTGTTTCATACAGTTATCAATAAAATATATATTTTTTAAACAATTTATTTAATTTGTTACGTTTCTTAAGAAAAATAGTCACATTTTTAAAGTAGGCCTGGCATATTTGAACATCTTTGTTGATCGGTTGCAATTTTGCTGCCGTGTAGCATCTGGTGGAAAGATATTTACAATCAGCGCAAACAGTTGAAAGTCAGTGTTAAAATACTTTTCGCAATGACTATAATAATGATAGATAATAAGACAGGCCGTGAATTTTGACCCCAAAAATGAATGTGATATATTTATCACAGTTTCCATAAGCGTGAGTCAACTTTTGTTTATAAATATAATATACAGAGACTACATTTATTAATTTGGTGATGAAAGCAGTGTCATGACTTCTCCGACGATGACCCGCACATCTAAATAAAAAAAAAGTGATAGAATTCAGAAAAAAATTGACCCCACTAGAATAGTATTTTATGTGACAATGATAGAACAAGTTATAATCTTCATTTATTAAGCCTTCATTATAATTTCTTCTTATTCTTGAGGCATTAGAATATCGTCTTGATTTTTGACAAATCAACCAGCTCGCTCAGATAGCACGAAATCTCAATTCCTGGACATTTCGACGTCCAGAGCAGGAACAAAATGTGGCCTGAAACAAATGTTCTTTTCCTGAACTGTCCGGGCGAAACCTTGACGGGTGGCAAATCTAATAGGGTCCTTAAGGGGTTAGGTACAGCTTATAAGAGTAAAATTTTTGGAAATATTCAACGTTTTTTTCCCTCCATTACTGTATCTTGTACAATATTGAAAATTGGTAGGTCTATGTGTAAAATACTGTCCTTCTGCTATAAGAAAAAAAATACTTTTACGGTTTAAAATATATATATATATATATATATATATTAATTCAAAATGTTGGCAGTTCACTGTGCAGTAATGCAGTAATGAAGCGTTTCCCTCAAAACGCATAAACTTGTTAACTTTTTCATGTTCTCTCTCTCTTATTTTATTGCTGAAACTCATGTTTACAATATCATGCTCTTTGAATTATATTTCTGAATAAATAATATTTTTTTTATTTTGTGTTAGAAGAAAATACTGATATTTGACCATTTTTAAAATGAATTTAATTTTTATCAGACAATCTATCAAAGATAGAGAAGTGATCTTGCATCATATTGTAGATATGATATGCATAAATATACAAAAAAAAATTAATCACAGAATGTTGTATAGTTTTTTAGTTATGTGGGAAACGCTTCATCACTGCACAGTGAATTGAATTTTGAAAAAAAAAAAAAAAAAATTAAATAATTTTTAATCGTAAAAATTTTTTTTTCATATAGCAGAAAGACAGTGTTTTACATATATTAATTTTCATTACTGTACAAGATACAGTAATGGAGGAAAAAAATGTTGAATATTTCCTAAATTTTACTGCTGTAAGCTGTACCTAACCCCTTAATCAGAAATTGTAAAATCATAATTTATTCTCCAAGCTATGTTGTTCAGACAGCCATTGGAATGGCACCTATCTGTAGTTTAGTCAGATGACAAATTCTCAACGAGCAGTACCGCAATTCAATCTCGAATAAATTCTGCAAAATTTGTTGTAAACAATGCTGTTGAGGAACAAAGTCTTCAAGCTTTTCGATTTTTGCCACGACATTTCCATTCTGCTGTATCTTCATCAGTGGCAGATAATCACCTCATCGTCAGTGAACGAACAACTTCCATAGTTGGAAGCGAACGTCAAATAAAGATTTATTTTACATTAATGGAGTATGAAACACGCTATCTTGTTAACGACACACGTCACGAGTTTTTTGTCTTGCTATCTCGATTAGGGAACGCATCTTTCTTTTTGTACAGCTCAATCATAACATCGTATATCTTTATTATATTGTCGCTAATTTGCTAAAGTCCCTGCTAGGAAACCGGTCCTCTGTGCCATGTTTCAAAACCCACACTCCAGAGAATTGGCCTTGTTTACCCATAAAATATCACACCAACACGATGGTCGAAAAAAAAGGAGTAAAACTCAACAAAGCCTGATAGAATATAATCAAATCATTTACCCTGACCGACAATAAGTTCTCAGAAAAGATTATAAATAAGCCTCATCTGAATACCAACGCTCCTACACTTTCAACTGTTATCTTCGTCTTTCATTTTTTTCCCTCAGCGATTTGAAAGTCTTACCAAGTTAGTCGGATAGATATGCATGCCGTCAACTGTTACTATTATATCAGTTTGAAAACTTAATATAGTTTCCATAGCAACGTCTGTTACATTCATGTACGCTTCTTTACTGCTATGAAAGCACTAAAAAAAGGTTCGTTTACAATTCAAAATCTTAACCATTTTACATATCAAAACATAACTTCAAATTTCTTTACGTCAGTAAGTTCCTTTCTAAAATAAACAGTGCAGTATGAATGGCACATACTTTCTGATTACCAGTAGGAAATAATTAAGAAAATCCCTGTAAACGTGTAAAAACTTTTGTACGGATATATTAATTATGATCAATCGGTTCACTTCTTGGGGCAAGGTAATGTTAGACTTTTTTTGCGTGATCGTGTTTTTTATACAGAGTGTCCCATTTATCTTGTGCACCTATTATAACTTTTTTTGTTTGGGTAGGTATTGAAAGTTTTGTTTTTGAGTTATGTTAGAACGAGGGGCTAACGTGAGTGTAGAGATTTGATGCATGTAACTACATTATGGTATAAGGTACACGTGACGTCATCAATTTTTCAAATAGCACTACATATTTGAATTTACTCAAGTAAGGTCAAATTCAACAGTGTTCATAAATGAGATAAATGAGATGTTAGAGAACAGAGAAATAATTTATTACAGTTGTATGAACACTTTTTAATTATTAAAATTAATATAATCAGTTAAAAACCAGTCATGTTTCGGAGGAATGCTCCTCCATCTTCAGTGGCAATACCATGACGCTGGATCTGATGTTCGACCGCGTATCGTGGCTTAAAGGAGACTTAAAGGAGCGGTTGAACATCAGATCCAGCGTCGTGGTATTGCCACTGAAGATGGAGGAGCATTCCTCCGAAACATGTCTGGTTTTTAACTGATTATATTAATTTTAATAATTAAAAAGTGTTCACACAACTGTAATAAATTATTTCTCTGTATACCTAATAGCACTACATAGTTTAATCATGTTACATTGATTACACACATTAAGACGAGTTCAAAAATAACAAAAACAAAATGCAAAATCTATGCCATCAGAATGTATCCCATTCATCTTGTGCATTAACTTACACAAAACGAAAGACGATTGACGTCCGTACACGTCGTGTGTTGTGTGTTTGCTGTCTAACATGTAAACAAACCACAACAACTGTCGACGCCACAATCCACGTACAGTGGCCTGTACGTTCTCCGGACCTGTCGCCACTCGACTTCTTCCTGTGAGGAACTGTAAAGGACAGTGTGTACCAGAACGTTCTGATAACACCAGACGACATGTAGCAAAGCATTCGACAAGCTTTTGTGTTCATTCAGCCAGCAACATGCCGGACACTCATACGGTCTTTCGAGTAACGCCTTCGAATGTGCATTAATGTGAATGGTCACCATTTGAAACATCATCTGTGATTCAAAGCATAACATTATCACATTGGAAGTATGTTTTTGTTTCGTTTTGTTGTTATTGATTAGGAAGGTGACATTGTGATTCATTTTTTAACTCATCTTAATATGAGTAATCAATTTAACATGATTAAAGTAAGTAGTGATGACGCCACGTGTATCTTGTACCATAATGTTGTTACATGCACCAAATCTCCACTATCATGTTAGCCCCTCATTCTAACATAACGCTGAAAAACAAAAATTCCAATACCTATCCAAACAAAAAGTTATAATAGGTGCAAAAAATAAATGGGACATTCTGTATACTTAAAACTACTGTTGACAGGCTTTGTAAGGTGGATTAACAACACGCAGACTCGTTTCTAGAGAAACAAACTATTGTTAAAAGTCATAATAGCACTAGGACATAACAGTACCAATGATTTAGAGCCAATTTTCCACAACTCTTCAATATTTATGTCTACGGACAAGTCAGAATCATCGCCTTCAATCATCTTAGCTGCTATGATGTATTGGGTGTATTAGGCCTATAACATCAACTTTTGCTAATCATTTTAGCAAAATAATACTACTTTAATTGTATGAGTTATATTGATTAAAATGGCGGAGCATTAACAAACTCTATTCTTGGGTTTACTTAGTTACCTACTGGTCTGCAATGAAACAATAGCGAGGCTCCTGAAAAATAAATTTACTCTACATTTTCAAAGCAAAAATTATTATCTACGGGTATAATAATGTCACAAGAGATCTGAGATTTGCCGATAAATCCACGAGCGAAGCGAATGGAATTATTTGGAAAATCTCAGACCTCGAGTGAAATTTATCAGGACTATTTCGTGAATAAAATAAAAATGTAAATAATATAGTCCTAAAATTCGCTCACAAAATGTTAATATACATGAATACTTAACCTATTCAGACATTGTGAAGTCGAAATAGATAAATAACGATTATTGCAAAGAGGAAATTGAATGTTATTCAGTAATGTCAATTGAGAAAAGCGAAATACAGGTTTAAAAATGTTAATTACATGTACTAAGCGTTTCTCTTGTTATTATTATAGAAATAAGCTTTCATTATCTGCTGAAATCATAATTTAATTTAAACATTTTATAGTATAATTAAAAATAACATGATTAGTACCTTAATAAAATGAACAATATTGTAAATTTATTCCAAACTCAACAATGTAACTTTTATTCAAAGCAACAATAATAATTACCTTCTACAATTTAATTCTGCTCCCATCAACAATGGGATTTGCTCTCCACACAGTAACACAGTATTCGTTATTGCACTCCACAGACGACAATGACAATTTATTTGGGTTATTGAGAACAACAATGAACTGTTAATTTTAACTAATGTTCACAAAGCACTATTTACATATCAGAACTGTCAGTTCTCGGTTCACAGCTCGTTTGTCTTGGGTAGTTCTTCTAGCTCAGTCACTCAAGTTCACAGTATCTCGAATCCCAGACCTTCAGAGACAATCCGCTGAACTTCGAACTCAGGTCCCCTAACTGCGGTCCACTGCATTCAGACTCAGGACTTCCGGCTCCACAGTTACGGACACAACTCAAGTCGAACTTCGGTCCCAAAGCTGGCCTCACTGCTACACAAGACTGGCTGGCTTGCTCTCCACTGACTATAGCAACACTACTTACTGAATACTGACTGATTTGCGTCTCTTCTTATATAACCAAACCATAGTTACGAGAAAGTTCGCGGTCAGTCGACAGATACATAGAAGATTTCCACGGATGTCTGGATGGCATTCTCGAATAATCTGGACATCTCCCCTCTCTGCGCGGTCGCTCTCTCCTCTCCCCCCTCCTTTCTACACCACAGCACATGCCACAGGAAGCAGATGCGCGCGCACTTGCTCCTGACTACGGCCGACCTTGTAATCCTTCTGCCGGTCGTGAGATCGTATCCCAGCTCTGTCACAATATGGAGTGTCATTTTCTTTAGATACAATGGACATGGAATTAGAAGATGAAGATGTAGATGTGGAAGTAGGATTTCGCACTTTATTTAGTACAATGGATTCATGTTCACCGATTTACGTGGAAACAGTTGGCGACACTGACTAAACAAAAGAACGACCATGCAATAAATTGATAAATCGAGCTGCAGAAATTATCGCGATGTATGACTGTGTTCGGTTGGAATTCAAAATTTCATTACACTTCATTGGCCGAAAATGGAAATAGTCGTAAAAATTATACAGCATTTAGGCCTACTATTTTTTTTCGATATTATCATGCAAAATATAATATGCAATAAACGTGTGTTAGTTGCGTAACTGAATCTCGGAAATAGAGAAGAGTCGACTTCTCTCGTCTTTTCTATCTTTTTCTCGACACTGTTATAATACACTTAGGCCTATTCACTTTGATTAAAATATCTACTATTAAATACGTATATTCCATTACTATAATAACATATTATAAAAATCTGGATATTATGCTATTGGTCAGATTTGTCGAAAAGGATATGCGAAATTACATAGATATTCATATCACAGACATTTTCCTACGTCTTAAAATAAGATAATTATCGTGTATCTAGGTGCATATAATAAAAGTGAACGAAGAAGCAAAATCGGCCAAGACGCTCCCACTGTGAAGTGCTTGGCATAACACTGTAAAATATATGGACGGATATTTCTCCTTCATTTAATTGATTCATTCATTTAATTAATAAATTTATTTATTTTGCATTTATTTATGTATTTATTTATTATTTATTTCACTGTGTAAGTATATAAAGACTACTCCAATTAATTATTCACACATTGGTAAAAAGTCTAAGTACATAGCAATCGTTCTAAGTTAGACTACTACTTTTTTGTTTAAAAACACTGCCATTTGAAAATGATATGATTTTTACAAATATATTACACCTTATTTCATGCGTAACATAGGCCTAGGTTTGGAAGTAAATCCCGAAAAGACAAAGTATATGATTATGTCTCGTGACAAGAACATTGTACGAAATGGAAATATAAAAATTGGAAATTTATCATTTGAAAAGGTGGAAAAGTTCAAATATCTTGGAGCAACAGTAACAAATATAAATGACACTCGGGAGGAAATTAAACGCAGAATAAATATGGGAAATGCCTATTATTATTCGGTTGAGAAGCTTTAGTCATCCAGTCTGCTCTCAAAAAACCTGAAAGTTTGAATTTATAAAACAGTTATATTACCAGTTGTTCTGTACAGTTGTGAAACTTGGATTATCATTTTGAGAGAGGAACAGAGATTAAGGGTATTTGAGAATAAGGTTCTTAGGAAAATATTTGGAGCTAAGAGGGACGAAGTTACAGGAGAATGGATAAAGTTACACAACGCAGAAATGTACGCATTGTTTTCTTCACCTGACATAATTAAGAACAATAAATTCAGACGTTTGAGATGGGCAGGGCATGTAGCACGTATGGGCGAATCCAGAAATGCATATAGAGTGTTAGTTGAGAGGCCGGAAGGAAAAATACCGTTGGAGACGTCGAGACGTAGATGAGAGGATAATATGAAAATGGATTTGAGGGAGGTGAGATATGATGGTAGAGACTGGATTAATCTTGCTTAGGTCAGGGACCGATGGCGGGCTTATGTGAGGGCGGCAATGAACCTCCAGATTCCTTAAAAGCCATTTATAAGAATGTAATACCGCCCTAAAAATGTTCAGTAGGTATGAACAAAGATGCTTAATAAAAATACAATTTACAAGAGGAAAAAATGCAACCCAGTGCTTTACGGCCTTACAAGAATCTTGTGGGAGAGTAGTCTAGGACTACCCAACTATTGCAAGATGAGTGGAAGCGAGACATTCGCTTTCGATCAAGAGTTGGCATCGATAAGGGAAAGAGAAATTCAGAAGTGATCCTGCAGATGGAGTCCGCCGTCTTCAAAGGATTTGTCAACGTACTGTTAACATGGCAGATATATGAAGTGTGTATTTCCAAAAGCAACCTAAATAATAGTGAGAAACAATAACTACGTTGCAATTACTTTTCGAATGCCCTAGTAATTCCATACATTAATAAATTAATAATTGTAAAATAACAATAATATTTTAAATCTTAACTACGTACTTCGTGCCACATTTTAAGAAAATGTCTACATAATTATACAATTTTACTATGATGACCTGTAGTTGAAATGGTGAAAACAATAATAACAGTACCTAGAATAATAGTAACAATATTAATAATATCAGAATACAACTCCTACAAACACATGAATGAAACACTGTTTGTTAGCATATAAAATAATATTTAATTGTCTCATCCTGTATCTTTCATAACAATCTGAAAACTGAACTATGTTGCTGCTAAGACCAGCACCATAAACTATTTTCATATGACGTCAGTGGCTGAACTCTTAACAGAAACGAGCATCTCTGCAATCCTGTTCCACCTCGCTAGGGAATCTAAGCGATCTTGAAGAATCAGTCGCCACAGCTTAACCAGGACTAACAACTTAACACAACGAGAATAAGAACAAAAAAGCACTGCAAGCACAAGAAAATGACGTGGCCTCGTTTGCGTGTAAATTATCACACCGGTTGCCAGGACAACGCAAAGAGAATAAAATAATGCCCCTAATTATGTATATTAGGAGGATGATTAACGGCCCGAGGAATCATCCAGCCAGAGTGGTTTTCAATTGCGGCCTGAATCAAGTGACGAGCGCAAAAACAACTAATGAGGCGTCACCGGGAATTTGCGAGACAAATGAACACTACTCGATCGACAAGGTCTCCAGAGAGCTTAGAGCAGAACTCGCAGTCTGCACTGCAAGATAAAATAGTAATGAAACATGCGTTTCAGATAATGTTTTCTTACATTTATTTCTAGTATTCCTCCATTCCCCTTCATCTATCTTTTTCCTTTATCATCTTTGTTTCTTCGTCTTCTTAATATAATCTACATATTCCGCTACGTTCTCTTATTCTTCATATTTTTTCACCAACACTATAATAAATTCAACTACTTCACATTTTCTTCATATACTAGTTATTTTATTTATCTTCTTTCTTTGCCCCTTACATTCAAACACAGGTGACTTATCTCCTGTTAAAATGAGTGAAACTATTATCCCTTACAGTGATAGAGTAAAAAATCTAGGAATTTATATGGACAAAACCTTAAGTTGGAATACTCAAATCATACACATATGTAAAACAATTTTTATGAAAATTCACACACTAAAAAGAATCCGAAATTTCCTTCCGTTGCTTCTCAAGAAGACTTTAGTGCAGTCGCTCTTGATGCCTCATTTTGATTACTGTGACACTCTCTACATGACCTTAACATGAGAATGACAGACAGACAGACTACAACGTGTTCATAATGCATGCGTTCGATTTATTTGCAACGTCCGTAGATCTGACCGTATCACACCTTCACTAAATATGCTGTCCTGGGCCCGTCTCAAAGAGCGAAGAACTATTCACTCTCTCACTTTACTCTTCAATATTCTACAAACCTCTAACCCTAGCTACCTAGCTTCTCGTTTTCAACATTTGTCCTCATATCACGAAATAGATACTCGCTCACAACACCATATCACACTCTCCATTCCTAAACACAGAGCATCCTTCTACACTTCATCTTTCACCGTCTCTTCAGCTCATCTCTGTACTCTCTACCACAACATGTCAGAGACTGTCGGACATTGTCTAGTTTCAAAAATAAATTAAAATTGCACTTTTGAATTAGATTCCTTTCAGTTATAAGCCCTTTTCTCTGCCATAGTTTTGTAAAAATATAGGCTATATATTTTTTTCCTTTCTTTCCCCTTTTTGTTCTCTTTATCAGCCGAAGAATTTATTATCATAGCCTTTTTATCGTGAATTTTATTTAATTTTCGTATTTCTTTTCTTTTTTATTATTATTTTATTACATTCCATTTTGATATATTCTTCCTTACGTTTTTCCATATTAACCATTTGGACTAAATGAGTTGCTTTCACTATATTCCAATGTATTTTACTTTCTTTTTTTCTATTATGGTATTATTTTCATGTTGTTTAGTTTCGATTTTATTATGGTATTATTATCATTTTTTTTGTAATATGTTAGTATTCTGTTCTTTAACTTTTTGTTAAATTTTAATTGCTTGTATACTTTGTGACCTGGTAGAGTGTAAGAGAAGGCCCTATGGCCTTAAATCTGCCAGTATAAATAAAGAATTATTATTATTATTATTATTATTATTATTATTATTATTATTATTATTATTATTATTATCACAATTTGATATTCTTGTGTCAATATCCCAAACTTAAAATGTTTGCAATCTGTTGAGTTGTTGTTTCGCTTCGAGTCATAACCACGCACTTCACAAAACTGTTGAAACTGACTCCACACATTTCTTCTTCTTCTTCTTCTTCTTCTTCTTCTCCTCCTCCGCTTCAAGGATTGGGCAATTTGCCCGTTCCGGTTTCACAGTGGTCTCCAGCGTTTCCTAGGTCTTCTTCCATCTCTTCTTCTCCTCTGAATATAGTTTAAGGTTACATTGGGAAGTCTATCTTAATAAATTGTCAGTCCAATTTTGTCTATTGCTTATTATTTTATTACCTTCTGATTCAATGTTCAATTTTTCTCTTTTTTCATCATTCCTTATTCTATCCAATCTTGTAGGCTACAGCCTTTAATACTTCTGACGAATCTCATTTCTGCCAACTGAATTTTACTTATTTTTCTTTGAGTTGGTACCCAGGTTTCGTTGCCACAAAACAATGTGAGCAATACCATCACCTTATAAAATTTCATTTTATTCTCCTTCCTAATTTTATTTCTAAAATTTCGTTGTATAGTTCCACATATTGCTTGAAATTTACCAACTTTATATTCAATATCTCTGTCATATTTAAAACTTATTTCACGGCCAAAGTATCTAACATCAGACACCTGTTTCAAAATTTTATTTTCTATTGCAATCTTGAATCTAACCGGATCTTTTTCTTTAAAAGTTTGCTTTCTTTATTGAAATTTTAAAATTGAAGGGTTTGCATAAATTATTTAAAAGGACTTTTATAATTTATTTTCATTTTCTTCGATTATTATTTGATCATCCGCAAACAGAAGAGCATTTATATAAATATCCGCTGATAATTTAATTCCTGGTATACTAAAATATTCCATTTCTTTAAAATGTCGTCTATACAGACCTATATATATTAAAAAGAGTGGGCGATAGGCTGCATCCTTATCTAAGACCTATATTTGTTAAAATCTTCTTAATTATTTTATTTTCAGTTTCTATTACTAGGCTATAGGTATTTGTGTTTCTATGTAAGCTCCGTATAACCGAAATTAAATGTGCTAGGTAGCTTTCTTTTTCTATTGCCCCCACCCTGTGTTTTGTGGCTTTGCATTCTTAATTACTGAATTAATTTCATGATTTGACGCTTTGCCAAAACGATTTTTAATGTCCACCAGTGTCGTCATGTTGCAGTGCATATTCAAGCTTAGTTACTCCTGTTCAATGAACGGGTAAAGTTACAGCTAAAGCCCAAAACGATAAATGGGAACCTGAGATTGCTAGAATTTTCTGAAGAATCTCGGCTGTGATTGGTTCACATCTGAGGCATTAGGTACCGCTATTTGTAGGAAGTAGAATGAAGTAACATAAGTGAAATAGTTACAGTAACAGTCGCTTGTTTTAACAGTCGAATAATGATTTCCTCGTAACTAGGCAACCCAATTATTCAGAAGCTGCTAAATTAACGAGAATACTATCAGATGGCACCCGTTAATAATTATAATTAAGAATTCCTGTCGCATGTGCTAAAGGGTATCAAACTTTGGGGCGGAACCACACTCATTTCTTATCTCCCGAAAGAATCTCGGAAGCAACAGCACGGCCCACGGGTTGGCGATCCTTTCGCAACACCTGCTGAGGAAGAAATTCACATACAGGCCCCCACTTATGACAAAGAATAATGAGGTGAGCAGCTACTGTACGCCAGAGACACCTCGAGGCGCTTTCCGAATTAGATTAGAGGCATGCCAATCAAAGCTTTTATTTGAAATAAACGCCATACCTCTGCTCAAATTATTTTGTCTTGGTTTTCCCATCCTTTGTAACTTATCCCTTTAGGGGATATAACACAATAATTTGCTGGGGCTAATTTGGCACCCCCACTGATTTCTATCCACCACCTCAAATCTTAATGAATGGATTCGGTGCAACAGTGGGCTACGTTCGTGTACTGGACTGTCATAGCTTTTTCTCACGTTTGTGTTTCTCTATTTGGAAGTTATTATTCTTTTGACACTTAAATTACCACTTCGAAGCAGGAAAGAATAGTTTCCATAGCAACCAGTACCTTCAACTTTCATTTTCATGTCCTTAGTACTGGTAGTAACATGGTTTCCAAAGCAAGTATTCAGAAACCACATAAAATAATTAAGATTGTTATTGCTAGTCATAAAAAATAATTGTAGTTATTATTATTATTATTATTATTATTATTATTATTATTATTATTATTATTATTATTATTAGAGCCCGGATGTTTAGGCATTTATTTTGGTTAAAATAGGCAAGCATAAAGGCACTAAAAATAGTAAAAATAGGCAGCGAAATAGGCATTCATTATTCATGGAAGCAGACAAAAAATAGTCAAATACTTAATAAACTATCCCATATGGTACTCACTTTCCTTGGTTACATGTCACAACAAGATGCTTTTTTAAGTTGTCAACTGTCATAGTGAGCCGCCTGTCAGACAGAACGTTTTTCATGGTGGAAAAAGTTCTTTCTACTTCTACTGAAGTGATTGGAGCAAACTTAAAACAACTTCTTTCAGAGATCGGGAAAAACTGACTGTGTATTGTCTCAAAAAGAGGGGTGTGAGAAGAGATTAGAGACTTCAAAGTACGCGTGACTTGTGCGTGCAAGCGATAATAATAACGGGACCTGGAAACTTGCTTTTAATACTTCCCTCATCCCCGAAGTGACCTGAGCACTGAGGGTTATACTGTTCAAACATGTTTGTTAAGTGACATAAACGATGGAATAGGTAGGGGAGAAAAGTTTACGACTTCTTGGAAACATATGTATTGCTGGAGAATAAGATTCTCAGCAAATATGTGTGTGAGATGAATATATATTTGAAAAGTCCACTGCAAGAATGATGGATGTCATTTGGAATATATTTTGCAAGAGAAGCAATTGAAAGTTTGAAATGCTTAGCGCTCAAAGCTTAACTGTGATTTTCCGATCATTACTGGACAATGACTATCAGTGTTAATGCCACATAACTCTCTATGTACATTCTATAGGTCTTAAGCTATGCATTGACAGTCTTGGTTCATTTTCGACAAGAAAGTGACATCCATCATTCTTGCAGTGGGCTCTTCATTTTTTAATTTGTACAATTTATTTTTTCATATAATTTATGTGCAGTTTGTTTTAAATGCATTAAAAATATAGAAAATGTACAATAACGACGTAAAAAGTCTAAAAAAAGGAATTTAATCTTAAAATAGGCAACGGGAGCTAAAATAGGAAAAAAAAAAAAGCAAAATAAAAATCGGGCCTATCGTCCCTAAATGTGTGGAAGCGTGTTTAGGTATTTCATACATACACTCAGTTTAAAAAAGGCATTTTGGCTAACATCCGTGCTCTATTATTATTATTATTATTATTATTATTATTATTACTGTATCACTATCATCATAAAAATTATGAAAAATGTAGCAAAACATTTTGAACTGGAGAAACACAAGAGGAAATTCGAAAATCAGATCTTATAGTAAGAGATCGAACAAAATACAAAATTGGAGTAGCCTACGTAGCTTACCTACTTCTATACTTGGTTATTTAACTCCACTGTACGAACTGCGAGATTACCTACCTTTCGCATGTTGGTAGCATTAGTGAGAGCCAAACTGCATTTTCGCCAGAAGGGACTGATGATTCGTCATGGAATTACCTGATATTCGTTTTATAGTTAAAAAAAAAACATACAAATATCTGATAGCGCAAGCACGGCTGACCACTAAAGGCAAATAAGTTGCTGCAAACATTTCAAAAATGTCGTTCCACAGGGACTATTAATTTTCTGTTGCATGCCATACTACTATTACATACTAAGAAATTTAGAATTGGTTGACATTTCCAGAAGTCGCATTATTGGTCCTTATTCTCTTCAAAGAAGCAACCAATAGTAGTTCTAATAAGACAGTAGGCCACCAGCGTATTTTAGGCGGTAGCACGGTTTCCTATTGTTTCGGAGTTGCGTTTGGATGTAGGTTCGAATCCTGTTTGGACTGATTATCTGATTAGGTTTTTTTCTGAGATTTCCTCCAACTGTGAGGTAAATGTTACGTAATACATGGCGAATCCTCGCCTCGCCTCACCTCACCTCACGAAATACCATCTCACTATCACCGATTCCACCGACGCTAAATAACCTAATAGTTGGTAAAGCGTCGTTAAATAGCTAAGAAAAGACAGTACCACTGTATACATAGCTTTCAGATCTCTATAACTTTTGATTGAGGTTTTTGGAGAGCGCATCATTTCTAAAAGTCTATGACCCCCACGCTCCCCAGACCTGATGTCACCAGAATTTTATCAATTGATAACAAAAAAATGAGCAGTGTTTCCAGATAGCACACACACAGTTCATTAACTACAAGCTGCGATAGTTGGGTATACAGACCCAGTGACTTTTTCACTATAAGAATTGTTGAGAGTGTACAAGTACAGTGTATATAATTAAAGAGTCCATTGTACAGCCTAATGTACTGTAATAATTTTATTAGCTATTCAAATTGAGCATTCAAGTTCAAAATGTTTTCGAATGCTCAATGGAAATCTTATTTGAACCAAACACACATTTTCCATGTCTTTCTCTTCTTCTCTCATCATTTGATCTATTTGAGACGTGATATTATATTGTTTGACTTTGAACATGACTCGTAAAATAAAGTGTACAAATTTCAATATATTTACTTATTTTTTTTTTATTTATTTATTTAACCTGGTAGAGATAAGGCCATCAGATCTAATATATGTATGGAACCCAGAAACAAAGTCTCAAAAAACAAAACTAGAAAAGAAACTCAAATAAAATTTTATAAAGCAACAGTCATACCAACACTTTCAAGGCTAGTCCTATATGGATGTGAAACATGAGTAATCGATAGACAACCAAAAAGGAAAGTTGAAAATGTCAAGATGAAATTTTTAAGATGTAAGTTATAGCAGGATATTCTTGCAGAGATGAAGACAATAACCTCATCATTAACAATTAATAACACATTTTTTAAATTAACGACAAAACAGAAGAAAGGAAATAAAAATGGAAAGAACACGTTTCATTAATGAACAATTATAGAAGAACTTACCAAGCAATGACAAACAGACTCACTGGGAAGAGAGACGTCGGATGCCATCGAAGAAAATGGGAAGATGATTTCCTATGTGAGCAGAGCGGAGCCTAACTCTTCAATCCTTGTAGCCGACGACGGTGATGATTATGATGATAATGACGATGGTGCTAGTAATGGTGATGATGAACACGATGAAGATAATGATGATATACGAAGGTGCAGTTTGACACTCAAGGGCAAGTGACATGAAGGAGCTTGATGTTAGCACAGATAATGTAAAATGTGTGAGAGATTCAGAACACGAGGGTGTCGAGTGGTTTACAATTACGTATGACATGTTCCAACGACTAGGTTACGTGTTTTAAATGCTGGATCACTGGACTTCAGAAACGTGGAGCTCTCATTATGGTGACCTACTACACGTATTTAATGCAGTTTTTGCGTGCAGATTCGTTTAATGTCCCCTTCTCCAAATGCAAAGCGTAATGTTAATTTCTTCATAGATGTCTACCTTCGAATAATGGCCGTTACACTTCATAGTGGCTTGTACTGTACCTGCGATGCCGCTTACATTTTCGTGTCTTTAACTTTATTAAAAAACTGAAGAATTGCAATTAAACTCGAACCAATTTTCAGTATATATGTGACAAAATAAGTGAAACTTTATTGCAGAACAGTTAGAATTAGAACTTTTTTGATATTTATAATGATTTAAAGTTTTTCATATTGATACAAGGTATATAATTACTGAAGCTTTCCTGGCGACGTGATAACTAAAAATTTTCTAGGGCTTCCAGCCAGGTCCATCCTGAAGATGAGGAAGATGAACATCCTCGAAACGTCGGTGGATCACCAACTTATGATCTGGCTGGAAGCCCGAGAAAATTTTGAGTTACAAGGTATATAGTGCTGAATACTGACAAGAAATAAATCGAATGGTAGACGTTAACAGGAATAAAGTTTTTTAGAATAATTTCAGGGCGTATTCAAAGAAACCACTACGCAATGAACACATTACAAAACAAATTATATTTTAAAGTCGAAAGTCAAAATCAATTTTACTATCACTTTGCTTAATTTTTTTTTTTTTTTTTTTTTGGCGTCTCTGCTACACTACTCTGCTCTGTTTTTTCCTAGCATTCCACTTGTTTATTATTGTAATTAGGATGAAGGTTGGTAATACTGTGATACGAGTAATATTGTGAGAGTCTGTTTGAGAATTTATTACAATTTTACTGAGCGAGAGAAGAACCGGTTTTGTACAGCAGCTTGTCCACGAACATTCCCTTACTACGCTGACGCGAAAAACAGATCTTCCTCTCGCTCTGTAAAATTGTAATAAATTCTCAAAAGAACTATCACAATATTACTCGTATCACAGTATTACCAGCCTTTACCCTATTCCTACATGCAATACAAAATGAACACAAAGAATGAACATAGCGCAATAGGTTGGGTTACACTCGTTTCTCTCGTCACCAATACACCACCTTCCCTCATTTCATACATGATTTATAATCTATCTTAAAAAGTGTAATTAGATATGTGTGTGAACATAACAAAAGGGTGAAAAAATAAAATATATTATTAGCTGTAGATGTGGAATTCTGGTGAAGATCTTAGTGTAACCCGAGAAAAACTCTCTACAACATCTGCTTTGTCCACCACAAATTCCTCATGACCTGACCATGTATCAAACCCAGGCAGCATGGATTGAAAACCAGCGCGCTGGCGTTGAGACACAGAAAACGAGAAAATTTGAGAGGAATATGCTCTGCAGAATATAAAATTCAAAAGTACTAATTGACTCCACCACGTTTCGAGAACGCATATTACGATTACTTCTTCTCCTAGCAAAGTACGAACCACAAGGACGTCGAAGACTTGGGGACTTGGGGTACCTATTTAGACCAGGTGGATAAATAAGGACGCAAATGCTTAGCTTTATTAAAGTATCAAGAAAGACTTTTCTAGCAACACTTGAAGTTCTCATTGAATTCTATCTGTATTAAATTTAATAATTCCTATGGAAAATTGAAAGATTTTCACGATGTCAGAATTTTATGATAGAACAAAGTAACAAAATAATATCTGATAGTGGTTTCTACAGCAACCTATTACGAGTATGGAAGGTGGACGACCCAGTTTTGTTAATCCAATTCCTCTGCACATGATATGACAGTTTAAAATTCGCGTGCTCTAGTTGCTATGAAACATCTCTGGCAATTACTAAATCTAATTTTATTTGAGTCTTTTTGCTTTCGTTTTTATAGGCCAGTATTTCGCTTAAAATCGTTACAGGTTTGTGAATCACAAGATGTAAAACATAGCAGTATGTCTGATTTTCCCAGGACACATTCTTATTATTATTAATTATTATTATTATTATTATTATTATTATTATTATTGTTATTATTAAAATTATGTTCTCAAACACCTCAGAATTTACTGTGTCAGTCTACGAGTAAATCTTATATGGAATCTGGAATACAATTTTTAATAGCATGTTTAATGAAACTTGAAGTTATCACTACAATTATAGGAAACGTCACTTCGACTCGACGTTTAATATTGTTTCAGTTAATTATTTAACTCTGCTATTTAGGATTTTCAGAATACACTGTACTGGAAAAATACCGATAATGCTACAGGTCATTGTTACCTCGTGAAACCAATAATGTATGTGTGCGCCGTAGCTTATAGTAAGAATCTTATGGTGGTGGTAAGTGAACTAATTAGCTTCAAGTGGAAGCGTAGCGAGGGAGGGAAGCTTCTCAGTCCACTTTCTGCTACCCCTCAGGGGTACCTAGGTTTCACGAGATAACGAATGGCTTATATAATGCATAATAATTCAGTCCATTTCCGTATTTTGCCTCTATAGTTCAAAAGTCATTTGCTGAATTCATCACATACACGATATGGTACGAACAACAACAACAATAATAATAATAATTATAATGATAATAATAATAATAATAATAATAATAATAGAGTACCGGTACAACAATAAAATTACACAACACTTCAGCCCATCTTGTGCTATTACATATTATGGTAGCGAAAGTTGACTACTAGATGCAAAGATAAATCCACATTTAAATACGCCGAGATGACGTTTATGGAAGAACAGTATAATACAATTTTATTGGTTAGGATTTCAAACCAGAACACTAAATATTGAAAAACTCAAAGTAATAGCAACATTAGTATAGGAATAATTGGATTGAACATGTAAACCGAATGTTCAGATCAAGAGCCCCAAAAATGTAATGAAATACGACTAGACCTATTAACTCCAAATCGAAGAAGAGGACAGTGCCGACCGAAAAAGAAACTGACGGATGAATTCTAAGGCTAAAACATGTCAACACTGATCTATATCCTTGAAAGCTAAATAATGATAACGATGATGATGATGATGATGATGATGGTGGTGGTGGTGGTGGTGGTGCTGGTACTACTACTACTACTACTATTATTATTATTACACAATAATAACGCCCTCTGTTATCACTCAAATTCAGATACAAATCGAGCGGATCTGCGTTCGGTTCCAGGGAGCGAAGTTGATATTTATCTTTCTCTCATAGAACTACCACGGAGACTGTCTGCCTTGGCTTTTGGCTGGGCTTTTTAAGAGGGCTAAACCGGGACTAGTCCGTACACTTGGACACGCTTTCGCCCATCGTACACCCTATATATGCGATGACTAGGGTGATCAGATTCACATCGATAAAAAAGAGGACACAAAGCTCCAAGAAGAAGAACATTGTTCGAAAAAAGGGGACAGAAAATATGTACTTAGATTTAGGCTTAGGCCTATATTATACTTTAAATTACGTCAATATTTATTTTATTACAAAATATTCACAATATATATTTAGGCTTATGTCATACTTATAAGTCTGTTAACATATATTTTATTACAACATAATTATTAGCTAGATATGAAAGTCAAGGGAACTATAATTATTAAAGAGGACAGAAAATATTTGTTTAGATTTACATTCGCACCTCAGTTTCTCGATTTACTAGCTACCTCTGAGCAACGACCATAACAAGGAGGAGCAAAGGGAGTTATGAACGTTGGTAAAGAGTGTATTCCGTCGATGCTGCTACCACCTACAGGCAAATTACTTGAAAAGGGTGTCAAATAGATAATTTCAAAATATCAGGCATACAATTTCGAAATGGAGGACATTCCTTCATTTTTTAAAAAAATCCGTCCGGACCCTGGACAAAGGTCTAAAAAGGAGGACATGTCCGGACAAAAGAGGACGTGTGGTCACCCTAGCGATGACTGTCCGAGTCCGACTGGTGGCCTGAGTGGCATTCGTGAATCTGCCACTGGCAATTGGGTCATCCTACCTCAGTTCCTAATACAGCCAGATCCCACCCGCACACGAATAGCCTGATAAGCCCCAGGGGCCCAAAGTTCCAACCCCTTCCTGATCAGACGATGCTGACAGGTGGGCTATCCTGCCTCAGCCCCTGGTAAAGCTAAGTCCCATCTACACACGAGCAATCTGATAAGACCCAAGGACCTGGTGTCCCAAGCCCTCCCTATAACAGCATCTGAATCCCATACTACCACAATACGTAACCCCAGCTTCTTTTATAATATTGTAGCGGATAGGTGAAATGAGGGGGAGGTAAAGAGTATTAGTGAAATGGTAGAGGTAAACGGAAGTACCCCGAGAAAACTCCTCTGACACATCTCCTTTGTTCACCACAAATTCCATCCCAACCTAGCCGGATATCGAACCTGGGCCATCTGGATGGAAGACCAGCGCGCCAGCACTTGAGCCAGAGAAGCGAGCACTATAGGCCTACTGTCTTAAGCGGCGGCCGTGAAACACCGAAGATTAGTTCTGCTAATGGAATGTATATTGTTGCTTAATGATTCTAAAAAAAATTAGGATGGATTGGGCGAAAGGCTGAAGTGGATAATATTTATTAGTATTATTATTTTCAAATTTTAGCGCATAATTTTACTGTTTGGATTACTTCACTACTGCCCCTATATACCAAATAAACAAATATTCAGGAACTGCAGTAAGAGAATTGCTATTTCCTTCATGTTTTTAATCTTGTTCAACGAAAACGAATAAATAAATAAATATGTATACCACTTTAGCATTAAACCGTCACTAACGTCAACGTAATTCGTATTTCTCTTCTTTTTTCCCCCTCCACTTCTCCTTGTGTGCGCAAATGGAGATATCACAGTTAGAGGCGCGAACATTTCTTCAAATAATGGCGTTGAACTCAACAATGGAATATAACCATGGCAACAGCTAAATTGAGTTGCACAATGCAGTCATTTGTCATGGTGTAGATTGGACAGCTCTCTGCCCAGACTTTCCTTACTCTTATTTTTTGTTATTATTATTACTGTATTATTTTTTGTGTGAGATTTGTGAACCCCTTCTCGATTAGCTGGAAGTCAATTTAAAGTCCGGGTGCTCTGGCATGGACAGTCCTAAACAGGTTAAACTGGATACCGTAACAAAGAAATGGTTCAAATTCCCTTTATAATGTGCTTCATTGTTACACAAGTGAATGTCCAGTAGTAAGAGCCAAGAAAATTTCCTATAAACTTTCAGAGTCCGCATAAACAAAAAACTTGTTTTAAATAATGTTCTGGACATACAGTAATGGTGTTTGAAAATTATATCTTCATAATCATTATAGGTCTATAAGACCGACTTGATGGCGTCTTTAATTGTTTACTTTACTTGACAATAAATACAAAATCAATTAAGAAGCGATTATTCAACAAATAAATTTCAGACTTTTATCCTTCTTTAAGCCAGCAATCGTGTTTAACAGCGAAACAAATTCTTCGAGTTCGAGTTCAAAAAGTCTCGAAAGAAGTTTTCTACTTTTTCATATGTGTTAAACCGTCTTTCTTGTAGAAATTTTGCCATGGCAATAGTCACATGACGCAACTTGTAGACTCTAGACTGGATGAGACAGCATATCGATGCCATTTAATTTCTTAGATTTTTTGCCTGGGCCAATCTTAACCCGTTGTACTGGAGCATTGTCTCTTTGAAGGAGCGCACGCTTTTTGTTGAGCGAAGCTGAAAAGTGATGCATCAGTGCTTTGAGTCTCGATCCAGTTGTTCGAAGTAGAGTACGAAGTCAATGGCACGACTATTTGGGACAAGTTCGAAATGCAGACTACCTTTGTAACTCCAAACATGTATCATCTTGTGCCCCAAACGCCTTATCTCAATGCTGAGGTTCTTCACCACCGAATACTTCCTATTTTCTCGTATCAGGATTATGCAGACATAGATTTTTGACGTGGATACCGGTACACTTTAAAATCAGTACATCTGAGAAAAGTTGTGCGAGGAAAAAAAAAAGTTATAACTTTAGCTAATACCTCAAAAAATATAACTGATAGTCAAAACTGACTTCGATAACCGAAAGATAGAAGCACCTAACAATACCTATTTCATAGTGACGTGCATGCGCGGGAGATCTTCCGCCATTTCTTGTTCAGCCAATCGTTCGCGCTGGTTGTGAGTCACGCTTCTTCAGGTCAGATAGTGACGGAGGAAATAAATTAAATACCGGTATATTGATATTGCAATATATTGCAAACCTAATTTCTATAATCGATATATATCGCAGAAAATATATTGATATAGGGAACGATTATCGATATATCGCTATTCTGTAAGCAAATTGCATTTTTAGGTGTACATTCACTGTATTACAATAAAATTACTTAAATTTCAATATTACTTTTTACCATTGAAATTAACATCATAACAGTCAAAAGCATAAATGTAAAATTGTAACAATAAACAATACAATACCACACGATATAGCCTAGATCCTAATCTAAATCAAAATATTATGGTGGAGGTAAGGTGACCTTAAATGATATAATGAGAAAGAGTTAAGTGAACTCTACATGGTTTGAGCATTTTATATTGGAACACGATTCAATTGTTCTAATTATATAGGATTCAATCCAGGATACAGATGTAATGCTCTTTTCTACCTAACAACGTAATAATTTTTAAATATAAGTAAACAGAACTTGTAATTATTTTTAAATGTAAGTAAACCATACTTAGAATGTTACAAGTTACCAAACTTCATAGTTGATTTGATACAATCATTCTATAGCAAATTCCCATTGCAAGTTATTGTTACACTCAAACATTCAAAACAACAATGGCGGTGGTGATGATGATAATGATAATTATGATAGAGAATTTTTATGCACTAAAAGATATAATAAGAAAACAATGTCAGTACTAGGTTGTGCACAGATATCGTAGCCGTAAACAAATGTCACATCAGTATTAAATCCTTGTTTCTCTTTCCATTTCAGAATATACAGATAAAAGTTTTGATACCCGTTTTGAAGTCAGACTGTTACCTTTCAGGGTGGGAGTTGCTCCTGCCTTGGATAACATTAATAACAATATTAAAACAGTGGTAGATAAACCTCCTGACTTACGTTCGCACACGTTGCATTTTGAATTTGGTGCTGCATATTAAACAGTTTGAATTCGAATTCCAGTCCAGCCAATTAGAACAAGATATTAAGTGAGGTTGCACAATTAAGTAACTGTCCACCTTCGTTAGCGCCATCTCTCGGGAATTATCGGAGTTATCTAATGTGGATTTTGTTGGTGTTGATAATGATAATCAGGAAAAGGATTTATATGTAAATACATATTTACTTATAAAGCTAATATAATTTATATTTTGCATTATCTTTATGTTTCACAATGTGTAGGGTTGAAAAATCCTACTTTTATTTTCCATATTTTTCCATATTTTAGAGTTTAGTACATATTTTCGTTAATTTCCATATATTTTCCATATTTCATATAAAACAGTCCATATTATATTAGGTTTAACAATAAAACAAAACAAAATTCCATTAACTTTTAAAAATACATTTCAACAATAGAGATTTAAACACATGTTCAGTAATCCCTTTAACATCAGAGTTATTTGAAAATTAGCAGTCCTATCAACAATGGGAAAGTAAGTTACAAAACTGTATTAATTTAATTTAAAATTTTTAACAGACTTCAGTTGTGCAGCTCAACAGTTAAATGCCAGTCAGAGTACACATAGGTTCAGTTTTGTAAATCATACTATAAAGACGGTAAATATGCCAAAAGTACGTCATTCAGTCAATTTAAAATCAAAACTAACAAGTTACATTTCAGAATTTAAAGAAGATGGTTTATCAACTGACAATAAAATATTATTTTGTAATTTGTGTCAGTGTGCAGTATCATCTACACAAAAGTTCCTGGTGCAACAACACATTACAACTAGTAAACATCAGGCCAACAAACAACTAAATTCCAAGCAGAGACAATTGTTTTTAACACAACCAACAACATCGAATGTAAGATCTGAGTTTAACATCGACCTGTGCCGTTCTCTCATCTCTGCTGATATTCCTCTCTACAAACTAAAGAATAAGGTCTTCAGGGAATTCCTTGAAAAATATACTCAACATACAATCCCGGATGAGTCAACACTTAGGAAGACGTATGCTCCATCCATCTACGATGAGACAATACAGAAGATAAGAGATGAAATTAAAGATAGTTCAATTTGGGTTTCCATTGATGAGACTCCCGACAAAGAAGGTAGACTTGTTGGTAATGTAGTTATCGGTTTGTTAAGTGAACAATATTCTGAACGAATTCTTTTACATTGTGATGTTCTAGAAAAGTGCAATAACAAAACTATAGTTAAACTGTTCAACGAAGCTATGGGTATCCTGTGGCCAAAGGGTATTATGTACGATAATGTGTTATTCTTTATTAGCGATGCTGCCCCTTATATGGTCAAAGCTGGACAAGCATTATCTGTTGTATATCCTAAATTGACTCATTTTACTTGTGTGGCGCATGCATTTCATCGTGTGGCAGAAGTGGTCAGAGACAATTTCCCTAAAGTAGATTTGTTGATTTCATCAGTGAAAAAAGTATTTCTCAAAGCTCCCAGTAGAGTTAACGTGTTGAAAGAAATGTACCCTGAAATTCCATTGCCACCAAAGCCAATTTTAACTAGATGGGGTACATGGCTAGAAGCAGTTGAATATTATGCCGAACATATAGACTCTATTAACAATGTTCTCCTTGCATTGGACTCTGAAGATGCAGTCTCAATTGATACTGCGAAAACAGTTACCTGTGACATAAGTGTGAAGAATGACTTAGCTCACATTCAGCATACATTTTCATGCATCATAAAAACGCTCAAAAGTCTCCAAAATAGGCACCTTTCGCTATCTGAAAGTTTTGAAATTATAAATAGTACTGTGGAACAACTGAATCGTGGTAGAGGTAAAGTTGCAGATGCAGTAAGAGCTAAGGTGGACACTGTACTTTCAAAAAACCCTGGATATGAAGAACTACAAAAGGTTGTTGCTGTGATGAGTGGTGAATCAACAGTGAAGATTAACTTGGACTTATCCCCAGCAGACATTGTGAAATTGAATTATGTACCAGTTACTTCTTGTGACGTCGAACGCTCTTTTAGTCAGTATAAATCTATCCTCAGAGACAATAGAAGAAGATTCACTTTTCAGCACTTGAAAGAAATGTTTGTAACCTATTGTTATGGTAACAGACAATAAAAATTGTGTTTTGTTGAAACTACATTGGAAGATAAGGTACGTCCATTATATTTTTTGTTTAGTTTGATTAAAATGTACCAATATTTAACGTACATAGTCATTTTTTTATAATTTTAAGTCCATATTTAATTCCATATTTTGGTAAAAATCCATATTTAATTCCATATTTTGGTAAAAATAACTACATATATATTTACATATTTCATATATTTTTAGTCCATATAAATCCGTTCCCTGATGATAATAATTCCATACAAAAAAACGATAAATTTATGAGAAAACCGATAGATTATACGATATATTGAATCAAAATTTCGATATCGATATATCGCTATATCAAAACAAAAATATCGGTATTTCGTAAAAACCGATATATCGTTCCCATCTCTAGGTCAGAATATCTCCAGACTGCAATGTGGTAGGAGGGTTATATTGGACTCAAACGATTTGTCTGAACGAGATCTAACCAGAAAACATCTAAACACACAGGGAAACATTTTAAGTGAAAATCTCGAAGAAGAAAAAAAAAAGCGACTAAAATCGAAATGTCGAAATATTTGCAGCTAAAAGTCCAAGTCAAAATATAGAAAACGCATATCGGATGAAAAAAAGAGCTGAAAAGAAATCCATTTAGCCCAAAATGACCCAAGCCGTACGATGCAGGGCTAATAGAGAAAGGAAGAAAGCCGAAGAGGCGCAACTTGGAGAGCTCCAACCTGTACCGAAAATCAATAAATGTGGACACTGATACGATTCAATAGAAGTAGAAAGACATACCGAACCAATAAGCGCAAATTACAGGGCAATAAACTATACGTTTGTTACTCCTCTTAGATGTCATTCGTTATCTCGTGAAACCAAATTCTTGCGTGTGCCTTAACTTATAGCAAGAGCCGTATGATGGGGGGCTGTGAACTAGCTAGCTGTAATTGGAAGTGTAGCGAGGAAGAGAAGCTTCTCAGTCCACTTTGTGCTTCCCCTCAAGCGCAGGTAGGTTTCACGATATAGGCTGAATAATAATACAGTGATTAATACATTAATTAAATGAACAACTGTTATGAAGGAGTGCCATTTTCTTTATATACAATGGACATGGAATTAGAAGATGAAGATGTAGATGTGGAAGTAGGATATGGTACTTTATTTAGTACAATGGATTCATGTTCATTGATTTACGGGGAAAAAGTTGGCGATATTCACTAAACAAAAGAACGACCATGCGATCGATAAATTGATAGTGATAAATTGAGCTGCAAAAATTATCGCGATGTATGACTGTGATTGGTTGGAATTCGAAATGTCATTATACTTCAGTGGTCGAAAATGGAATGACGCCATATAATTGAAATAGTCTACAGTAATCTCACTAGAGGTTTTGATTTTATCGATAAATCTGCGACTAAACTGTCTTGAAAATGTAGGCCTATTATTGTACCACCTCATCATTACAAATATTTCGCTAGATGGCAGTAGTGTGTTATGATCTGCTGTTCTCTTGTTACCAGTTGTGCAAAATATACAATCTTCATTGAACTCTATGGATGATTACTAGTCAAGAAGGCTGTGTTGATTTATCTTCATTTTTATTAAAACCGTTACACTCCACTTCAATTATCAGTATATATTAAACAATCTCTGATACGTGACTATATATAATCTCATATATGAAGCAGAAGCTTCAACACAACCTAAATAAAACAAACAACATAAACGTTAGAAAATTTTTAATTAAGGATAATGCATTAAATATTAATAATTTAAAAAACTACAATGTTGGCAAACAAAGAAACAAATGCTATGGAGGTGATAAAAACAAATGCTAAGGAGATGATGAAAACAAATACTAGGGAGGTGTTAAAAATTGTAGGATAAGCAGCCATGATTGATTGAATCACGTCGTTCCGTAACGTTTTATTGGTCAAAAGTAGTATGACGTAATAAAAGTGTAATACTCATAAATAAAAATTTTCTCGTCGTAATTCTTTCTCACCTTCTTCTTTTCTCTGTCTTATTCTGTTTATATTTATTTTCCTGACTCTTTATCTATGTTCAGCTTTCTTTTCTTCTTCTTTCATCGACTTGTTCATATTTGCTTCTTTATTTTTATCTTTGCTTTTTATTTCTTCCTTTTTTCTATTATAGTATGTTAATATTTCCTTCCCTTCTATTTATTTTTTTTCCTTTTCTCTTAAATATAATATTTATCTCTTTCTTGGTTCATTAATTCATGTTTCTTTCGCCTTTACTTCCAAACTTATCTTCTTTCTTTCATCCTTTCTCTTTTTCTTTATTTCTTTCTTCCCTCCTTCCTTCATCTGAATTTTGATTCATTCTTTCACTAATTTTTAGTTCCTTCTAGTTCTAACTAATTTTCTAAACTTCTTGCTTACTTAATAAACTTCGGAGCTACTAACATTATCATAGGAATTTATTATACAGAACCTAGGCCTACTTGCATGTCATTTTAATAAAAGAAAATTCAAGTTTATATATACAAAATACTGCAGAAATCACATGCATTTGTTGCTAACCGAAATCTGAAAATAAAAAATAATTTCATATCTAACTAACGTAACAAGTTCTGGAACGTTTTTGGCCGGAATGAAAGCTATCGGCAGCAATTACTGCTATCTTGAAACGAGTATCCTCAAAGTATGGCTTCCGCGAAAAGAAACAAAACAAAACGAAATCAAGTTAATACCGCAGAATTACACAGCGGACTTGATGGGGTAATCATTTCAGGGACATTAATGCTCCACTAAATCAACTGATAATTTGAAAATTTCATAAGGGAAACGCAACATGTAATTATGTTTTTGTGTCGTGTTTACAATACGTGGGTATATCAGCGATCCATTTATGTATATTACGTCTAGTGTAAAACAATACACCCAAGAAATTTCAATACCACAAAACTTGTTAAAAAATACCGGTATCAATCTTCAGAGGACTTTGTTGTGGCCTAATTGAAAGCTTTTCTCTTTAGAAGTCTAGAGGGTCTTGTTTCGATATCTAGGAAAGTTTTATCTCCTTTCGTAGGGATAGAGAATGTGTCTTGCCTTGAATTTGCCCTCTGTTGTCTCGGGTGTGTGTGTTACAGACTAATCAAATCAGCGGGAAGACTCGTTACTTGTGAAATGTATAGTTTTACTCAAAATCCTCACAAGCAAGACTGTTACACATGAAGTGCCTAGTATTTGCCAGAGAAGATTTCCATATAGATAACACTGATGTGGTCTTTTTTTGACGTTGATAAATAGTTCAAACTGAATACATGCTTGTACATAAGAGAATTACATGACATTGTGTACTGTTTTCAGAACATGGGAGAGGTGAAAGTAGGAGTAAGAAGGATAAAGTGCATAAGATTTGCTGATGTTTTGTTAGCCTAGCAGAAGAGCAGACGATACAAACGGGTATGCTACTGGAGCTAAATGACAGCTGCCTACAGTATGGGATGAAGATAAATGGAAACAAGACGAAGACCATGGTTGTCGGAAGAAAAATAAAGAAGGTAAATTTCGAATATATTATTTTAATGTACCGAAGTACATATGAATTTCCATGCAGATAATCTGCGTCATCATACGATGAAAGAGTAATGGAACTGAGAAAAATTCTCTCCGGCGCCGGGATTTGAACCCGGGTTTTCAGCTCTACGTCCTGATGCTTTATCCACTAAGCCACACCGGATACCCACCCCTGCGTCGGACAGAATCGTCTCAGATTAAGTTCCAACTCTTGGGTTCCCTCTAGTGGCCGCCCTCTGCACTACGTCATAGATGTCTATGAATGTAGGACTGAAGTCCACACATGTGCTGAGGTGCACTCGTTATGAGTGACTAGTTGGCTGGGATCCCGGCGCCGGAGAGAATTTTTCTCCGTTCCATTACTCTTTCAACGTATGATGACGCAGATTATCTGCATGGAAATATCATATGTACTTTGGTACATTAAAATTATATATATGATATGCGTAAATTACTTCGTGATTTAAGACGGCGCTTATTCCGTCGGATCCCGGCCAACTAGTCCTCATAACGAGTGCACCTCAGCACATGTGTGGACTTCAGTCCTACGTTCATAGACATCTATGACGTAGTGCAGAGGGCGGCCACTAGAGGGAACCCAAGAGTTGGAACTTAATCTGAGACGATTCTGTCCGACGACGGGGTGGGTATCCGGTGTGGCTTAGTGGATAAAGCATCAGCAAGTAGAGCTGAAAACCCGGGTTCAAATCCCGGCGCCGGAGAGAATTTTTCTCCGTTCCATTACTCTTTCATCGTAAATTTCGAATACTAAATGAGGCAGTAGAGCAAGTGGACAGCTTCAAATACTTAGGGTGTACTATAAGCAGTAACATTAACTGCTGCCAGGAAGTCAAAAGGAGAATAGCAATGGCAAAGGAAGTTTCTAACAGAAAAAGGAGCATCTTCTGTGGACCTCTGGAAAAAACTAAGGAAGAGACTAGTGAAGTGCTTTGTGTGGAATGTGTCACTCTATGGGACAGAAACATGGACATTATGATGAAGTGAAGAGGAGTGACTAGAAGCATTTGAAATGTGGATATGGAGTAGGATGGAGCGTGGGAAATGAACAAACAGAATAAGAAATGAAGCCTTGTTGTAAATAATGGGTGAAGAAAGAATGATGCTGAAACTGATCAGAAAGAGGAAAAGGAATTGGTTGGGTGACTAGCTGAGAAGAAACTGCCTACTGAAGAATGCAGTGGAAGGAATGGTGAACGGGAGAAGAGTTCGGGGCAGGAGAAGATATCAGATGATAGACTACATTAAGGTACAGTATATGGATCATATACCTATGCGGAGACAAAGAGGAAGGCAGTGTATCGCAATATGCAGCGTCGTGCAGAAGGAGAGAGAGAGGAAGCATATCCACCAGCAGCCACGGATGCACACTAGTGCAATGTTTTATCCGCGGGTAAGAGACGCTAGCCCGAGGGTGCACTGTGCTGATGACCGCTGGCCTAGGTTATTTCTGGTTGCAGAAGGTAGTTTATTCGAAAACCTAGTGAATTATTGTACTTGTAAATATGGTAATTTAATTTTAAAATATGGTGTATATTTTTAATAATATGGTTTAAAAGTGTTGTTGATTACTGTTTTCGTAATAAAAGGTTAAATAACAAAAAAAAACTTAAAATAAATACACAATTGAAATTATTAATTATTTTGAATCACGTAACCTAAACCTGATAAAATATTCTCAAATCTTTATGTAGTTAATGATAAGTTGGCAACAAATAAAGATCTGACTAATTTAATACACATGGCCAATTACGGAAGATACGACTTTCAATTGTACGTTTCTAATGAAAATGTTTAATCCCAATGTACCACATTTCGAAATCATGCGGTATTATAATTAACTTTAAATGATAAAATATAGATGTCGACAGTGGCGTATTGATTACAATTCACATTATCGGTATTTTATATATTGTGTATTATTATTATTATTATTATTATTATTATTATTATCATCATCATTATTATCTTACGGTATATTTATTAATATTAGGCCTATAAGCCTACTATGTTCCAATAGAACATATTGATGAATATCCTTATAAAATTTCTGACAAGTAATTTCTTCAAAGCCACCCCGTTTTTAACAAATTTTAACTTATGTTTATTTTGTATTGCAAAAAAAAAAAACCGCTTGTGCAAGTATAACGACACAAGCATTTATACAGGGTGTATGGGGTATAAGTGCCGTCTTTTCACAGTCGTCGGGGACGGTCTACAGGATCAAAAAATTGTCCATATAACATAGGGTCACAAATTCATAGCTTTAACAGAAAAAAATATTTCTTCTCTTATTTTATTTGCCTTATACTACTTATATCGTTAGTAAAATTACGAAAACAATTACATCAGTAGGTATATACAGCAAAGAGTTAATATTAGTTTAAATAAATATTTGTGTGTTCTATTACGTTTTCGTGAAATTAAATAATAATGCATGCTTAAATTTGTTAATATTCTGGCGTGAGAGACGTGACATCGTGTTCAACAGGCAATACTCTGCACAGACGTAAGTACGAGTCAGCTGAGTTCAAGCTCCCTGTCCATAGTCTACTGCCGAGCGGATGACAGTTCAGTACAGGGTATTCAATAAACAACTTACGATATCATTCACAGTTTAGGAATATCATATGTTATTAATTTATTGAGAAAGTCGTCGTAATTCAAGTGAGGCAAGAAGATGTACCGTCAATGTTTTCTGCAATGAAGGTTACCTAATCGGCGAACTTTTGTAACGGTTTTTCAACGATTATTAGAAACTAGGAGTCTCTTACCTCGTTTCAAGAATCACACAAACTGACATTTCTTTAAAAATGCTTTGTGGAAGCGGGAGAGATTAGAATGTTGCATTTAAAAAAAAAGTTTATGTGATTTTGTGCAGTAAATCATTATTGTTTATTTTTAGACGTACAATTAAAAAATGGACCAATACTTACTTACTTACTTACTTACAAATGGCTTTTAAGGAACCCGAAGGTTCATTGCCGCCCTCACATAAGCCCGCCAGCGGTCCCTATCCTGTGCAAGATTAATCCAGTCTCTATCATCATACCCCACCTCCCTCAAATCCATTTTAATATTATCCTCCCATCTACGTCTCGGCCTCCCTAAAGGTCTTTTTCCCTCCGGTCTCCCAACTAACACTCTATATGCATTTCTGGATTCGCCCATACGTGCTACATGCCCTGCCCATCTCAAACGTCTGGATTTCAAGTTCCTAATTATGTCAGGTGAAGAATACAATGCGTGCAGTTCTGTGTTGTGTAACTTTCTCCATTCTCCTGTAACTTCATCCCGCTTAGCCCCAAATATTTTCCTAAGCACCTTATTCTCAAACACCCTTAACCTATGTTCCTCTCTCAGAGTGAGAGTCCAAGTTTCACAGCCATATAGAACAACCGGTAATATAACTGTTTTATAAATTCTAACTTTCAGATTTTTGGACAGCAGACTGGATGATAAGAGCTTCTCAACCGAATAATAACAGGCATTTCCCATATTTATTCTGCGTTTAATTTCCTCCCGAGTGTCATTTACATTTGTTACTGTTGCTCCAAGATATTTGAATTTTTCCACCTCTTCGAAGGATAAATCTCCAATATTTATATTTCCATTTCGTACAATATTCCCGTCACGAGACATAATCATATAAAAAAATGGACCAATATTGCCAATATTGTTAAATAAAATGGAAATTTACCATAAAGTTCTATTAATGAGATTGAAAGTTTGTATTTGCTGCTCGTTTTATGTAAACAACGGTCCGCCCCTGCATTAGAACAGAGCATCTGTTTTGTATCGGTATGTCAGTATCCGTTTGACCTGTCCCGTATACTTGTAAACTCCCTTCTCCCATCCAGCAACGTTGCCAAACGCGTAGTATTGTAAACTTTAATAATTAGTTGAATATTGCAATTAGAAAAAAATTGTAAGGTCATTTTTTCTTCCTTATGACGTGAACAATTATCAGTTAAAGTAATGGCACTTAGTCAACAGTTATTTATATATGACAGGTAAGACACTTCACATAACAAGAAAATCCATGGAAACAATAAAATATATTTAAATAAATTTAATTAATGACAATAATGGAACATGGAACTCACCAAGGATGAAGAATGAAACTGGCAAGATGAATACATTGAAGGAGGGGTAGGAGGACTGTATCGTATGTCGATGTAGATTTTGTTACTCTGACCTAACATTCTAAATGTGCTAAGTGACAATTTTTCAAATTTTATTTTATTCAATCTAAGTAAGGAACATCCATTTGAGAATATCATACTAAATTGTCTTTGTCATAGCTCATTCGTGCGACAAAAGATGGGGTTGTAGGTATCTCAATATCCATTGCGTAGTGTATTTCTCATCAATATCTCACAAAGTTGTTTCTGGTACTTAGCACATTTAGAATTTTAGGTCCACAATTATTCTGCCCGATCATTGATGTACGATAAATCTGAACACGAAACGTTGTCCTGTTATAATTATCACAGCAATAAAGGAAGTCCAAACTACAGTTCTTCTGATTAATTCATAAGTTATTTCGTTCCCGTGTACAGCGATAGAAATTTCTGTGTGACATGTTGATCAAAAACGATCTTCCCTTATAGGAAGTTAATTAATTAACATGGAAATCGGTCTAAGAACGCACGAAGAGACATAAACATAAAAACAAATTATGGTCAATAAACATCCATTTGGTAAGAAAGCAACTAAAATCATGCTACTTCTGTCTGTGCATCGAAATGTACTTTTATCCACTCTTATAGCAGTTCCTTCGTATTTTTAGTAATGACATAGCAAGAAAAAAGATAAGATGAAGACATCAACAATCAAGCCCGAGTGTCACGTTAGGGTAATATTTAACGCTATATTATTTTCCCCGCTTTACCCGGTACGATGTGGCACATCTTCATATTTGCTGATGGTGATGACGAAATCGTTTTCATCCTTCCCTGATTTCGTTTTCCAGGATTGCTGAACGACGTGCAGCTCTTACGTTCATTGGACATCTCCCCTTCCCACTTAGCTCCACTAACAAAATAATGAGCGATCATATACAGTATGATCAAAAACGAAATGCATCAGCCTACAAGAATACATGACATCAAATATAATGCTCAGAAGTTACGTTTTCAGCATTTTTACGTTTGTTTGAAACGTTTTAAAATGCAGTAGAATTAAGATGGATCTAACGGTGATATTGGCGATTATGATATGAAAATAAATTATCATTCTTAAGAGGTGTAGGGTGGACTAAGTTCATTGCTGGTGTTGAAAAGGAATTCAGTATCTTTCGAAGATTTACTGTATATCTTTGTCTTTCGATAAGAATCACTTTTCACCCCATTTTTGGTCAATTGAACATAAAGAAAAGAGCCAATCTTCGAAATATATTGTGATTTTCTTTTGATCATCAGTTGACTAGAGACAGTAGATTTTAGCAACGAAGGGTGCTATTCTTAGACATTTCGCAGCACGCGCTAAGAGCGTACTAAGCTAGCCCCGGCTATCCACTGGTTACTATACCTTGACCAAAACTACTTCCGACTTGACAGTTTACAGAGAAGGGGGAGCAGTGTTGTCATGTTTCCCCATCTTTCGTGTAAGCGAGTGCGCTGTCGATAGAGTGCAGTAATGAACGACTTACATGAACACATACATTCCTAACCAATTTGTTGAACACTAGGCATTAAAATTTGTGTATATTATTTTTATTAGTCTATTACTAGTATTATTATTATTATTATTATTATTATTATTATTATTATTATTATTATTAGGCCTAGTAGTAGCAGCAGCAGCAGCAGCAGTAGTAGTAGTAGTAGTAGTAGTAGTAGTAGTAGTAGTAGTAGTAGTAGTAGTAGTAGTAGTAGTAGTAGTAGTAGTAGTAGTAGTACCGGTATTCTTCAATGTAATACCGTTAGAAAAGCGTCAAAAGGACTGTAAACTGTAAAAACAGGTTAAATTTAATACGAAGCCTCTACTTTTACGAGTGACGTTATTATTCAATGTAATATTGTTAGAAAGGCCTTGAAAAAATTGTAAACTATAAAAATATTTATGATTAAAAATCTTCACGGCCTTTTTCTTTTCCAATATCGATAACAGTACTCTTATTAATTTTAACACCAGCAGCAGTTCTCATTACGACTTGTGCCAAAGGTGAAAGAGGTCCGCCATTATCTTTTTTCCTCTCAAAATACTCTCTTACGTTACAAACCATCTCTCGCGCTTGCCTCTTTAACGGACACCTTGTACAATATTCTTTGTTCTCTGCCTGCCATTCCTTCCTTTCCACATTGCACAGGTCATCTGTTTAGACACTCTCGCAGAAACTAGAAAACAAACACTAGCCACACATTCCACCAATGACAACGAAGGTAATACGTGTAATATAATTTAAACACATTAATTATCGATACTCTAAAACAATAATACAACTAAATAATATTTTTAATTCACACAAAGCACGCGCTAACCAGCCAACTCAAAGTCATTCCGGGCACGGTATTCACCACTAGGCCGTGGTATTCAAGTGCAGCTTGTAAATATAGACACGGCAACACCGTCCCGTTACCATGGTTACGCGTCTCTCGTGATTGGTTGATTTGAATGGTTGCCATGGTAACATGATAAAGGCGCCATTTGTCAGGTCGGAAGTTGTTTTGGACAGACCATAGTTCAGAATTCAAATCATATCATATCGCTAACACTGGTTTATGAATACGTAAAACGCTGATCATCCACCGGAAGCCCGCGCTAAAAATGTCTATGAATACGGCCCTTAAAATTTAAATTTAGCAGACTAAAAATCAAATTAGCTTTTTTGTAGCACTTTTAATGCTAGAATTTAGGATTTTATAGCATTTTGGGATGGAACACCTTTTTATGGAAAGTTCGACGGTAAAACTTCAGTGACATCAATGTGTTAACAGGTATATTTTCTATTTTCCAGTTAAAATTTTCAAAATAATAAATAAGTAAAACTACATATAAAATTACAGTAGAATTGTGAACATTAAGGATGCTATTCATATACATTTCGCAGCACGCTCTACAAGCGTACTAAGCTAGCCCCGGCTATCCACTGGTTACTAGTACAGAATTCAAATCATATCCTATCGCTAACACTGGTTTATGAATACGAAAAACGCTGATCATTGACCGGAAACCCGCGCTAAAAATGTCTATGAATACGGCCCTAAGAAACATGCCAAAGATGTGGTGTAATTTTATCCCGACCCATTTTGTTAAATCATAAACATCCGTTACCATATAAAACTTGTTTGTAAGCGAACACTGGGCTTAAAGAGGCTGCATAGGCAGTCAATATTCCACCACCAGCACCAAACAGATTAGTTGTAAGTCGAGATAACTGTACAGATAACAACAAAGAGAACATCAGGTAGGATACATTTCTGTGCTATTCATACTGTAGAAGCTACAGTAACATGGAGGGGTGATCAAACTATTTGGAAAAAAATGTAAGAACCCCTACTTGGCGGGGTCTTTAGATAATTCTGATCGTTTTTAACAAAAACATAAGTATAAAGTCTAAAAAATGAAATTTCGCTCTTATTTCACAGAAACACGTTTGTACTCAATTTCGTATTTTATCGCGGATTTAAAAACTACAATAACATACTTAATATGCTTTTAATCTTGAAATTATTTATTTTGACAACATCTGGACACATTTCGCATTTAACGTGATTACGAAAATCTATCATCCCTAATCAACACCAATAGAAATAATCCAATCTACTGTACACTTCTACGGAATTCACCATTGTCTTCTTCTTAATTTCGATCTCTAGAATGATTCATAAGAAAAACTTAATTATTTTTATGATACGACTTCAATTGTTGATTTTGGTGATACGAATTTTGATATGGTGATGATTTCTACTGTGTTATCTTTGAATTTATATTTCTAACTTCATCTTCATAACATGAAGCTGATTGTTACCTACGCTCATATAGACTATAACGATGATTTTGATAATTCATTTTGGTTTTGGGACACGTAAAGGGAACGGTGGGCTACATCCCATTTTGTAACCATGATCGTGCGAAAAGGGGAAATTCATATTTCGTAAAAATAAATTAAGATTACTCTAATAATTCCAAGCGAGCGGCATACAGCCAATCAACTACAGTTCATTGACACTCGATTGATCTATGAGAATCTGATTATACTGATGCATAGCATGGTGACTTAAAATTAATAACCGATATTCTTTTTCTCTTACGTTCATTTGTTTATCCTACGTTCTTTTTTACCATGAGGGAATGTTGATTTCCAAGAAAATATCAGCAATCAAACGCTAACATCTGGACAAGTTTTTAATTATAACAATAGTACCATTAGGCCTAATTATTACAAATAAGAGTTGATGGAAAAAGAGTTATTAGGCCTATAACCGTAAGTTTAATGTCAAAAACCTGTACTTATGCATATGTGTATAACCTCTAGTGTTTAGTTTTCTTCTATAATTCATTTGTTTTATTCGTTCCATTTCCGGTTGATTCAATTACGATAGAGAAAACATGCATTCTGCTATTGATTAATGGCGGTTCATTATGTTGCTCTAACCTGAAATGTTCAGTTGTTTTTAAATAAATTAAATTTCAGATATCCACGTTGTTCTTTTTGTAATAAAGATAATAAAATGTATGTGTTTTTCGTGCTTGATATTTTCTCTGTGATAATTTTATTTAATTGAGCTTCTAAACTCATGTACGTTGTCATAAGATAATTTTGGCTCGACCTTCGGTCTCGAAAAAAAATTATTACAACATACATTTGTTAAGCTCAATTAATTTATTGAGAAACTATCAGCACTCGTATTATAGAAGATAACTGATATAGTTATGACAACGATATTTACGGAATGATCGTGATTTAAATTATAAGTATGATATTATTATTATTGTTATTAATGACAAGGATAATCTTAAGTGTGCAATGCTGAATTTGAAGAGGCGAGTGATAACATCTACCTATGATATAATAATTTTGACATACATAGGCCTATTATGGGCTACGTACAATGCGGTATGAATTTCATACAGCTTTGATAATAATGGAGAATTTTGTTGATGTGGTAATGATTCTCCTATATTCTACTACAATGATGGTATTACGTCTTCTTGTTACCATCGGTCCTCAAACCATTTCACTAAGGTTAAGTTTTTATAAAGTTACAGATGAGGAGACAGAACCTGGCATGTGAACTGTGTGAGAGGGGAAAGAATGAGGTATCACAAAGAGGGTTTGTTTCATAGATATTATACAAATGTACCGATACGGAAGTTCATCTCAGACTAAAACGTATCTTTCCCCTTCATATCCATTGGCGATATAGCCACATGATAAGGTCACTGGACAGGTTTTGTCTCTACTGTACTACTCTTTTCTTTCTTCCAGAGCAAATACTAGTATTGCGCCCACATAGACTATTATACACAGGTGTGAGATGAAGATAAGAGATTAGAAACCTCAATGGCCATATTTGCAGAAACGAACATGTAAAAAAAAGCCAGCCATCGGATCTCGCTATATGCATACCTGACGCTGCCCTCAGATCCGTATCATGAAGTATTTATTGAAAAAAATAGTACTAGGTCTACATCTGGTTGGTAAAAATGTAACATCTGCAACAACTTCTACATAGGACAGACAGGCAGATCAATTCAAACGACATAACAAAATTACAGAACACATCCACATATGCAGAACACGTTACAAATGCTGATCACATCTACAAAGACATCAACACAAACATGGAAATTCTACACATCCAACCAAAAAGCAAGAAACCTAACACATAGAACAATACGAAATATACAGACACAAAAACACAACTCAATTTCAGAACACACACACTCTTTGACTCCACATTACATTACACAAACACACCCCCACAGGAAACAAAACAAAAGCCGCCAAGACCAGCAACAACCAGTTCTGAAGAAGGTCCATACAAGGCCGAACCATGTTAACCAGGTACGATAGAATTCAACACGAGAAAGACATATAATACACATTCAGAAGTGATATAGTGTTAAAAGTTGTGTAATCAAGATACAAAATTCCATTTATCAGCTCTCAAACTGTGAAGAGAAGATTCTCCATTCCAATGTTTTCTATGTAAGGAACAGATTCATGGATTTTCATTCATAGTTAACCTATTTGAAGCAGACTAAACGTGAAGAAAAGAGTATCACTACTTCATCTATTTTGACTACTTAACGATGCTGCATCAACTGTGTGAGTTGAATTTAGTAATCGAGAGTTGTTATTTTAGCCATAAGATTACCCTACATTTGGCTTATGGATATGAAAATTCATAAAAGAAAAATCAAACCACATAATCAGTCGAAACGAAATTCAAAATCTCGCTCGACAGCAATCCTTGAGTGCGAATGTCG